>NC_046664.1:19208096-19221132 GCF_010883055.1 Belonocnema kinseyi | reverse complement strand
CCCCCCCCCCCCCCAGTTTTTTCAAATGTCCTGAAATCTTTTCTTGATTAAAAATTTAACGATTTTTTGGAAAATTGTTGTTTTTTTTCATTAATAAAAATACAACTGTTTGGCTGCACATTAAACTATTTTGTTAAAAATTCATCATTTTTGTTTAAAAATTCTACTATTTAGTTTAAAATTTATCTACTTTTTGAGGAAAATTAACTTTTTGTTTAAAATTTATATTTCGCTGCTGAAAAATGAACTGAAATCTTTTCTGGATGGAAGTTTAACTTTTAAAAACATGTGTCATTTTTTATTACCAAATTTATCTGTTTTCGTACAAATTTCATTTTTTCTGGATAAAAATGCAACTATCTGGTAGAGAATTAAACTACTTTGTTAAGAATTCGTCGTTATTGGTTGAAAAAATCAACTTTTGGAATGAAAAATTCAATTTTTTCGTTAAAACTTATTTTTGGGGGAAAAAGTCATAATTTATCTTAAAAGGTCTTTTAAAAATTTGTCTTTTTGGATTCAAAATTCAATTTTTTCGTAGAAACTTATTTTTTGTTTATAAATTTATACTTTTAACTTGAAAAGTGAACTGAAATCTTTTTTAACAGAAAATTCAACTCTTTTTTTGAAAATTTATCTTTTTGATTTTAAAATTCACCTGTTTTAGTAGAAATTTCATTTTTTATGAAACTACAACTTTTTGGTTGAAAATTCTTTTTCTTTGCTTGAACATTCAACCATTTTATTTGAAAGATTTGGTTAAATCACTTTGCTAGAAAATTCATGCCTGTGTCAAGGATGACATTTTTAGTTTAAAACACATCTGCTTGGTTGAAAATTTAACTAGTTTGTTGAAAATTTATTTTTTTAAATTGAAAATTTAACTACTTGGATAAAAGATTAAATTGATCATTAAAAAATTGTCTTTTTGATTGAAGACAAAGCAGAGTTAAACATTTTAGAAAAACCGCAACTTTCTAGGACTTAGTCAAGAGAAGATAGTTATAAACAATTGTAAATTATTTAAACAATAATTTTTTGTTAAATTTCATTGATTATTACCTCACTCTTAGTGAAAAGTGGACAAGAAGGTAGAAAATTTCAGAAAAAAGCGCAACTATCTACCATTATTATAGAAGAAGATAGGTATAAACAATAATAATTTGTTTAAACAATTATGCTTTCTAAATTGAATTGAATATTAACTCACTCCAAATGAAAAATAGAGGAAAACTTGAACATTTCAGAATAAAACGTATTTTTTTGCATTAATCTAAGATAATATTATTCACAATAATAATAAATTGTTTAAAACGTTTTTTTGTTAAAATGAATGAATTATTACCTCGATTTATTTAAAAATTGCATAACAGCTGGACATTTAAAAAAAACACGACTTTCTGTTTCTATTCTAAGACAAAATTGATAAAATAGTAATAAATGGTTTAAACAATTTATTTTAACATTTAATTAGAAAGACAAAGTTGTATTCTATATATTGGAAACAATTTGCTTTTAAAAAACGCAGAAAAAATAAAATTAACGCCAAAAACTCGCAAAACTCATATTTCACTTATGTGGTTTTTTTTGGCCCCTATAAAACAGACTTATGGAGGTAATAATTAAGAAGTCATATTTTATCGCTCTTTTGTGAAATTAATTATTTTTGTGTGAATTCAAACAAATTTCTGGATGATACGCATATGAATTCGAAAAACAAATTTTCCAATACATTTTTGGACCACCCTAGTGTCCATTCACCCCTCGACAAAGTCCCCTCAACCACCGCCCGTTATATCAATAGAAAAATGGGAATTTCTCGTGTCAAACTGATGTTTCTTTGCACACATTAATTCAAAAAGACCCTACTTTTCCCTCAATTTGTTTTCATAAATTGCTCCATATTTTCCAGTATTTTACCATGGAGTGTGGTCACAACCAAATCCCACAATAAAGATTAAACAAAAAAGAGTGCACAAAAAATAAGATTAATTTCTTATGCAAACGTGGACAAGATCTCTGACGTCTGAATCGATATCTGCTACTTGGTCACGTGAAAATTATTCGAAGCACGCGTCATGGCTATTATCAAACTATCTCTTTCCAGTTATCGCTAACCGCACCGATGCTCATAGAACGGCATGGTTTAAAGAGGAAATAGCATTACAAGAAATGAGATTTTCGCCCAAGAATTTTATATTCAACATGTAAATAAATTTTACATGTATCAGACTGTAAAAAAATATCCCCCCCCCCCCTATTATTTTAGGTAATTTTTAGTCTCCAGAAATATTTTGCTAGTTATTGCTAGTAGAATTAGGGAGTATCCGAGAACTCCATTTTCAAAATTCCCTGATTTTTCCTTGACTAATTTTTCATTTTCCTTAATGAATATAACATTCAAATACTAGCATTTTAATCTTGTGATAATTTTAAATGGAATCTTTTATGAACGGAATAAAACCTATTTCAGATACCAATTTTAAAATTTCAAATTTATTAATTTATTTTAAACAAAAAATATATTTTTAATATAAAAATGGCTTTTTAATAAAAAACTTGAATACAAAAATTAATTAATTAAATTTTTATATCATAGTTTAATGATCAACCTACCCTCGAGCTGAAGAATGATTTTTCTGTACAAAAATTGAATTTTCAAATAAATATGACTTTTTAAAGAAAAATTAATTTTCCACGAAACTAATCTATTTTTACTCAACGAAAATTAAACTTCAAACCAAGGGAATTATTTTATTCAACCAACAAAGTAGGATTTTCAACTAAAAAAGATCAACCTTAAAAAATGAAAAAATTAACCCCTTTCCAGGACGAAGGAGTTAGGCCACGTTACAGATCAACTTTATATGATTAAAGGGGTTCGATGCATCGCTGAATTCAATTTTGCCATTCATTTTTCAAAATTAATTTATTTGAACATTTTTTGAAACAAATTATTGCAAGAGATATTTCGGGTTTCACTCGTGTAAAAAAAACTACGAAACGTCGGCAAACAATTCGTAGTTTTTTTTACACGAGTGAAACCCGAAATATCTCTTTTTATCAAATTATTGCAAAATTTAATTTTCTGTGCAAAATGATTATCAGATTTGGATTCCACGGAAAAAATAGGCCTGATATAGTAGCTTCAATTGTTAAAAACATATTGTTATTAACCAAATAATTAATGTTAATTTTGTGATGATTATTGAAAAATTGAGTTTTTTTCAAAATAAATACCGGAATCGGATTCTACGGAAAAAATACGTCTGGAATAGCACTTTTAGGTTTTCAAATATACTTTGTTATAAACAAATTATTAATAATAAAGAGAACAAATTCTAAATAAAGTACTCTTATACTTCATTAGTTTCAATAATATGTTTGCTTACTTACACACTACATCACGTGACGGTTGAAATTCGGTCTTTGAAGTGCTCTTTTTTATTTTTATTTATTCCTTTTTACATTTTTTTCTAATTATTATTAATTTTCACAGTTTTTTGTTTTATAAGCTACCAAAAATATTCTCTAGCATCTAGATCTCTTTCTTCCATTGAATTTATCAATTAATTGTTTTTCTAATTGTAATCGAAAAAAATCTGATCTTCACAGTCGTTATTTTTATAGCACTTCTAAAGTATGTACGAATTAAGTAATAATTTGGTCATAACAAAAAATATTTGAACAAGTAAAACTGCTATTCGAGACCTATTTTTTTCGTAGAATCCGGTTTTGGCATTTATCTTGCAAAAAACTCAATTTTGCAACCATTTGTTTAAACAAATTATTTAAACAAAATAATTTTGCAAAACTAATGGCAAATTTTAATTCTGCGCATCAAAAAATTCTTTAGACGTATAGCCGCTAAAGCCGTATTTTTATTCACATTCTTATGGTTGTTAAAGGTTTTATTCATATCGCAAAATTAATAGAATCCGATTATGATATTCATTTTGCAAAAAAAGCTTAATTCTGCAATAATTTGTTAAAAAAATTTGTTCCAACAAATTAATTTTGCAAAACTAATGGCAAATTTGAATTCAGCGATGCCTCGAACACCTTAAACCATGTACAGTTTATCTGTACCGTGGTCCAATTCCTTCCAGCTGAAAAAGGGTTAAACTAAATTAAACTAAAAATAAGGATAAAACTAAATAAAGGCTAACTAAACTGTTAGATTCTCAACAACATACTTCAATGCTTAGCAAAAAATATGGATTTTTATTAAAACTATAAATTTTAAAGAAAATGATATTTTAACAAAGTGATTCAACCAAATTATTTAAACAAAACAGTTGAATACTCAAGTCAAGAAAAATAACTTTCAACTGAAAATTTGGATTTTATTTAAACAAAATTAAATTTATACTGAAACAGATGAATCTTTAAATCAGAAAGATTTTCAAACAAAAATAGGTGAATTTTGTGGAAAAGCGTTTTGCTTTTGGTTTAAAATTAATTATTTAATTGAAAATGTAATTTTTCAATTTTTTTAAGATTGACCTTTTTTAGTTCAAAATTCTCCTTTTTTTTGTAAAAACAAATCTTGGTTTGAAATTTCATTATTGTCGGGTAAAAATTTATTAGTTTCGTGTAAGATTAATTTTTTGCTGCAAACTCATATTTTTATGAAATTTCAATGTTTGTAGAGAAAAATCGTCCTTTGGCTTGATGATCCAACAAGTTAGATAAACTTTTACTTATTTCTTATGTGAAAAATCTTTATTTGTTGAGAATTCATCTTTTTGGTTTGAAAATTTTTGTTTATTCTATGAATTTCATCTTTTTTAGTGAAAATATAAACTACGAAACTTTTATGTTGGTAATTTATCTTCTCAGTTTAAAAATATAACTATTATGTTTAAAATTGAATTATTTTGTTGAAAATTAAAGTATTTTGTTAAAAAGCCATCTTTTATAGTAGTATAAACAATTTTTTGTCAAATATAAATTATTTAATTTGAACATTTTTAATTTGTGCCTCAAATATTGTTTTATTCCGTTTATATAAGATTATATGTTAAAACAATTACAAGATTAAAATGCTGATATTTGAATATTATTGATCAAGGATTTTCAAAATGAAGTTATTGGATACCCTGACTAATTCTAGTAGCAATCACTAGTACAAAATTCCTGGAAACTAAAAATTACGTACGATAAGAAGGGGGAAGATAACATATATTGCCCCTAATTTTTATGTCCAAGATAAGTAGAAAAATAAATGTTAAAATCTGGATACAAAGGTTTAAGATTCCATCTAACATAAATATATTAACTTTTAAGATCTAGATGGCATCCTACTTTTGAATCTAAAAGTTTTTTGATATCTAAGCCTTTAAATTATCAAGAATCCTTCAGCCCTATACAGTATCAGTTTTTAGAATAGTATTTTTTTCAAGTACAATGAACTCT
The DNA here is from genome assembly GCF_010883055.1 of Belonocnema kinseyi. Taxonomy (NCBI): domain Eukaryota; kingdom Metazoa; phylum Arthropoda; class Insecta; order Hymenoptera; family Cynipidae; genus Belonocnema; species Belonocnema kinseyi. The sequence goes on along the minus strand of NC_046664.1, from coordinate 19,215,714 downwards.
TCCCGTGATCTATTTCGATTCATTCTCTTCATTTTCTTTAGTCACGAAACCCTTCGTTCCTTTGGTAATAAGACCTTTTTTCATCTTACTTAAATTTAATTTTTCCAACTTTCACTCTGATCTCTTCTACATTGCAACATTCTTGATGTCAAGATCATCTCATAATATAATCTCACACTCCTTAGAACCTTCGATTTCTTTGGTCTCATAAAGGAAACTGAAGGTTAGATGCATCTCGAACTATTGTCTTGATCAGAAAACGATATCCTGAGTGATGAATGGATGCATAAACAAAATCGGAAGAACATGTCCGGGTGTGGAGGTTTACTAGGAGACGATGAGGAAGTCTCTGAGCAACCACCTGCCGCGAGGCGAGAGCTTCGTATTGATTTGGTGACAGATCCGAGCGTAGCGAACGCCGTCGAGACCGGTGGATAGCAACGGCGACCAAGAGACGGAGCTTAGGAACGTGGCCAGCCACCCTAGCTTATATATAGCTTGGAGCGGCCGCCCGAGGTGCTTAAATATAACCGAAATGCAACTCGAATTGTCACCCACGAGCGGAGGTAGAGGAACGTCTCTGAGGAAGGAAAAGGGAGGGCAACAGACGGAGGAATGGGAAATTGGAAATAAGAAATGAAGCAAAGGAAGCAAAAATATTTGTAGACAAGCGGCGGCTTGTGAGAGAAATTCAGAAATGTAACAAACAATTCAGAAATGTTATAAGAAATTCAGAAATGTTACAAAAAATTCCGAAATGTTACAAGGAATTCAAAAATGTTACAAGAAATTCAAAAGTTAGAAATAGGGAGAGAAGGAAATAAATTCGAAGGTTTAAATGCAAGCAAGGAAGTTTAAATAAAAAAGGGTTAAGTACATTGTAAAACTTTTCTGTTGAAGACTTTCTATAAATGTATTGGAAGCTTATTTCCGAAACTCAATGTAATGCTACAATAGATGTATTGTAATTTTACAATATCTCGTAGAGTTCGCGCCGTGGTAACTCCATGAATTACAACACTTACAATACATGTATTATAGTTTCGCCATTCCAATACCTTGTTTGAAATTTCACCTTTCGCTTGTATTGTAAAAGTGTTGTAGAATTCTAAACATATTTAGGAGCGTAAGGTAGAAGAAGATAAAGGGTTGAAAAAGAGCTCAGGGATATTAAAGGATAAGAAAATTCAGTAGTAATAGGATTAGGAAAGGTGAATCGAGTTCAGAAAAGAAAAAATAAGGCCAGTGAAGTAAAACGAAAAACAGGGTTTGAGATTCGATTACAAAACGTACTTCAATACATGTAAGGAAAACCACGATGAAACGAAAAGAAACATATATAGAAGGAAACAGATGATTACAAGAACAAATACTTAGGAAGGAAAGAGCGAACACATTTTTAACATTTCACACGAAAAAAAAGAAAGTGTGAATCTAAAGCTAATTTCAGGGTACCGTTTTCCTACAACAAAACTTAGTCTTGGGAGTGTCAATGGTACCACTGCACAAGGCGTCATTTCTCTCGAACTTGGGGCAAGAAACATCACCTACTGTCAATTTTTTTCCAGTTTGGCAACTAAAACAATAGACAATAGTTTCGTACCCCAACTCTTAGCGAGATGGAACATCCTATTGAAATTGGATGCAACAGAATTGATCCCCGAGTTTGTTCTGTGTTTATACAGTACAACTCCGATAACTTTCCAACTTCGGGGCTGTAAGGGTGGAAAATTCCAGGAATTGCGGACTTATCGGATGCCCCCTCTAGTAGCACGATATTTAAGTGCGCGCATGCGCAAATCATTAGCAAAATAGCACGCGTAGTGGGAGAACCACAATTAGTATGCGTGCCCCACGTATGATGACATTTTAAGGGGAGTGTAAACTTATCGGACGGCCAGTTATCGGACTTCTACTGTACATCCGGTATTTGTTAGAAAATGTTGACCTATCGTCATAACAATAATGATGCTAAAAACTAACAACATGTGGTACAGTTGCTTAAAATATTAAATTTTGAAACATCGACTTTACAATGGACCAAACCCTAATTTTTAATCAGGAATTTTATGATAATTCTCGCATCAGGACAGTGAAGTAACACAGAAAAAACAGAAGGTAAACTTTACATCGATTTCCGACGAAAGATTCTCTGCAACAAAAATTAACTTCACAGGATAAACTTTACACAAATATCGGTTAGACTTTCTTTTGTTTTTCCATGACAAACACATGTTTTTTGAAAGACGCGAAGTTGGCTAAACAAAACTTTTTCGCTCTAAGAAATTTGCTGCAACAAATTTTATTCTTATTTTTTTCTGTGAATAGGAAAAAAGAAATTAAATGTATTGGAAGGAAATCACAGAAGGTACATCATCACATGTAAGGAGGACCCAGAGGAAATAAAAGAACCTAAGATAGAAGAAAATACATAATAACACAAAGTCTTGGGTAGAAGAAATTGAACACATTTTCAAAATTTTATATTTCTGGTATCTATGCAGACATTTGTTGACCAATCGTAATAACGATGATATTGAGTAATATTGCTAAAACCATTAAATTTTGAAACATTAACTTTACAATGTACCAAATCATAATTTTCAAAAAAGATTAAAGAGGTTACTCGTGTGTTCATGATATTATGTACAATACGGAATAAATAAAGGTAAAGATATTTTCGGACCAATTACAATAACAATGGCAGTGTATGATATTGCGAGAACGACCAAATTTTGAAACATTAAATTTACAATGGACCAAATCGTGATTTTCGAAAGGATTTTACAAAGTTTTCTCTTATTCTCATCATACAATGTACAATGCGGTATAAATATTTGTGGACCAGTTGTAATAACAATGGCAGTGAATCATATTGCTAAAACAATCAAATTCTGAAACATCAACTTTACAGTGGACCAAATCGTAATTTTCGAAAGGATTTTAAAGAGTTTTCTCTCGTGTTCATTATATAATGTACAATGCGGTAGAAAGGTGAAGATATCTGTTGAACAATTGTAGTAAAAATGACAAAAAGAATTGTATGTTCATCATAAAATTTACAATACGGAATAAAGGTGAAGATATTTTTTGACTAATTCGATGGGTTCAACAAAGAAAAGGCTATCTTTTTGTTCCCGTTAATAATTAGGCTAACTTCATTTATCTAAGTTTTCAGGAGGAATAAATAACGTATTATTTTTCGAAACATTTCCAACGAATTCAAAACGTCAGCATTTTGTATTACAGTTTATAATGTAATTTAAGCTCCTATAACTTTAAAAACAAGAAATGTTTAAAGATGTTTATTTGTTTTAACACTTCTACGTGCTTACTAAATTTCCCACAAAATGAAGTTAGCCTGATTCTTAACGGTATTGAAAAGATAGCCTATTCTTCGTAGAATCCATAGAATTGTAGTAACAATAATAGTGAGTGATATTGCTAAAACTATAAAAATTTTCAAACATTAAATTTACAGTAATTTACAGTAATTTTCGAAAGGATGTTAAAGAATTTTCTCTTGTGTTCATCATATAATATACAATACGGAATACAGGTGAAGATATTTGTTGACCAATTGTCGTAACAATGATAGAGTGATATTGCTAAGTCTACACTGTTATAAAAAACTGTGCGAAGTTTAATATACATGTGTGTGAAGCAAAGATGCACTACCGCTACTGAAATGTAACACGCATTGGTTTAGTGAATTTCACATACATGTGTATTAAATTTAATATACAGGGCAGTATAGCAATGTGCGTGAAAACTCAACGTGCTTTAGTTTCTTCAAATATTGTCAAATATTCTGAATTAAATTTATAATCTAGAATTTGTCGACTGAATTATTATTTATTATGAAACTGCAATGTACGGGTAAAACTTTTTCCTAATTTCGCTCTGAATAGTCCAAATTTAAGGCGAAGACAGTTAATTGTAGGTTAGGTCTGTTATTTATTTGCTTAATTGAACTTTTTACTGGAAATCCCTATTTCTCTCCCTATTTCTAACTTCTGAATTTCTTGTAACATTTTTGAATTCCTTGTAACATTTCGGAATTTTTTGTAGCATTTCTGAATTTCTTATAACATTTCTGAATTGTTTGTTACATTTAACAGGAAGAAGGTATCATGATTTTTTATTTGCAATCGAAAATTACTGCTAAACTTATTTTGAATTTGTGAAAAATGGAATTATCTGATTTTTCTTGTAAGTGATTAACATGAATGTATATGAAATTTAATACAGTCGCTCTTAATGACGAATTCATATGCTTGATATATTAATTTTAATACATATGGGTATATTATAATTTAATATTATTTTTAACAGTATATAAAATTTTGAAACATCAAATTTACATTGGACCAAATCGTAATTTTCGAAAGGATGTTAGAGTTGTCTTGTATGTTTATCATAAAATGTACAATACGGATTAAAGGAAAAGATATTTGTTGACTAATTGTAATTAAGATGATAGTGAATGATATTGCTAAATCCATTAATGCAAAAACACCAATTTGCTCGTGATAGGCATAAGTAGGACGCAATCGATTTTGAAGAAATACAAGGATGAGCAGCCAGAGTGTTATAGAAAGAATCTAGTAGATAAGTGGTTGCTAGGGAAGAAGATATGAAAAAGTTGTGACGAATAGAAAGAACTTGGTGATAAGTTGAGATAAGAAGAATTAGAAGAAGTCGAAAGAAAAATCAAACGAAAGTAGCATGTCATAAGAGTAAAGTCAGAGAAAGGCTATAGAAGGTGAGGGAAAGTTAGAGGATGGAAAAAAGATTAAAACAAGTGGTACAAAAATTACTAATACAGGGTACAGTAATGATGGAAGGGGTACCTGGAAAAATGAAAAGAAAGGGCAATGAAGGTAAATATATGATCATGGAAGTAAAGGCGCTAGAGGAATGGTAGATTGCATATTTTTAAAATACGCTAAGTATACTGGCAGGACTTTCATAAAAGGTAAGTGAAGTTCGTCAAAGATTAAAATAGACAAAAAAAACTAATAGTGACCCTCGTATATCCTATTGGTGCCCTATAAAATATTCACACGACATGAACATCGGGGCTTAGATGACTTAAAGATGTCAAAAGTCCCTGTGTCCAATTAGGGAAAGGTCAGAGGAAGCCGAGAGGAATCAAATAAAAGTCCGACAGTAACCTAGAGGAATGGAGGTTAAGATGCAGAAGAGGATTTAGGGGATGGAAAATGTATATCCTAAGGGTGGATTAGGATGGTAGAAGGAAAGGTAAAGCATGGTGGTGGTCGGCATGAGTGGTGGCAGTCATGGCCGACAGCGCCGCATCGTCTGCTAGTGGCCGTGTGGAAGACGACTTGTATACAGATAAGATAGGGTACTATCGGCAGAAAGCTTTTAACGTAGGTAGATAGGATTGTGCGTCGGGGTCTCGGAAAATTGCGTGAGTGAGGGAGGAATGGAGGGAGTGTGGTGTGATGGGACATGAGTGACTGAAAGAATGAGGGAGGAGGAAAAAGGGAGAGGGAGTGGTAGAGGCTTAGCGGGCGACGGTACAGAGACAGGTAGTGGAAGTGGTAGAGAGGGACGTAGGTTGAGTTGATTCGAGTCGACACGCGGGTTATTATTACGCGAGTTCCTTGTGCTTGACTGGGCTGTTCTTTTACTTACTTGCCGAGTTCCTCCTTGAGGTCGTAGTTGTCACTGAACCGCGTGCAAGCTGCTGGGGCAGCCATTCCGGATAGTAGCACCTCGCGTATTTACGATACACTACCGAATAAGCGGGCCACTACTAGAGCGCGCCGATGAAAGTTAGGGCGATAAGTTCGCAGGCTAATTCCGATCAATAAAGAGCTGGTGGACGTGGCGCCTGTCCCTCGCACCGGTGGCTCGTATCACGGACGCGCCAGTGACGATAATTCGCGATGGTGACAAGATTTTCGAACTGCCGTCCGCACTGCTCGCCGGCGGAACGTCGACTGACTCGCGTAGTCGACACCGCGCCGCAACGCGCCGCGCAGCCAACCTAGCGCCAATCACCCGAGGGGATATCGTGACGCGTTTAAATTTAGAACTAAGGATGAATCCACCACCAAGGGCTAAATGTCGTTCTTGTCGTCGATATCGGCGCGTCGTCTTCGCGAGCGAGTCTCACTGCACCCGTTCGAGTTCCCGAAAACAGGTGATACCACCACCGATCTGCAGCGGATAGGCTTCGAGCTTTGGCGAACGGCGCGACGTAGAGCGACGCCAAACCCCGACCGTGAAAAGCTCAGGGACGCAAGCGCCTGACCGACGACGCACCTTTACTACTTAACCCAGTGCCGTAGCCAGGACACTCGGCTTGCCCAGATATACTTGTACTACTCCAGAGGCGACAATGCGGAATTTTCTTCCGCATTCACAGACCTGAGAATGCATGGAGGACATGGAAGTCTCGATCTCCCCACTTACTTTTCAGAAGTTTAAAACATTACATTTTTTCTACTTTCTTTTGTAGTTTAAAAGTTTTTCTTTAATGAAAGTTCCAAGAAAAGAGGATTTTTTATAGTTGATGGTAATATGGTATCCCAAGAGCATTTCAAAATAAAAACGGTTCTCGATTATTAAAATATTAGTATTATTGAATCAATAATCATATTTGATTAGATCATGATATAGTAATAATGATTATAATTTAAAATATAATAATTAACATAATATGTTATAATTATTATATATTAATATAAATGATCAAATAATTTAATTACTAAATTATTATCAAGTTCATAAATTATTAAAATTGTAGGTCCGTCGTTTTTTAAAAATATTTTTTGTGTATTTAATTACTAAAAAATAGAGAAATTTTGATAAAATGATATGATAATGGGACGACTAAATAATGTGGAAAAATAAAATATTTGAGATAAAAAATTCCCGAAACGATCAAATTGCCGAAATATAAAAATCTTCAATTGAAAAATTCCCGATAATAAGATTCCCGAACAGTTTATAATATTACCGTATTTTAAAAATCTTAAATCTATCATTCCTGGCAGTTTATAATAATTACACACATTAATGAAACATTTTAACTAGAGAAAACATTTTTATGTTTAATTTAAAACATATATTGTTTAAATATTTAATTATTTAACTGTCAAAAAATACATTATTTTGAAGAAAAAATCAGATTTTTTCGCAACCAGAAATCGAATAGTTAAATTTTCAGATAAAAAAATTATTTTTAACCAAAAAAGAATAAATTTTTAACATAATAGTAAAATCCTCAAATCAATCCAAAATAAATTTTCAACTAAAATAATAAATCTTTAATAAAAAAATGCATTTTTAACAAAGTAAATCAACTTTGAACTAATTACTTAATTTCTAGTTAGAAAAGATAAAGAACCGATATTTCTGTAAAAAAACTTTTAATTTTAAGTAAAAAGATGACATTTTTACTAAAAAAAAGATGTATTTTTAAGTCAAAAGGCTAATTTCAACTAAGAAAGATCAATTTTCTATTATAAGTTGAATAGTTAAATTGACTTCCGTTTCCGGTATGAAAGCGTAAAGTAGTGGGAATTGTGGATGCTGAGTTTTTCTGATATTGTGGTGAAATTTGAGGTGAGTGGATTGTGGA
>NC_046664.1:19197072-19207996 GCF_010883055.1 Belonocnema kinseyi | reverse complement strand
GATAAGATTGTAAAAAATATATAGATGTAAACGGAAAGATTGTAAGGAATGGAAGTCATGTAAACCCTTAGGGGACACATTATGAATAAAGAAGAATAGTTAAATTTTCAGCTGAAAAGTTCGTTTTCAACCGAAAAAAGGAAACCATTTTTTTTAAATAGTTACATTTTCTACCAAAGAAATGAATTTTTGACGAAGTAGTTTAACTTTAAACCAACTAGTTGAAATTTCAACAAAAAAAAAAGATTTTTAAACCGAAAATGCAATAGTTGAATTTACACATGAAAAGATTAACCTTGGAGCAGAAAAAGAAAAAAATTTCAACAAAATAGTTAAATTTTAAACTAAAGATTCAACCAAAGGCAAGTAGTAGTTTTAACTAAAAGATCAATTCTCTATCATGAATGCAATATTTAAATTTCCCGTTTAAAAAGTTAATTTTCTACCAAAAAAAGAAACAACTTTACAAAAAAATATTTAAATCGTCAACTAAATAGATCAATCTTAAAAAAAAAAGTTGTCAACAAAATAGTTTAACTGTTAACCAACGAAATAAAATATCTACTAAAATGATTAATCTTTGCAAACAAACAAAAATATATTTTAAGCAAAGTGGTTAAACTTTTAACAAATTAGTTTTTCAGAAAAAACATCAATTTTAACCAAAAATGCCATTATTAAATTTTCATATCAAAATATTAATTTTTAAAAATAAAAGAAGGACTTTGCCATAGAATACGGGCAAAATACGACTTTTTCAAAGTCACCCCCATAAATCTGTTCTATACGGCCCCAAAAAACACCTTAAAAAATGTGTTTTTTTAGTTATGCGCGCTAATTATGAATTTTTTCACGGTTTTTAAAATGGAAATCGTTTCTAACACATAAAACACTACTTTATACTGATAATTTGCCTCTAAATAAATTATTTAAATAATTTGTCATTATTTTCAGCAATTTTCTGTTAGAATAGAGATTTAATGTGTTGGTTTTTCCAAAAAAAAAATCCATTTTTTGTCCAATTTTCAATAAGAGTGAGGTAATAGGTGATTATTATTTACAGTCATAATTGTTTAAACAATTTTTTTTTATAATATTATCTTTCAATGATGCTAGAAATTGCGGGTTTTTTTTGTGAAAGTTTTAACTTTTTGTTCACTTTCCAATTGGAGTAAAGTAATAATTAATTGCAGTTAACAACAATAATTATTTCAACAATTCATTCTTCATACTAATGATCATTTGACTTTATGTTAAAAACTTTTAGTTTTTTGAAATTTTAAACTGTTCACTATTTTTCAATTGAAGTGACTTAATAATTAATTAAGCATAGCAAGAATAATTGTTTAAACAAATTTTCATTGTTTCAAACTAACTTCATATATCACCTTTTATAGTGTGAGATAATAATTAATGCTAGCTAACGAATAACTATTTTCCGTTAGGTAAGTGCTAGAAACTTTTTTTTTTAATGTTTAACTTTGATTTACCTTTTTAGTCATGAAAAAGCAATTATTCAACATTGAATAGAATCATATTTTAAAGAATGTCTTTCTTTTTTGCAAATATATTATTCTAAAATAAAACATATATTTTAAATAATCCTTAAATCTTCTATATGGATCATTTCGAATGTAAATTTTTCTTGAAGTAGTTAGTAAAAGCCTTTTTGATTAAATTAATATTCATATTTAAAATTTGTTCCTAACCTGCATTAATTATTAACTCACTAAGTAAAAAGTTGACCAAAAGTTGAAGAATTAAGAAAAAACCGCAATTTTCTAGCAGTTTTTTGAGGAATGACAATTATAAACAATTATAAACTGTCTAAACAATTATGTTTCTTAAACTGCATTAATTATTACTTTTTTAAGCAATTGAAAAGTTGATAAAAAGTGGAAAATTTCGGAAATAACCGCAACGCTCTAGCGTTACGATTGGAGAAAAAATTGTAAACAATAATAATTTATTTAAACAATTAGGCTTGTAAATTTTCAATAATTATTACCAAATCTAAGTGATGAGTGGACAGAAAGTTAAATATTTTAGACCAAACCACATTTTTGTAACATTACTTAATGATAATATTATTTAAAATAATAATAAATCGTATGAAAAATTAATTTTCTTAACTTTAGATAATTACTAAACTCACTCTAATTAAAAAATTTAGAAAAAGTTTGTATAAAAACTGCTTTTTTCTGACATTATTGTATATGAAAATTATTAACAACAATAATTAATTGTTAGAACAATTATATTTGTTAACAATAATAAAGTATTACCTCACTTAAAAATTGTACAAAAAGTGGCAAATTTAACGAAACTGCTTTCTAACGCTATTGTAAGAGGAAATTGCACAAAACAATAATAAATTATTTAAACAATTTATGTAAACATCTAATTATCAGTACAAAGTAATATTTTATACATCAGAAAATGTTTGCATTAAAAAAATCGCACAAAAAAATCATCATTAGCGCCAAAATATCGCAAACCCCATTTTTTTCACTTATGGGGTTTTTGAGAGCCCATAAAACAGACTTATGTGGGTAATATTTAAAAAGTAATATTTTATTTGTATTCTATTGCTAATTTAAAAAAAATGTTGAGTTATAACTGGATTTAATTAATATTCACGCTTTTAAATAAAATTTATATAAACGTCTGTTTTTCTTCTGGGAAATACGTCGTAAACTTCATGGGGTTTGCGTCACCTTTGAATGCAATTTTTTCTAAAAAAGAAAGAAAAATGGATTAATTCTTTTGTGGATTAAACAAAATTTCCGGGCGATATTCATGAAAATTCAAGAAAGAAATTTAATTAAATTTTTTAAGAATTGTTTGCGTGTTTTAATTTTTGTTATAGAGCAACAATATATGAACAAATAAAATGACAAATAAAATGACAAATAAAATAACTGAAATCATTGCATCTGCGTATATAGAATATAAATAATTCTAATAATATTTTACATAATCATTATAAACAGTTTTTATTAAATTATTCTTCTTAATGTTTTTTCTCATAGACAACTATCTCAAATATGTTTCCTCGTAGAAAAAAAATGTTGTCTTTAATTATTATTGGAATTACATTCCTTGCGATGATTTACCGTCGAAATTGTTTAAGAAATAATTGATGTAATTGTTATAAACATTTTATAAAAAACTAAGATTGTTCATTTTTACATAGAGCAAGAAGACGTTTTTTTAGCAAAAATTATTCGACAATGAACTAACACTGATGCAAAAAGTGGATATGAAATACTAAATAACAATTTGCGTAATTTTTATTAACAATTTCCATGAGAAAATATATGAAAATCTGCCGTTTGATTGCATAGAAAAAAGTTGTTTCTTGGTACGAGACGTTTTAAATTATGATTCTTATGAAAAATCTTAACAACTAGCGTGAAGCGAACAATTTTTTCTTTGAGAAAACAAGCTAGTAAGAATTTGTTTATAAAAATTGTTTTTAATAAGCGCTCAGGCTTCCTACTACTTGAAAAAAATTTCAAATTGCGTGTGTAGAACAGGGTAAAATCGTCATTTTCTAAATAAAAAAAACGAAACAAATTAGAAATAATAATAAAATAGCACGAAGTTGAAAATATTATTGTTAATTTCATTAATTTTTAACCAACCCATACAAATTGATTATTCTTAAAAATTTGCATAACTTGACTTAATACTAATGATTAGATTATTTCCCAAGACTTTAATTTAATTTAATATTTTTTTAACAATTATAATATAAAATATATTATATTTCCCTGAAGAAATGAAACGGTTTTTGTACCATTATGATCGGAGACCTGCGCATTCACGGAGCGTTTTCTGGCTTCTGAAACTGCTGGTGGTCTGAGCGTTTGACTATAATTTAATTAAGCAATCAATGAATTAAAACCATTGAAGTACACGGTTATAAAATCAGCATCACTTTCTCTAAAAAACGAGCTTGCCAAGCGTAGCACTGTTACTTCCCAGTGTGCACAAAATTTGGCGACGTTTTTACGACACAGTTACGACATCGTTACGACATCTTTACGACATCCTATGTCCATGTCGTTTCGGTGTCTTTGCGATATCGTAAAGACATCGTCAGATCATACGACTAATTTACGATATCGTAAAGACACCTTAACGACATGGACATAGGATGTCGTAAAGATGTCGTAACGATGTCGTAAAGACGTCGCCAAACTTTGTGCCCACTGGGTTGTTGGACAGGTGAAAACCTGATGGAAGCTATACATTTCAGGCTTACTTCAATTACTACAAAAGAATCTCTTTTGTTTAAATTAAGACTAAGAATACTGGTTTACTATGACAGCAAACGTGCGTTAAAAAATTATGCATATTTAATAGTGCACCTAGGGGGAGAAGAGGGACTTTTTCAACAACTGTATGTTTTCAGTACAAGGCGTAGTAATTTAAAAGGTAAATTATGATAACTTACAATAAATTTCACAAAATTCAAATTTAAAAATGTCTATACATTCGTGGAAAGGGTCTAGTTATAGAAGGGGAAAGTAAAATAAAATAAGATATTTTTCTGGAAAACTACTAAACCGATTTTGATGATAGAAATATATGTCATAGTTGCCCACAAGACTAGTTAGGAAAAAAAAATGAAATTTTTTAAATAGAAAAAAGGGGTAAAAAATGTTTGACAAATTTCAAACAAAAATTTGAGGTTATGTTTTAGAGATACATCTCTAGTTTTTTTACGGCAACCCCCGCTGGATTTTTTTAAAGCAATGAAGTACTTCTACAAAAATTGTGGGTAAAATATATGTTAAAGTAGACGTTAGGAGCATTTTGTCCTAAAAAAATTAGTGGTGTATCTCTAGAACAGAACCTCAAAAAAAATCTTGTAAGTTTTTAAAACATTCTTCTTACGCCTAATTTTTATTTTTTAAATCTTAACATCTTTTTTTCCCACCTAGTCTCATTGGTAGCTATAAAATGTATTTCGATCATCAAAATCAGTTTCGTTATTTAAAATCGATCTGTGCTAAAATGTATGTTGAAGTAGACATTATAAGTATTTTTTTCTAAAAAACCTAGAGGTCTATCTCTAAAACATAACCTTAAAAAATTATGCAAATATTTTTAACATTTTTTTACCCCTTCTCTTTTCGGTAATTTATAGTAGTTTTATAGTTAAATATGGTAACTTACCATAAATTACCCAAAATTCAATTAAACAAAGTTTCATATATTTCCGGAAATTTAATAAATTTATAGTAATATTGCAGGAAATTTATGGTTACCTAAGATAAATGACTCAAAATTCAATTTAACAATGTCTATAAATTCGCAGAAATTTATGAAATTTTTGTGTAATGTATGGTAATTTTACAGATAACTCTTATAACTAACCATAAATGAACCAAAATTTAATTATACCAATTTTACTAAATTTCTGGACATTTTTTATTAATACATTATGGTAGTATTACATGTAATTTATTATAACTTCAGACGAATTACCAAAAATTCTATTTAAAAAGTCTATAAATTTAAGAAAATTTATTTAAATTTTCGGTAATTTATGATAATTGAACAGCCAAATATGGTAACTTACTATGAATGATCGAAAATTCAATTTTAAATATTTTTATACATTTCCGGAAATTAATGAATTTTTTGGTAATTTTTGGTAATATCTCGTGTAATTTATAGCAACTCAAGATAAATTACACAAAACTTAAATTAAAAATTTCTATAAATTTCCGGAAATTTTTGGTAATTTACGGTAATTTGATCGTTTATGTTCGATAACTTTCCACAAATTAAGGCAAAATTCTATTATCTGTAACCGATATTTCCTGAGTGTTTTTACAGTGAGTGTGCTGATTATTTTTAAATGCAAACTGATAGATGTATAATATTTATTATTCAACTCTGATGTCACTTTTCCCTCCCTAGGAAGTAAAAAATACTTTCTACTGCCTGCGGAGTGACAAGTACAGTTTTAGCCCCGCTTTACAGGTGTAGAAAAGAGGCCTTAAAAATTTACATGACTCAGAAAGAATGCTTATAGGTTTGTGATTTTTTCTATGTTCCATTGAAACTTCTGATGAAATTGACATCTTGGCATCAATTTTTTATTCAACCATACCTCATTTTCAGTAGCCATTCATTTCATTATGTAAAAAGCAAAAGTAAAACCATATTCCATTTCCAGCAAACTCTTTTTTTCAGGGTGTGATAAAATTACAACTATATCCCATTTCCAGTAGCCTTTCCTTTTATTATGTAAAAAGTGAAAATACATCCAAATCTCATTTTCAGTAACCATTTTGTTCATTATGTGAAACGCCAAATTACAAACATATCTTTTCATTGTCTAAAGAAAGGAAAAAGAACCATATCCCATTTCCAGCAATCTTTCTTTTTATTTTGTGAAAAATGAAAATACAACCTATATCCCATTTACCGTCACCGTTTTTTCATCACGAGAAAAGCAAGAGTACAACCATATCCCATTTCCAGTACCTTTTTCAGTATGTAAAAAGTAAAAATACAATCATATTCCATTTTCATTAACCTTTCCTTTCATTATGTAAAAAGCAAAAGTACAACCATATCCCATTTCTAGTAGCCTTTCTTTTCATTATGTAAAAAATAAAAATACAACTACTATCCAATTCTAGCTACCTTTCTTTTCATTGTTTCATCTTGTGAAAAATTGAAATACAAACATATCCCATTTCCAGCAAACTTTCTTCTCATTGTATAAAAAAAGAAAATACAACCATATCCTATTTCCAGCAACTTTCCTTTTCGTTGTGTGAAAAGAAAAAATACAATCATATCTCAATTCCAGGTACTTTTCTTTTTATTGTGCAAAAAGAATACAACTAAATCACATCTTCATCTGCCTTTGCTTTCATTATGTAAAACCTGAAAATACACCCATATCCAATTTTAAGTAAACTTTCTTTCTATTGTGTGCAAAATAAAACTGCAGCCATATGCCATATCCAGCAATGTACCTTCTCATTATGTAAAAAGTGAAAATAAAATCATATTCTAATTCCAGCTACCTTTCTTATTATTGTGCAAAAAAGAAATTCAACCATATTCCACTTCCAGCAAACTCTTTTTTTTCATCGTGTAAGCAAGACATAACCACATCCCGTTTCCAGTAGCCCTTCCCTCTATTGTGTAAAATGTGAAAATACATCCAAATTCCATTTTTAGTAACCATTTTTTTCATTATGTAAAAAGCCGTAAATTTACCGTAACTGTTTTTTCATTACGTGAAAAGCAAAAGTACAACCATATCCCATTTCTAGTAGCTTTTCTTTTCATTATGAAAAAAGTAACAATACAACTAGATTCCATTTTCATTAACCTTTCCTTACATTATGTAAAAAGAAAAATTACAACAATATCCCATTTTTAGTAGCCTTTCTTTTCATTATGTAAAAAAAATTACAACCACCACCCAATTCTAGCTAACTTTCTTTTATTGTACAAAAAAAAATAATATCCCATTTCAAGTGGATTTTCTTTTCAATATATGAAATGTTAAAATATAACCGTATCCCATTTTCAGCATGCATTGTTTTATCATGTTCAAAAGTGAAAATACAAACGTATCCCATTTCCAGCAAAGTTTCTTTTCACTGTGTAGAAAAGAAAATATAAACATATCCCATTTCCAGCGACTTTTCTTTTCGTTGTGTGGAAAGTAAAACTGCAGCCATATCCCATGTCCAGCAACTTACCTTCCCATTATGTAAAAAGTAAAAATAAAACCATATTCTGTTCCTTTTATTGTGTAAACAGTGAAAATACATCCAAATCCCATTTTCAGTAACCTTTTTTTCATTACGTGAAAAGCAACAGTACAATCATATCCCATTTCCAGTAGCTTTTCTTTTCATTGTGTAAGAAGTAAAAATACAGCCATATTCCATTTTCATTAACTTTTCCTTTCATTATGTAAAAAGCAAAAGTACAACTATATCCCATTCCCAGTATCCTCTCTTTTTATTATGTAAAAAATGAAAATACAAATACCGCCCAATTCTAGCTACCTTGCTTTTCATTGTAAAAAAAATACAATTATATCCCATTTCTAGTAGATTTTCTTTTCATTATATGAAAATTTAAAATACAACCATATTCCATTTTCAGCATGCATTGTTTTATCATCTTCAAAAGTGAAAATAGAAACTTATCCCATTTCCAGCAACCTTTCTTTTCATTGTGTAAAAAAATACAACCATATCCCATTTCCAGGGACTTTTCATTGTGTGAAAAGTAAAAATAGAACCAGATCCCAATTCCAGCTACTTTCCTTTTTATTGTGCAAAAAGAATACAATCCAGTATTTTTCTTTTCATTATATGAAAAGACTAAATACAAGCGTATCCCATTTTCAGCATGCTTTCTTTTTATCATGTGAAAAATGAACAACCATATACCATTTTCAGCAACCTCTCTTTTCATTATGTGAAAATAAAAAGTACAACCATACCTAATTTCCAGCAATATTTATTTTCATTGTAACAGAAAAATACATCTAAGTCCCATCTTCATCGGCCTTTGCTTCATTATGTAAAAAGTGAAAATACAACCATATCCCTTTTCCAGTCAACTTTCTTTTCACTGTGCGAGAAGTAAAACTACAGCCATATCCCATGTCCAGCAACTTACCTTCTCATTATGTAAAAACTGAAAATAAAATCATATTCCAATTCCAGCTGCCTTTCTTTTCATTGTGCAAAAAAAATTTAACCATATTTCAATTCTAGTAACCTTTCTTTTCATTATGTTAAAATTCCGAATACAATCACATCCCATTTTCAGCAACCTGCTTTTTCATTGTGTAAAAATAGAAAATACAGTCCCCTTTAAACGCGAAGAACATTGTATTCTGTACAATTTTGTTATGAAATTTAAAGAATCATTAATTTGATTATAAAATTATACTACTATATACTAACAATGTAAAAACTCTGGTTTTCTAGATTAGAGTGTTTTATGCCTAGGTTATTCGACACTTTTTCAAAATAATTTTTTAAATACAAAATATATATTTAATTTTTTGTAACCATTAATTGGACACTGAATAATGAGTTGAAACTATTTGAAACTAGTATCAGAATACTTTTCATCAAATTCTTTAGACAGTTTAAAAAAATTTTTAACTTCGATTAGTACGTTTCCTGATAAACAATTTTAACAAACTTTGTGAATTTTGCAAAATATGAGTTGGCCTACAATGATACAATTGAATAAGAAAAGTACAACTATATCCCATTTCCAGTAGCCTTTCCTTTTAATGTGTAAAATGTGAAAATACGTCCAAATCATATCCCATGTCCAGCAACTTACCTTCTTATTATGTAAAAAGTGAAAATAAAATCATATCCCAATTCCAGCTACCTTTCTTTTCATTGTGTAAAAAAAGAAAAAATAACCATTCCGAGCAACCTTTCTTTTCATTTTGTGAAAAATGAAATTACAACCATATCCCATTTACAGTAACTGTTTTTTCATTTCTTAAAAAGCAAAAGTACAACCATATCCCATTTCTAGTAGCCTTTCTTTTCATTATATAAAAAAAATACAACCACCATCCAATTCTAGCTACCTTTCTTTTATTGTACAAAAAATACAATTATATCCCATTTCCAGTAGATTTTCTTTCCAATATATGAAAAGTTAAAATATAACCGTATCCCATTTTCAGCATGCATTGTTTTATCATGTGCAAAAGTGAAAATACAAAAGTATCCCATATCCAGCAACTTTCTTTTCATTGTGTAAAAAAATAAAATACAACCATATACTATTTGCAGCGACCTTTCTTTTCGTTGTGTGGAAAGTAAAACTACAGCCTTATCCCATGTCCAGCAACTTACCTTCCCATTATGTAAAAAGTGAAAATAAAATCATATTCCGTTCCTTTTATTGTGTAAAAAGTGAAAATACATCCAATCCCATTTTCAATAACCTTTTTTTCATTACGTGAAATGCAACAGTACAATCATATCCCATTTCCAGTAGCTTTTCTTTTCATTGTGTAAAAAGTAAAAATACAACCATATCCCATTTCATTAACTTTTCCTTTCATTATGTAAAAAGCAAAAGTACAACTATATCCCTTGTCCAGTAGCAGTAGTGAACAAATTTTGTGAATTTTATGAATCTTGCAAAATATGAGTTGGCCTACAATGATACAGTTAAATAATAACTTAATAGGTATCAAAATCGATTTTATATTTCGGAAAATATTTCGGCTATTCGTCTCTTTTCCCTTTTTCTTAAGACATTTTCAATTTTTTAAAAGTTTATCTCCTTTGTTAGTTGATTGGCAACTTAACCATTTTATTCCAAATTCGTTTCATTAATGGGTAAAGAGTAATTTTTTAAACTGTAAAATAAACTATTACTTTTTCAGTTAAAATGTATTATTTTTTAGCTAAAAATTCATCTTTTTTTTTAAATTCAAGAGCCTGATTAAAATGCATGTCCTTCGTTCATAATTCGTCTTTTTTGGTAGAAAATGTATAGGTCCTTTTTTTCTTTAAAACTAATTCTTTTTATTCAAGATTTATCATTTTAATTCAGAATTCATCTATTTGATATGAAACTGAACTATTCTTCTGAAACTTCGTTTTTTTCTGAGAATTGGTTTTCTTCAACGCAAATGTACCTATTCAATTTTGGGCCAGAAATTTATATTTTCAATTGATATTTTTTAGTAAAAAATTGATGTATTTTGTTAAAAATTCGATTTTTTAGTAGCAAAATCCACTTTTTGGTCCAAAGTTGAACTACTTTGTAAAGAATTATTTTTTGTTTTCATTCATATTTATAATTTTAGTTGTAAATTACATTTTTTTTTGTACACTTCATTTTTCATTTGAAAATTTATCTATTTCCTTCATGTTTA
>NC_046664.1:19193810-19196972 GCF_010883055.1 Belonocnema kinseyi | reverse complement strand
TTTTTTGTTTTCATTCATATTTATAATTTTAGTTGTAAATTACATTTTTTTTTGTACACTTCATTTTTCATTTGAAAATTTATCTATTTCCTTCATGTTTAAAATGTATCCTTTATAAGTTGAGAATGAAACGTTTTGGTAGAAAATTCCTGTATTTTGTTGAAAATTCTTATTTTTAGTTGAAAACTCTTATTTTTAGTTGAATTCAACTAGCTGATAATTTTTGTGTCTTGTTTAAAATTTGTATTTTTTACTGAAAATTTAATCATTGCATTCTTCCTTGAAAATTTATCTCTTTAGCTAATAATAGAATTATTTGGTTGAAAATTCAACTTTTTTTACTTAAAAGTCATATTTTTGGGGAAAATTTCCACTAGTTGGTTGAATATTTAACTACTTTGTTAAAAATTTATTTTATTCATGATTGAATATTCAATTTTGATGAAAAATGTATATTTTCGGGTTTAAAATTCAATTGTTTTGTTAAAAATTCGTCTTTTGAATTAAAAATTTAACTATTTGGTTACAAATTGAACTATTTTGATGAAAAATAACTTTTTTATTGTAAATTTATATTTTTATATTGAAAATTTAATTTTCTGTAGAAAATTTGATTGTTTGATTGAACATCTATTTTGTGAAATATGGTTTTCTTAACTGAAAATTGATTGTTTTTTAGTTAAAAATGCAACTATTAGATTTTGAGTTAATAATTCATTTTTTTAATTGAAAATTCAACAATTCGATTAAAATTTAATCTACTTTTTCAAAAATTCATTTTTTTGATCGAGGATTTTACTATTTTTTTTACATTGTTTTTTTTATGAAAATAAATTTTTTAACTGAAAATTTAACTATTTTAGTTTTGGTTAAAAATTGATCGTTTTCAGTTTAAAACTCAACTCAATTTTTCATTTAGAATCTTTTGATTAAAAATTAATTTTTTGAACCAAACATTTAGACATTCTATTGTGTATTTAAAATTGACTTTTATTAGTTAAAAATTAAATTATTCGGTTAAAGTAGAAGTTTTTGAAAAATTAATATTCTTGGGTTTAAAATTCAATTGCTTTGTAAAAAAACCGTCTTTTTGTCTGAAGTATTTGTCCTTTGGACATTTACATTTTTTTAGTGTAAAAACTTAATTTTTTCATTTGAAAATGTAAATATTAAATCTTTTGTTAAAAATTTATCTTTTTTATTTAAAAGGTAATTTTTTGTTAAAAATTCGACTTTTCGGTTAAAGATTCAAAAATACTGTTGAAAAATGGTATTTTTTGGCTGAATTCGACTGTTTTTTGTTTAAAAGTAAAATCTTATTTGGTTTAAACGTTTATTTCCCAAACTGGAAATTTACTTATTTCATTTTTATTTAGAAATTTATTTTTTAAATTCAACTGTTTTTATGAAAAATGTGACATTTTAGCTTGAAAATTCAACTCTTTCATTCAAAATCTATCTCTTTTGGTAAAAAGTTCATATTTTTTGGTTAAAAATCTAACTAAAATACAAACCCAAATTTTTATTTTACGTGCCTATGGAAAATATAGTAGATGTTATAGTAAACAATATCACTAAAAACATTGATAAAATTTTTTTAAACTGATGAGGATGGTTAAAAGTATGATTCCGGGGGAGGGGCAAGGAAAAAAGTATTTAGAGGGGGAAGTAAAGGGTTGAGAAGAGGGAAATGGGATAGGGGTCTTAGTGGATATGTAATGGAGAAGTTAAGATGCCAGGAAAATAGAAGAGGAGGGGCTCTGTGAAATGTTATTTGGGAGAGAGGGGTAATGGGAAAAGTAGTTAGAGGTTGGGTGAGGAGTGGATGCGAGGGGGGGGGGAAGGGGTGAAATAAGATGAGGGTCATAGCAGAGGAATAATGGGAAAGTTGAATGACTACGTGAATAGGAAGCGAGGGGTGAGTTTAAGGGACCGTGGGGGGGGAGGGGAGTTAAAGTACTTAGAGGGAGTAAGGAAAGCGCGGATGAAGAACTTAGGGCAGGAGTGATGGACAAAGTGATTAACTAAGGAAATAGAAAAGGAGTGTCTGAAGTAAATAAAGGGGGGAGCAACCGATGAGATGAGTATCCTAGTATAGTGGTGATGGGAAAGGTAAGGGGGCTCGGGAATAAGAAGCGAGGGGCATGCTGAAGTAATTGTTATGAGAGATGAGCAATGGGCAAAATAGTTAGAGGGATTAAAGATAGCGGACTAAGAGAAGGAATCAGGGACATAATGGAGGTGTGATGGGTAAGGTGATTAGCTAGGGGAATAGATAGGGACTGGCTTAAGTAGTAAGAGGGGGGAGAAATTAGAAATGGAACGAGGGTCTTAGTGGAGGGGAGGTGGGAAAGTTGAGAGGCTTGGGAAATAGGAAGAGAGAGGCTCTTTTATGTGATAGTTGTGGGTCAGAGGCAATAGGGAAAGTAGTTAAAGAAAGAAAATAGTGATTAGAGAATGAATTGAAGTAGAATAGGAGTGAGAGATGGTATGAGGGTTTTAGTTCAGTGCTAGGAAAGGTGAGGGGCTAGGGAAATACGAAGAGTGGGGCTATTCTAAATTATCTTCGTGGTTAAGGGGCAACGGGGAACGTAATTAAAGAAAGGAGAACAGTAGTTAGAGAATGATTTGGGGTAGAATTGGAGCGGAAGATGGCATGAGGGTTTTAGTTAAGTGGTGGGAAAGGTGAGGGGCTAGTGGAAAAGGAAGAGAGGGGCTCTTTCAAATGATCTCTGTGGTTGAGGGGCAATAAGGAAAGTAGTTAAAGAAAGGAGAAAAGTGATTAGAGAATGAATGGGAGTAGAAAAGAAGGGGGAAATGACATGGTGGTTTTATTTAAGTGATGGGAAGGGTGAGAGGTTAGGGAAATAGGAAGAGAGGGACTCTGCGCACTCAGTCTTTGTGTATTCCCCACACTTTTGCACAGACATTTTAAAACTAAAGGTTAAAGCATCAACAACAGTAATTTTGAATTCTCTTTTGTTAAAGCTCCTTTGCCTTTAACGAACACATTCTCATCACGGGTCTCGTGCCTCACACTCGAATTTGTCTAGCAAATCGTATATCATTTCTATAAATGTATATTATTACAATTCATAACATTCATTGGCTTCAAAAAAACACGCCGTTTTTTCAAAAATGTAATTTGCCCATTTCCAATTT
>NC_046664.1:19177348-19193710 GCF_010883055.1 Belonocnema kinseyi | reverse complement strand
ATATCATTTCTATAAATGTATATTATTACAATTCATAACATTCATTGGCTTCAAAAAAACACGCCGTTTTTTCAAAAATGTAATTTGCCCATTTCCAATTTTATTTTTACGATTTAAAAATTATATATGCGGTTTACAAACTAACCTGACTGTTTTTTAACTTCTAAATTATTTCTCTCACCTCAGTGACCCTGAATTTTTCAATTGAATTTTCTACCGCATCGTGTTCTACATCGCAGTTGTGGTGCGCTATTGAATTATCTCCTAATAATTTAAAAAAAGGGTCTCTCCAAGTATCTAGGGTCGAAAATCTAGTTACAACAGTCCAACGAAATTTCGATTAATGGGGGGGGGGGCTCAGCAGCGTTGCGATAGATGGGCGTTCATATAGTCTCATTTTCAAACACTTGAATCACTGTGAAATTTTTTAATGGAAAAATGTAATGTTTGGATTTTCCATTATTTTTTATGCTGTCAGAATTTGAATTTTCGATTTTTTAATCAAAGACATCAAGTTGTTATGATAATCTTCTAGGGCATTAAAAAATCAAAATTTTTTTCTCTTGACTTTTTTTCCTATCGTGCGTTATTTGGCTCAAAATGGTAATTTTCGTGTGTTTTTTGTAATATTGTAAATGCTATTACTCTGGTAATTTTTGGTTTTGTGAAATAAGTCATTAAGATAAATTGTTCGTATTTTTGAATAGTATGAATACCCGTAAATACAATTTATGAATTTTGAAAAGAATGGTCTCAAAAATATTCAAAATGCCCTAACTTTTTGAATTTTTATCTAAAATGGCTGACTATCGAACATGACCTTTAGTTTCGGACACTAAACTAGTGTACCATAGGCCAATCTAATAAAATGATTTTTTCAAAAGTTATTGTGCTTACAGACATAGACATACAGACATAAAAAACCTGTTTTTTCGGATTCAGGAGGTCTCGCAACGTGGACATTTGAAAAAAACTGCGGGGGGTTAAATTTTACACAAATCTAATATCTTCTCTGATAGGAATGTAAAAAGCGAAAATAATTTAAAAACTAATGCTGCTTAGAAATAGAGAAAAAAATTATGAAAAAAATAAGAGTAACTTCTGATTAATAATTCTAAGAAAGAAAAAATCATGAAAATATGTAGTTTAGTGTGAATCAAAAACACTCCCCTTAAGTTTCATTTTAAAAAAAAATCACGCTGTCTCCGCATGGTAGATATAGCCAAAAATTAAAAAAAACGAAACACTTCTACAAATTTGAACAGCATAACATTTTTTTAGATTTAAATTATCAACAAAAATAGTTCAAAGCAAGTCGATTTATACCTGTATATCGATAATTCCATTAAAATATTGTTTAATCTCCCTAATTGAATTTCAAGTTTCAAATAATTGAAATAAAGTCGACTTTTTCGCTACTCAGCGGGCACAATGTTTGGCGACGTCTTTACGACATATTTGCGACAACTGTACGACATCCTACGCCCATGTCGTTAAGGTGTCTTTACGATATCGTAAATCAGTCGTATAATCTGACGATATCGCAAAGACACCGAAACGACATGGACATAAGATGCCGTAAAGTTGTCGTAAAGATGTCGTAACGATGCCGTAAAGACGTCGCAAAATTTTGTGCCCACTGGCTATTTTCTTAGAATTGCATCATGTTGTAACAATAACCCGGTGGGCACAAAATTTGGCGACGCCTTTACGACATCTTTACGACCACTTGCGAACATCCTATGTCCATGTCGTTTCGGTGTCTTTGCGATATCGTAAAGACATCGTCAGATCATACGACGTATTTACGATATCGTAAAGACACCTTAATGACATGGGCATAGGATGTCGTAAAGATGTCGTACCGATGTCGTAAAGACGTCGCCAAATTTTGTGCCCACTGGGAAAATATGAATTTTTATATTAAAATAATTTTTATTGACATTGAATCACAAGAAAATATTTAAAAGTGATATATTGCTCTTTATTGGACAATGAAATTAATTTTCGATTTATAAATGATTAGAAAAAATAGTACGAAGCAAGTGGATTTGTACCTGCATAGTAAAAAATTAATTAATTCATGACTAATTATTTTAATTCATGACTTTTAAATATTTACTTGTAATCCAAAGCCAATAAAAATTATTTAAATGTCAACATTCCTCATATAGTATTGATGCATCATATTAAAAATATATTCTTATTCATGTATATCACTTATTATATGGTCAAATAGCCGACAAATTTACCGTGACTCTAACATGTAGCAATTTAAATTTCCAAGAAACATTTTTTCTGTTTAAATTTGAAGGTGTGCTTCTTTTTTTGAGATTTTTAGCTATATCTTCCATGCGGACAGAAGGAATTTTTTATGAAACTTTAGGGGAATCTCTTTTATTCCCAAAAGAAAGTTTTCAGTGCAATTAGAATTTAGCGCAAACAACTTTTTTTTCAATACGCCCTAATGCTCAATATCACAGAAAAAAACTAAGGATAAACTTTATCTTTATTCTGACTTGAAAATTACTTGAGACAAATCTTAACTTTACAGTATAAATTTTACCCGAATATCGGTCAAAGCTTGTATTGTGTTTTCATGACAGAAAATATATTTTGAATGACGTGAAGTTGTCTGAATAAAACTTTATCCCTCTAAAAACGCTTTTTGCACTTATTAAAAAAAACTCACCAAAATTAAAAGATTCACTAGGCTACACATTTTCAATATACATTTTATAATTTTGCCTCGAAAACTAATATTTTCTTCATTTTCCAAATCTCTGCATTGGATGTCAATGCAAAAGCCAGACCAACTGAATGGGGTGCCACCTGTTGGATTAGTTTCACCACCACTTCCTCTACGTATCGTAAGAAAACAGGAAAGTGGGTCAATACATGAGGCTGCTTTTAAGTGATCGTTGTGGGTGAGGCGCAGTGGAGAAACTAGTTAAAGAAAGGAGAAAAATAATTACAGTGAGTGGGAGTAAAATATGTGCAAGATATGGTATGAATGGTTTAGTGGACTGATGGGAAAGGTGAGAGACAAGGAAAATAGGAAGAGAGGTTCTTTTAAGCGATAGTTTTAGGGAAGGGGAAATAGGGAAAGTAGTTAAAGAAATAAGGAAAGTAATTAGATAGTAAGTGGGCGTAGAATAAGAGTGAGAGATGACATGAGGATTTTAGTAGAGTGATGAGAAAGGTGATGAGCCAGGGAAATAGAAAAGAAGGGGCTCTTTTAAGTGATCGTCATGGGTGAGAAGCAATGGGGAAAGTAGTTAAAGAAAGGTGAAAAGATATAGGAGAGTAAGTGGGAGTAAAATATGTGTTAAAGATGGCACGCTGATTTTTATTTTAGTGATGAGAAGGTGACGAGCCAGGTAAGTAGAAAAGAAGGGGCTCTTTTATGTGATCGCCGTGGGCGAGAGGCAATGGGGAATGTAGTTAAAGAAAAGAGAAAAGTAATTAGAAAGTGGATAGGACTAAAATAGGAGTGAGATATATCATGAGGATTTTATTTTAGTGATGAGAAAAGTGAGGGGCCAGAGAATAGAAAAGAAGGGGCTCTTTTTAGTTGATCGTAGTCGGTGAGGGGCAATGGGGAAAGTAGTTGAAGAAACAAGAAAATCAATTAGAGAGTGGGTGGGAGTAGAATAAGAGTGATAGATAACATAAGGGTTTTATTTTAGTGATCAAAAGGGTGAGGGCCATGGAAATAGGAAGAGAGGGGCCCTTTTGAATGCTCTTTGTAAGTGACGGGAATAAGGAAATTAGTTGAAGAAAGAAGAAAAGTAATCAAGAGAGTGGGTGGGAGTAAAATAGGAGTGAGATATGGCATAAGGATTTCATTTTAGTGATGAGAAACGTAATGAGCTAGGGAAATAGAAAAGAAGGGGCTCTTTAAAGTGATCGTCGTGGGTGAGGAGCAATAGGGAAAGTAGTTAAAGAAAGGAGGCAATTAATTAGATAGTAAGTGAGAGTAAAATACGCCTTAGAGATTGCATAAGGGTTTTATTTCAGTGATGGGAAAGGTAAGGGGCTAGGGAAATAGAAAAGAAGGGGCTCTTTGAAGTGGTAGTTGTGGGTGCCGGGCAATTTTGAAAGTAGTTCAAGGAGATAATGTATTAAAGAGTGAGTGGGAGTGAAATATGTCTTAGAGGTGGCATGAGGGTTTTTATTTTAGTGGTGAGAAAGGTGAGGGGCTAGGGAAAATAAAAAAGAAGGGGTTCTTTTAAGTGGTCGTTGTGGGTCAGGGCCAGAAGGAAAGTATTAAAAAAAAGGAGATAATGAATTAGAGTGATTGGGCGTAAAGTACGTGTTAGAGATGGCACAAGAGTTTTATTTTAGTGGCGAGAAAGTTGAATTCCAGGGAAATGGAAAAGAAGGGGCTCTTTTAAGTGGTCGTTTTGGGTGAGGGGCAATGGGTAAAGTAGTTAAAGAAGAGTCAAAATTAATTAGAGTAAGTGGGAGTAAAATATGTGTTAAAGATTGCATGAGGGTTTTATTTCATTGATGGGAAAGGTAAGGGACTAAAAATATAAAAGAAGGAGCTCTTTTAAGTGGTCGTTGTGGGTGAGGGGCAAGGAGGCAAGTAAATAGAGCGAGTGATGGGAATGGAATGAGCAATAAGAGATTGAATGTGGATTCATAAAATATGTTAAAAATACTCGGATTATTATGATAAAAAGTCATTTTATATTTTTTAATTATATATACGATATATCGTCGTTACAAGACAAAAAATACGCTCTTAAATAGTAAAGATATTTCAATCAAGATGATTAACTAATAACTAAGCTATTAAAACAAAACTTAAAAAGTACAGTCATTGTAAATACTTTTAAGAAAACTGCGTTGATTGGAATGCTAAAATCGGGGCAGATATATAAATATATATTCACTTGAAAGTATCCAGTAGAGCAAGTGATTTATGCTTGATCGACTGCTACTATAAATGCAGATAAATAAATTATTTCATCTTTCATATTTTAATTTATAAACTATATGAAAGCAACCTAATCATGCGAATGTAAAGTTTATGAAAAGATTAGGAATAGAGTGCTGGAAATATTCATCATACATAAATGATTTTCAGAATTTAAAAAACGTCGCGCCTGCGCGATTAAACAAAAAATTTAATAAAAAATACAACAAATTCATATTCTCTAAAAAGTCTCGAATATAGAGCTTTTTTTTAATCCATCACTCCATTCATTAATCTTATTATATCTCTTTGATTTTAAGGGAAAGCTAAAAGATTATAAAAAGTTGAGCATTTAAAATGTTCATACCTCTCGTTGGTTCTAACCACATCGTTCTCGTTTTTAATTACATTTTTTTTCCTCTCGACTACTCTGAATCATTGAGAACATTTATAACTTCTTCTATTTTATATTTTGACTTTTTTTAAACTATCATTCATTTTAAAATTATTAATTTTGATATAATTTGCAGATTTTTTCTCATTCGCAAACTTTCTTTCTTTCCTTCTTTTTTAAAGAACCCGCTCACGTTTTGTCCTTCGTTTTTTTTTAATTTCTTTCATAAAAACTCATCCATTTGTCGATGGAGTGGTTTTCTGTCAATTTCCATCAACAGAATTAAACTTCTCAGGTTTACGAAAAACATAGACCACAGACTTTCGAATACTGACTTCAACTCAGATTTCGTTTTGCGCGAGAAAACGATTTTTTAATATC
Organism: Belonocnema kinseyi; assembly: GCF_010883055.1. Classification (NCBI taxonomy): domain Eukaryota; kingdom Metazoa; phylum Arthropoda; class Insecta; order Hymenoptera; family Cynipidae; genus Belonocnema; species Belonocnema kinseyi. Next base: position 19,188,011 of record NC_046664.1, on the reverse strand, counting down.
AAATGCCTCTGACTCACTATAATTTGATATTCGATTCGATCGCAACTCTCACGAAGAGTCTCTCGCGTTGATTGGCTTTCTGCCTTGAAATTTTCTCCTGAGACTCAAAAATTCGAGTTATTACTCCACTGTGACAGATTTTGCAAGATTTCTGGGACAGTCGATGTTGCAGCCTCGCAAAACTGCAATGTGGAAGGACAAAAGTTGCATTGGAATGACTGTCAAAACGCCTTGGAGACAGTCCACCGTTTTTGGAATCTCCAAAGTCCTGTCGGCAAAGGATTTTGTCTCTTCGTCTCCTTCTTCGCAGATGACGATTGGCCTGCCATCTCGCGCTGTAACTTGCTGCAGGGCATTCATGCATTTCTGAAGAAAAAAAATTTTTTTTTGGATTTTTAAAAATTAGCTTGGAATTTTTGGGGCCCACAGACTGGCCTCACAGTCCCCTATGGGATAAAATATAGGGATCAAAGGGTACTTTTTGTCATGATCATACCCAGTAGGCACAAAATTTTGCGACGTCGTTACGACATCTTCAAGACATTTTTACGACATCCTATGTCCGTATCGTTTCGGTATCTTTAGGATATCGTAAAGACATCGTCAGATCATGCGACGTTTTTACGATATCGTAAAGACACCTTAACGACATGGACATAGGATATCGTAAAGTTGTCGCAAAGATGTCGTAACGATGTCGTAAAGACGTCGCGAAGTTTTGTGCCCACTGGGTAGAGTACTTTTTTCGCACTACTCAAAAACAGTATGTCCTTTTTAATTTTTTTTAAATCCCGGTTTGATTTCAACCGTTTGTTGGGGCGCGTCTGTTGAATCTCGCGCTTCACACTCGGATATTTATTCTTTGCATTTGGAATTTTAGATCGCAGTATTCATATGTCTTTATATAGATTTCTTAAATTCCCGAGAATTTAGGTTCAGGTTATATAACCGAGAATATGAAAGAATTTAGGAGAATTTAAAAGAATTTAAGAAATTTAAGAATTTATGATTTTTAACATGTTTTTATTGTTCAGGTTATATCAGCAGTTGAATATACATTATTTTCTAGCTCAGACATATTCAGGAATTACTGTGTTTCATATACTTGAAAATTTTCAAATGTATTAATTTGTTTTAAACAAAAAAAAAAGTTTTTTCTACTTTGAAAGATTACTCTTTAACAAAATACTGGATTTTTCAACAAAATAATTTAATTTTTAACATAATAGTTGAATATTCAAACCAAAAGACAAATATAATTTACAAAAATGCAATTTTTAAACAAAAAATATGACTGTTCACCAAAAAATTAATTTTACACGAAACTGATTGCATTTTTACGCAAAAAGAAAGGAAATTTCAAACTAAAAAAGAATTTGTTTATAAACAAAAGAACGCAAATTTTTAACTAAAAAATATCAATCTTAAAAATATAAAAGTTCCATTTTCTGTTGAAAAATTAATTCTAAACAAAAAAAAGAAGTATTTTCCACTATACAGTTAAATTTGCTACCAGATATAAGCCTTCAATAAAAAAATTTTTCACAATGTAGCTTAACTTTGACCCAAGTAGTTGAATTGTCAATTAAAAAAGATTAATTTACAACAAGAAAATTAATTTTTTAACCAACGAGATAACTTTTCAACTTAAAATATAAAGCTTTAACAAAAAAAGTGATTTCTTAACAAAGCGATTCAACCAAATGTTTTAAGCAAATTAGTTTAATTATCAAGCAAAGAACGATTTTTAACCAAAAAGTTGCATTTTCATACAAAAAATGAATTTTTTTATAACAGATAAAGTTTTTGAATCAAAATGATTAATTTTCCAAAAAAATGATTGAATTTTCTGTTGAAAAAGATTTTAGTCGAGTTTTCACGATGAAACTATGAATTTTTTAACAAGAAATAATTTTCTAGCAAAAAAAAATCAATTTTCAATGCAAAAAAACAAATTTTTAACCAAAAAGGATGACTTTTTAACAATATTGATCAATTTTCTAGCAAATAGTTGCATGTTTATCAAAAAATATTAAATTTATCTTAAAGCAAAAGAATTTTTTATTGCAAAAAAAGTGGAGTTTTCATAAAAAAAAAATTCCAGTTAACTCAGCAACACCAAAAATTGAATTTTTGTAACAAAAAAATATGTTTCTACGAAAAAATTAAATTTTCAATCCTAAAAGACGTATAGCTTTAACCAAAAAGGATGCATTTTTGACAGTATAGTTAAACTCTCTACCAAATAGTTGCATTTTTATCCAAAAAAGATCAATTTTGTACTAAAACATATGAATTTGCAATAAAAAACAAAAGTTTTTTTATAAGTGGAACTTTTATCCAGAAAATATTTCAGTTCATTTTTTAACACCAAAATATAAATTTAAACAAAAAGTAAATTTTCTACGAAATAGTTAAGTTTTCAAGAAAATAGTATAATAGCTAAGTTTCTAATCAGTTGCATTATTATTAAAAAAAGATTTAATTTTTGCTAAAGCAGGTAAACTTTAAAATAAAAAAGACAAACTTAAAAAAAAAGAATCGAATTTTCAACCGAAAAGTTAACGAAAAAATGCAGTTGAAATCTGAAATCTTGAGGGCACCACTAGCGCAGTATTCCCAATCTTGGGAACTTTTTAAACTGCGCTTGCGTCACGCGGACAACCCGATTGGTCACTGTTAGCAATGATTGAGAAATGCCCAGATAGAATTTTCGTAATCCTGAAATGAGATTTTGGAATGACAGAGACAAAAAATTTAATCTAAATGAAAAAGAGGTTATGAGTTTTGAATTCAGAGAAATAAATAATTTTTGTTTGTCCTAATTATTAATCGCCTCTCTACCGAGTTTTCAATTTCAATTTTTGTTTTTTTGCGACTATTAATACTAATATTTTTTGCCTAAAATTAAAACTTCTTATTACCTTTTTATAAAAATTTTGAAACATTTAAAATACTAAATTAAAGAAAAAAATCGTTTTTTTTTTTCTTTTTGAAGTCAGAATTATTAAAGTTTTTTGCATGAAAATCTCATTATTTTTTAATCTGTTACTCCAAAATTCTAATTTAGGATTAGGAAATCGCTTTGGATGCATTTTTCAATCATTATTTGTCATAAATATTAAATCTGAATAATTATATAATTCAAAAAATGAAACTTCAGTTTCTATTATTGCATTTTGTTTGCAAACTTCGAATTTGAAACTCTTGTTGTAACTTTTTTAAGATTTGAGGTCATGTTGATATATTTGTACATAAAATAATATTTTTATTTAGAATGTGCTTTGATTATTCTCATTTGGAATGCTGAAAAATCATTGAAAAATAAAAACGATAAATACTTGATGATGATTATAACTTTTTCTTCAAATTTTTTTATTGACAGTGGAAGAAGCTTGAAAACCAATTTGAATTTCGTGCATTTTTTAGAACAAAACACTTTGCTCTTCGATTTTCGTGGCGAAAACTCCATTGATAAAGTTTGATTTACTTTATATTCGCCTATACTTCCCGTCAAAATTTACCTATACTCAGGGCTTTCTGATTCTGTCACCAGGTGGCGCATTCGAGTCTTTCAGATGCCAATTAAGAGTTCGTACATTTCCGAAAATTTAAGTTCAGGTTATATAACCGAGAATATGACAGAATTTAGGAGAATTTAAGAATTTATGATTTTTAACAATATTTTTATTGTTCAGGTTATATCAGCGAATGAATATACATTATTTTCTAGCTCAGACATATTCAGGAATTACAGTACTTCATATACAAATTGAAAATTTTCAAATATATTAATTTATTTTAAACAAAAAAAAGTGTTTTCTAATTTAAAAGATAACTCTTTAAGGAAATAATTGAATTTTTAACATAATAGTTAAATATTCAAACTAAAAAGACAAATTGTCAACAAAAAAGTGTCATAGTTTTGATTTTAATAAAAAAAAGAATGAAATTTATAGAACAAAAGAAAAGAATTTTAAAGCCAAAAAGACGAATTTCCAACGAATAAAGACTTTTCGCTCAAAAAATAAATAAAAATGTATCTAAATTATTGAACCTTCAAACCAGAAGACAAATATTCTTTACAAAAATGCAATTTTTAAACAAAAAATATGACTGTTCAACAAAAAATTAATTTTCCACGAAAGTGATGCATTTCTACGCAAAAAAAAGAAAATTTCAAACTAAAAAATAATTTTTGTACACAACAAAAATGCGAATTTTTAACTAAAAATATCAATCTTGAAAAATGGAAAAGTTCCATTTTCTGTTAAAAAATGAATTCTGAACAAAAAAAAAAGTATTTTCCCCTAAACAGTTAAATTATCAACCAGAAATAAGCCTCAAAAAAAAAAAATTCGAAATGTAGCTTAACTTTGACTTAAGTAGTTGAATTTTCAATTAAAAAAGATTAATTTATAATAAGATAAATAAACTTTAAACCAACGAGATAACTTTTTAACTTAAAATATAAATCTTTAACAAAAAAGCGATTTCTTAATAAAGCGATTCAACCAAATGTTTGAAACGAATTAATTGAATTATCAAGCAAAGAAGAACAATTTTGAACCAAAAAGTTGCATTTTCATACAAAAAATGAATTTTTTTTATAAGAAATGAAGTTTTAAATCAAAAAGATAAACTTTCAAAAAAATAGTTGAATTTTCTTTTTAAAAAGATTTTAGTCGAGTTTTCATGATCAAACTATGCATTTTTTAACAAAAAATAATTTTCTACAACAAAAATTGAATTTTCTATCCAAAAAGATGAATTTTTAACCAAAAATGATGACTTTTTAACAAAATTGTTGAATTCTCTAGCAAATAGTTGAATTTTCATTAAAAAATATTAAATTTATCGTAAAGAAAAAGAATTTTTTATTACAAAAAAAGTTGAGTTTTCATCCAAAAAAGAATCCAGTTAACTTAGTAAATTCTCTATGGAAATTTATTGTCCTTTTTTAAAAATTCTTCTTTTTAGTTAAAAATATAAGTATCCTAATTAAATAATAATTTTAGTCAAAAATTCATCTCTTAGGTTTGAAATAAAATTACTTGGCTGAAAGTTTAACTCTTTTGTTACAAATTATTATGTTGAAAAATAAGCTGTTTGATTGAAAACTTGTTTTTTTTCTTTGGATAAAAAGGAATTTTTTGCCGTAAATTTAAATATTTTGTTGATTTTTTTTAGTTTAAAATTATTATTCTTTTGAACTAAAAATGTAACTATTGTTCCAGTTGAGTATTCCATAATTTTAGTTAAAAGTACATCTTTTTGGTTCAACAATTATTTTTTAATTTAAAACGTAATTATTTCAGTTTTGGTTGACAATTTATCTTTTTCTAGTAAAAATTAATTTTTGTTGTTGAAAATTCATTGTTTTAGTTGAAAACTTATCTTTTTTTCATAAAATTCAACTACTTTGCCAGTTGAAGATTCATCATTTATGTTGGAAATTCATCAGTTGGGATAAAAAATTTGTATTTCAAAATGTAATTTCCGTTTTTTGTTGAAATTTTTCTTTTTTACTTCAAAATTCATCTATTTCGTTGAAAATTAATCTCACTTTTTTAATTCATCCCTAGTAAATAGTTGAATTTTTATCAATTTATATGAAATTTATCGTAAAGTGAAAGAATTTTTGTTTACAAAAAAAGTTGAGTTTTCATCCAAAAAAGATTCCAGTTAACTCAGTAACATCAAAAATTGAATTTTTGTAACAAACAAATAAGTTTCTACGTAAAAAAATTGAATTTTTAATTCAAAAATACGAATTTTTTCAACGAAAAAGGATGAATTTTTACCAATATAGTCAAAATCTCTACCAAATAGTTGCATTTTTATAACAAAAATATCAATTTTTTACTAAACCAGATGAATTTGTAATAAAAAATAATAAACTTATTAACTAACCAAACATTTGTATTTTCATCAAAAAAATATTTAATTTCTGATCAAGAAGGTAAACTTTAAAATGATTCGATTCTTTAATTGAATATTGAAAAAATTTGAAAACTTAACTGTTCCATTTTTCCCTTTAATCATTTTTTTTAACGAAAATTTAACTATTCTACTTGTGATTAAAAATTCATTTCTTTCATTCAAAATGTTAATATTTTGTTGCAATGTCTCTTTTTTTTTGTTGAAGATTTATCTTTTTCAAATGAAAATGCATATATTTTGTTGAAAATTTGGCTTTTTTATGGTTGAAGATTCATCATTTTCGTTAAAAATGTATTTCTTTGGTTCAAATTTTTAGCTATTTTAAATTTAAAATTTTGAGATTCAAATTTTCCTTATGATTATATTTTAAAGATTCCTCTTTTTCGTTTGAAAAATTGTTTTGTTTGTGGATGCAGTTAATGTTTTTTTTAGATCAAAGATTCATCACTCTGATTGCAAATTTAACTATTTTATTGAATATTCCTTATTTCTTAGTAAAGAATTCATTTTTTTTCTTAAAATTTCAATTCTTCCACTTTTAATTTACAATTTATCTTTTTTAGTTGAAAACTCAAATATTTTATTGAAAATTCCTTTCTTCTTGGTAGAAAATTCATTATTTTTCTAAATCAAAAATGTAATTCTTCCACTTTTGATTCAAAATTTATCTTCTTTAGTTAATAAATCAAATATTTCACTGAAAATTCCTATTATCTTACTAAAGAATTAACTGTTTTTGAATTAAAAATGTAATTCTTTCACTTTTGAATCAAAATTTATCTTTTTTAGTTGATAACTTAACTATTCTATTTAAAATGACTTTTTTTCTTAGTAAAGAATGAATTTAAAAAAAATTAAAAATGTAATTCTTCCACTTTTGATTTAAAATTTATCTTTTTTAGTTAAAAGCACAACTACTTTATTTAAAATATCTTTTTTCTTCGTAAAGAATGATTTTTTTTTTAAATTAAAAATATAATTCTTTCACTTTTGATTTAAAATTAAACATGTAATTCTTCCACTTTGGATTCAAAATTTATCTTTATCGTTAATAAATCAACTATTTCATTGAAAATTCCTTTTTTCTTACTAAAGAATTAATTTTTTTGAAATTAAAAATATAATTCTGTCACATTTGATTCAAAATTTATCTTTTTTAGTTGAAAACTCAAATATTTTATTGAAAATTCCTTTCTTCTTGGTAGAAAATTCATTATTTTTCTAAATCAAAAATGTAATTCTTCCACTTTTGATTCACATTTTTCTTTATGGAAAACTCAAATCTTTTATTGAAGATTCCGTTTTTCTTAGTAGAGAATGAACTTTTTTAAAAACTAAAAATGTAATTCTTTCACTTTTAAATTAAAATTTATCTTTTTTAGTTAAATCTCCGCTATTTGATTGAAAAATCTTTTTCTCTTGGTAGATAAATAACTTTTTTTCAATTAAAAATTTAATTCTTTCACTTTTAATTTAAAATTTATCTTTTATAGTTGAAAACTCACCTATTTGATTGAAATTTCATTTTTTCTTAGTAGAGAATTAACTTTTTTTAAAATTAAAAATGCGAATTTTTAAACTTTTAATTTAAAATTTATTTTTTTCTTAGTAAAGAATAAATTTCTTTAAAATTAAAAATGTAATTCTTTCACTTTTGATTCAAAACTTATCTTTATAGTTAATAAATCAATTAATTCATTGAAAATTCCTTTTTTCTTACTAGAGAATTAATTTTTTTCAATTAAAAATGTAAGTCTTTCGCTTTTGATACAAATTTTTTCTAAATTGAAAACTCAACTTTTGTATTGAAAATTTCATGTTTCTTAGTAGAGAATTAACATTAACATTTTGGATAAAAATTAAAAAATTGAGCGTGTTTTGAAAATTTTTTAGATTACTTTTTTTCAAAATTCAAAAATTTTCGATAAAACCAAAATTTACGAGAGTTATAGCATTTAAAAAATTCCAAAAAAACACACGAAAATCAACATTTTAAGCCAAATAACGTACGATATGGAAAAAGTCGGAAGAACAAAAATGTTTCTTTTTTAATGCCCTACAAGATTAATGGGACATTGGGCACATTGGGAAGAAAAATTACATTGTTTGGTTCAGAATAACGTACAACCCGCAAATCTTCACCGATTTCAACAAAAAAAACTTGGGAAAAAAGCTAAGAAGATTTCTACGAGTTCAGCATGATTTTCGCATTAGGTTTTCAATGTCAATTTTTTTCAATTCGGAAATTTATGATAATTTTAGCAAAATTCATAATTTGTTGATTAATCTTATGATTTTTTAAACAAATTTAATAAAAAATGCATTATTCGAGCATCTGTCGATGGAAAATTTCTTTCTTTCCGATATCCTAATTAAAACTGTTAAAATAGAAAAAAACGCTCATTTTTCTGTAGACAAATGCCTGATTAATGCATTAGTTGATCAAATCTGTTTAAAAAAATGATAAAATTTATCAACTTATTATGAATGTTGCTGAAATTCGCATCAAGTTCCCATCTGAAAGGACTGGCATTGAAAAACCCAAATTTTTCTGCCTAAAAAACCCCGAATAATTCATTTGTTTATTAAATTTGTTTAAAAGATCATGAGATTAATAAACAAAATACGAATTTTGCTGCAAATTTCATAAAGTTCCGAATTTAAAAAAATGTACATCGAAAAAAAATAATTTTTCTATCGAAAAATGCCTGATCACTGCAGTTGTTTAAAAATTTCTTGCAGTATAACTAGAAAAAACATATTATTATGAAAAATTATCATAAAAAACATTTTTTCAACAAATAATTTGCTTATCAAAAATTTTGTTGTTTAATAATATATATAATATTGGAACATCTTTAGCAAATATTATTTTATGAAACTTAGGCGATTTCAACACTTTTCCTGTTATTTTTTCTTCCTATTTCTTTGTTTATTTATAAAAAATGGAAAACCTAATTGAAAAATCGGCCTCGACAACTCTCTTAGAAATCTTAATAGCTTTTTTTCAAATTTTGTTTGTTCAAATCGCCCAATATTTGTGGACTGTACATTATTTTGAACCAAAATGTCAAGGTTGATGTTTCGACCTATGTGCTACGTATAAATCGTAAAAATAAAATTGGTAATGAGTAAATTCAGTTTTTGAAAAACCGGCCGAAGTTGCAGTAAAATGTTTAATAACAAACTTTTTTAAATAATGCGCATTTTTTGAATAGAGAGAATTGTCGATGTTTTGACTTTTAGTTTAGAAAAATCTGTGCACAAGTTTAAGGATGTCATCGAGCGCGAAGCGCGAGAATCAACAGTTGCGCGCCCTATGCACGCTTATTGAAAATTCCTTTTTTTTTTTTTATTTAAGAACTCAACTGCTTTATTGAAAATTTCTTTTTTCTTAGTAGGCAATTGATTCTATTTTTAAAGTAAAAATGTCATTTATTCACTTTTAATTCAAAATTTTTCTTTTTTAGTTAAAAACTCAACTGTTTTATTGAAAATTCATTTTTTCTTAGTAGAGAAATAACATTTTTCTAAATTAAAAACGTAATTCTTTCATTTTTGATTTAAAATTAAAAATGTAATTCTTCCACTTTGCATTCAAAATTTATCTTTATCGTTAATAAATCAACTATTTCATTGAAAATTCCTATTTTCTTATTAGATAATTCACTTTTTTTAAATTAAAAATATAATTCTTTCACTTTTTAATTAAAATTTATCTTTTTTAGTCAAAAACTCAACTATTTTATTGAAAATTCCTTTTTTCTTAATAGTGCAATAACATTTTTTTAAATTAAAAATGTAATTCTTTCACTGTTGATTCAAAATTTATCTTTATCGTTAATAAATCAACTATTTCATTGAAAATTCCTTTTTTCATACGAAAGAATTAATTTTTTTGAAATAAAAAATATAATTCTGTCACATTTGATTCAAAATTTCTTTTTTAGTTGAAAACTAAACTGTTTTTATTGAAAATTCCTTTTTTTTAGTAGAGAATTAATTATTTTTTTATAATAAAAATGTAATTCTTCCACTTTTAATTCAAAATTTTTCTTTCTTAGTTAAAAACTCAACTGTTTTATTGAAAATTCATTTTTTCTTATTAGATAATTAACTTTTTTTTAATTAAAAATATAATTCTTTCACTTTTTCTTCAAAATTGATCTTTTTTAGTAAAAACTCAACTGTTTCATTGAAAATTCATTTTTTCTTATTAGATAATTAACTTTTTTTAAATTAAAAATATAATTCTTTCACTTTTTATTCCAAATTTATCTTTTTTAGTTAAAAAATCAAATATTTCATTGAAAATTCCTTTTTGCTTAGTAAAGAATTAATTTTTTTGAAATTAAAAACATAATTCTGTCACATTTGATTCAAAACTTATCTTTTTTAGTTTGAAACTAAACTGTTTTATTGCAAATTCCTTTTTTCTTAGTAAAGAATTAATTTTTTTTAAATTGAAAATGTCATACATTCACTTTTAATTCAGAATTTTTTTTTTAGTTAAGAACTCAACTGCTTTATTGAAAATTTTTTTTTCTTAGTAGAGAGTTGATTCTTTTTTTAACTTAAAAATGTCATTTATTCACTTTTAATTCAAAATTTTTCTTTTTTAGTTAAAAACTCAACTGTTTTATTGAAAATTCCTTTTTTCTTAGTAGAGAAATAACATTTTTCTAAATTGGAAACGTAATTCTTTCATTTTTAATTTAAA
>NC_046664.1:19164919-19177248 GCF_010883055.1 Belonocnema kinseyi | reverse complement strand
ATTGAAAATTCCTTTTTTCTTACTAAAGAATTAATTTTTTTGAAATTAAAAATATAATTCTGTCACATTTGATTCAAAATTTATCTTTTTTAGTTGAAAACTAAACTGTTTTATTGAAAATTCCTTTTTTTAGTAGAGAATTAATTATTTTTTTATAATAAAAATGTAATTCTTCCACTTTCAATTCAAAATTTTTCTTTCTTAGTTAAAAACTCAACTCTTTTATTGAAAATTCATTTTTTCTTATTAGATAATTAACTTTTTTTAAATTAAAAATATAATTCTGTCACATTTGATTCAAAATTTATCTTTTTTAGTTAAAAACTGAACTATTTCATTGAAAATTCCGTTTTTCTTAGTAAAGAATTAATTTTTTTAAATTAAAAATGTCATTCATTCACTTTTAATTCAAAATTTATCTTTATCGTTAATAAATCAACTATTTCATTGAAAATTTCTTTTTTCTTACTAAAGAATTAATTTTTTTGAAATTAAAAATATAATTCTGTCACATTTGATTCAAAATTTATCTGTTTTAGTTGAAAACTAAATTGTTTCATTGCAAATTCCTTTTTTTTTAGTAGAGAATTAATTATTTTTTTTATAATAAAAATGTAATTCTTCCACTTTTAATTCAAAATCTTTTTTTTAGTTGAATTCTTAATTGTTTTATTGAAATTAAGAATCCACCTAGCAATTAATTTCACAATTGCATCTGTTGTGATATTCCAATTCGGCCGATAATTTTACATACGAAAATGTAAAATTCATTATGTGAAAGAATAAAATAAAATTGATTAGGACCTCAGGTTACGAACACTCTAAGCTCAAATTTCGTACAATTTCATGGAGATTAAAGACAACAAAAATATGAAATATACGTTTTGAATAACCGCATTTTTTTCATTCCAATAGCAGAAAATGTAAAAGGCAAAATAGGAATAGCTCGAATTCGATATATTTTTGTGTGAAAGCTGTCAAAAAAGATGAACATAGCTGTCAATTTCCTCGCATTAGGAATAAAAATGCTTCAAAATTAGATGCTTTGGTACTCACATATTATTTGATTAATTCCAAATTTTTAATTAATTATAAATAAAAAATCTTACAGTTTCCGCCAGGGTAAAATTAAAGGTCTTTGGTCAAATTAAAAATCTCGATGTAATTTTCAATAACAGGAAAGTGATTTGATATATAATTTTCCGAAACTTTGTAATTTTACACAAATCTTTTTCTAAAGTGCACATAATTTATATTATATGACAGATTATTTCAAATAATTGTTTAACGCTCCACTCATCTATAGTGACATTTGGGGTTCAAATCCAGGCAAAGACAGATTTTTTTTAATAACAAAAATTAAAAAAAAAAATAGTAATCGAGATTATTTAATATTTTTTATTAAAAAAGTATATTTGACTTACGATATAAACTGGATCCCTCATCACAATCATGATAACTGGCATTGAATCATCAACAAGGGCCAAGGGCCCGTGCTTAAGTTCGCCAGCCATTATTCCCTCGCTGTGCATGTACGTCAATTCTTTAACTTTCTGCACAAAAATAAATAAATAAATAAACGGAAAATTAGGAAATCTATTAAAATAAAATTTCTAAAAAAATGCCGCATTAGATTTTTTGAAAAATTACCAGAGCTCCTTCCATACAAGTTGCAAAGTTATATCCTCTGCCCATGATAAGAAGTGACTTATGTTGGAAGAGAGATGTCGCTAGTTCCTTCACTTTGTCATCTAGTTTTAAAACTTCGCGAATTTGGTTGTCCAGGTTTTTCAAAGCTTCAATAATCTCCAAAAAAATATATAATATTTTATATTATATACAAAGATATTTAAAGATGTCTTTTGCCATTTTTATTTAAAAAATATTTCCAATATTTACGTTGACAAAAGTTTAAGTTTTCTATTTTCAAAACTATTTTTATAACTTTAAACGTAATTATTGTAAGAATTTTAAGTTTTTCTTCTTTTTTATAAAAATATAAATCATCTAAATGACTGAAATCTTTCGAAATCTTTAAAATATTTTAGAAATTTCATTATTATTAGATATTTTTTCAATGTTGAATCAATATATTCACGTTTGCAAAATTATAAGATTTTATTTAAAAATGTATTTTTGTAGCTCCAATCATAAATTATTCTTGAACAGTAAAAAAAAAGATTCTTTCTGATAAATTAAAGCTATAGAATGACATTGGGAAAACTGAAAAATCACGAAAAATAAAGCTCCTGATGATGTAAAATATTTACTAAATATTATTATTTATTAACAGTACCATAATAAAATATTCAAACAATAATTTAAATTAAATTCAATATAACAAAAAAATCTTTGATAAAAATATTCCATTATTGTGTTTTTAATAAATCAATAATATTTAATAAAAGAAAAAACTTGAAGTGTTTAAATTAGGAAATTTTAGTATCAGATAGTTTATAATTCGGTTATTTTCTGTAGGACATTTTCTAATTTATTATAAATTGTCGGCAATTTTGTTTTTCGAGCATTTTCAATTTCGGTATTATTATAAAGTTTACGGGAATTTTATTTTTAGCCATTTTCTAGTCGTTCCAATTATTTTCAAATATTTAAAAAATTTTATAGCTATAAAATTTCCGAAAAATAAAATATTTGAAAAAGAAAGTTTCCGAAAGTATAAAATTTTCAAAATATAAAAATCCCGATTTGGAAAATTCGCGATTAATAAAACACCTGAGAAAAATTTCAGAATTCATACAATTAAAAAAAAAATTAAATATTATTTATTTATTATACAAAAATGGCAATATTCTATCAAAGAAAATTTTGTTTTTATGTTCAACGTATTTTTCCAAAATTATTGTTATTGCAAATTCAAACAGTAATTTAAAAAAAAAGTAAACTTAAAAGAAATGTCTGGAATCAAAATATTTAGATAATGTATTTTTAATTAATAAATATTATTTAATGGTAACCCGTTATTAAAATTTAGGAATATATTATTTTCAGGAATTTTTAAGCGTCGTATATTTTATAATTTGGTAATTTAAAAAATCCAAATTTTTATATACTGTTAAAAAATTTTGTTATTCGGTATTTTTATTTAATGGGAATTTTCTATTTCGAAAATTTTCTTGTAAAAATTTTAACTCTCAGGATTTTTCAATGATCGCATTCATTAAAAATACAGTAATGAAATATTTTAATCAAAAAAAATTTCTTTAGGGTTTAATTTTTTAAAATTATTTTTTGAATTTTTTATTATTGAATTTTTAATATATAAAGAATTTTTTTAATTCGGGAATTTTCAAGTGTGAGTTTTTTTATAACTCGGAAACTTCCTGTCGGGTATTTTCAAATTAGATCAAACTTATTAATAATATTGTTTGATTAAAAATTTACCTATTTCGCTTAAAATTTATTTTATTCAGTTGACAATTTATTTTACTAGCACTTTAACTATTTTATTTTTGTTTAAATATACGTTCTCTTGATAAACATGTAAATATTTTTTCCCTTTTTATTTTTTTGCTTGAGGATTCATTGTTTTAGTTTAAAATCTTTTTTTACAAAATTTTGACTAATTAGTTGATCATTCACATTTTTATTGAAAAATTGAAAAAAAATGAAAATGTGACTATTTCATTTCTCCGTTCAATCATTTTGTTAAAAAATTCATACTTTTGGATTAAAACTATAATTTTTTTGTTAAAAATTCACATTTAATCAAATTAAAAATTTTGAATTGTTCAACTTCGGCGATTTTAGTTTCTAATATTTTCTAATTCGTTTAATTGCTGTGGAACATTTTCAAATTTATTATAAATTGTGGAGAATTTGTTCTTTTGTAATAATTTAACATTGTCAAAAATTTAATTTTTCGCCATTTTTTAGTCTTCCCTATTATTTACAAAAATATTTTTCAAATAGAATTCCAAAAACTATAAAATATTTCAAATAGAAAGTTTCCGAAAGTATAAAACTGCCGAAATATAAAAATCTCAAATTGGAAAATTCCGACAAAAAATTTCAGAATTTATACAATTAAATGAAATGTACGAAATATTATTTATTTAGCACAAAAAAAACAATAATGGAATATTTCTATCAAACAAAATTTTGTTTTTAATGTTCAACGTATTTTTACAAAATTATTGTTATTGCAAATTCAAATAATAATTTTTAAAAAACTGAAATTAAAAAAAAATGTCTAGGATAAAAATATTTAGGTAATGTATTTTTAATTAATAAATATTATTTAATTAAAAACCATTGTTAAAATTTGGAAACTTCTTATTTTCGGGAATTTTTAAGCGTCGTATATTTTATAATTTGGTAATTTTCAATTTCGAAAATTTTCTTTTTCAGAAATTTTAATTCTCGTGTTTTTTCAATCTTCCCATTTATTTAAAATAGAATAATGCAATATTTTAATCTGAGTAAATTTTGTTTAGGTTTAATTTTTGTAATATTTTAGATTACATTGCTAATATATAAAAAATATCACTTTTTTAAGTTTAAAATTTTTCTAAATTTAATAAACTGTCCCGAAACACTATTATTTCGGGCCTTTTCTATTACGAAAATTTTCTTTTTCGGTAATTTTAATTTACGGGATTTTTTAATCATCCCCTTTATTAAAAATACAAGAACGAAATATTTTAATCAGAAAAAATTTCGTTTTCTGTTTAATTTTTCATAAATTCTTCTTTGAATATTTTATTATTGTGTTGTCAATAAATAAAGAGTATTAATTAAAAAATAATTTTCTAATTGTTTAAATTTGTAAATATTTAAGTTTCAGATATTTCATAATTCGGAAATTTTCTGTTGGGAATTTTCAAATTCGATAATATTATAAACTGTGCGGAAACTTTATTATTCGGGATTATAATATTTTGACAATTTTATAATTTCGGGAATATTCTATTTCAAAAATTTTCTGTTTCGCGAATTTTATAGAGTCGGGAATTTGATTTTTTGGAATTTTTCAATCGTCCGATAGAACGATTAATTTTTTTAATGTATGTATATTTTTATTATAAAAACAGAACTGGTCTAGATAACGGGAAAATGTCTGAAATCTTTTAATCTTTTAAATTTGTAAAATCTTTGAAATATTTTGGTTTTTTTATTATTTGGAAATATTTTTACATTGTTAAATTGCCATTTTTTGGCAAAATTATTATTTTAATATTTAAAAAATGTAGACTATATATTCACGTTTTGAAAATTGTAAGTTTTTATTTAGAATTATATTTATATAGTTTCAATCATAATTTATTAATAACAAGTGAAAAATTTTTTCTTGTAAATTGAAATAAGAAAGTTCCAATAATATTACAAGTAGAATAAATAATTTAGAAAAAAATCATAATATTCAGAAATTCAAATCCTAGTATACTTTTTTTCTCTATAAAAATAAAAATAGTTTAAATAACTGCGAAATCTATATATTAACTTTTGAACAATTTTCAAGATGCTATTAAAATATGTATTTTATTTATTATTATTTTATATTTTATTTTATTAAATTACGAATAGAATACATCTTTTTTCCAGGGGATTACCGAATCTTTTTTTATAAATTAAAACTACAAAATGCCATAATTATAATATGCACACTAATACTAAATTATTAAATAAAAAAATATAAATAAGACACTAAACGTTAGAAAAAAATTATAATTTTCAGAAATTCAAATCCTAGTATACCTTTTTTTCTTTATACAAATAAAAATAGTTTAAATAACTCTAAAATCTTTGAAAAATCTGAAAACTTTTGGAAATTTCTAATATATGTTGGCAATTTTATTAGTATCAAAAATTTAAAAAATGCGAAATCTATATATTAACTTTTGGAAAATTTTCAAGTTGCTATTAAAATATATGTTTTATTTATTATTATTTTATTTCATTAAATTATGAATAGAATACATATTTTTTCCAGGGGATTACCGAATCTTTTTTTATAAACTAAAACTACAAAATACCATAATTACAATATGCACACTAATAATAAATTATTAAATATAAAAGTAAAAATAAGACAATAAAAGGTTAGAAAAAAAGCATAATTTTCAGAATTCCAAGTTCTAATATAATTTTTCTTTTTTAAGATGTATAAAATAAAATATTCTTGACAAATCTACAATTTTTGAAATATTTTTAAATGTCTTAAAATCCCATGAAATCTTTCCGAGTCAAAAAACTTTTCTAGCAAAAATCTTGATAAATTTTATCGATGTTAAATAATTAAATTATTTTCAATGCCTGAATATATAGTGAAGAGGTGAAAATTAAGAACTTTGTCATTCCAATTTAATTGTTATAAAAAAAAAAAATTATTAGCAAAAAGTAATTTAAAAACAGCAACCCATTCTTTTCAGGTTGCTAACAATTGTATTAAACTCGAATTTTTTCACAAAGATCTCTATTTATAAAAAACTTATTGAATTTATTTATTTTATTTTGTTATTTTACTTTTTATCTTATTTTATATATTCGTTAAATTCTGAAGTCCCCTATTTTTAAATTTTTGCCCTCTATTTATACTAAAATATTCTTCAGAATCACCGTGAAGCCTAAAAATGTAAGTAATAAAATAAATAAAACAAAAATGAATTACCTCCTCTCGCCTCGTCCTCAATGAAATTCTATCTTCACTCATCACAAGAGCAAACATCACAAGAGAAATAAATTGGGAAGTGTAAGCTTTTGTACTCGCAACCCCAATTTCCGGGCCAGCATTAATATGAACTCCACAATGTGATTCTCGACAAATGCTGCTGCCGACCGTATTTGTGATTCCAACAATCAAAGCTCCTCTTGATTTACAATAGCGCAGAGCCATTAACGTATCAGCAGTTTCACCTAGAATCAAAATTTTCATATATATTTATTTATTTACCTTTTTCTCGAATTCTCTTGAACATTTGGTCAGGGGAGTGGAAAACTGCAGAAAACCGAAACTTTCAAGCGTAGCGTCGAGTGCCCACATCCATCCCCGGCGCCAAACCTCCTTTTTGACGACAGTTAACGAACCCGATCATTTTTCATTTTTTCCGGGTGCGAGCAAATTTTATCATAGAACTATTTTAAATTTTTAACTTTTAAAATTTAAGTTTAGAAAAAATTAATTCGACAGCTCTATAACTTGCACGTATAAAATGGAAGCTTTAACACTTTTTAATAGAACAATTTTTTATTAAATGCGGCTTTCAAATATAAAATTAAAATTTTTTTTTTAATTTTCGAAAACAAAAAGTTTAAAAATTTTGGGTTAAAAGTTTAAATATATGCCATCATTTTCAATCCTCTAATTTTAAGAATGAATTAATAAAATTAAACGATTAATTTTTTTTATAAACACTTTTTAAATTAGAAGGTAAATTATTTTTAAATTAATAATTGTATAATTTGAAATATTTTGCTTTTACTGAGAATTGTTTGCTTATTTTAAATAAAAAATCAAACATTTCTAAACATGAAAATAAATTTTTTTTAATCAATATATTTTTTATTAAAACAGTTGAATTTTTAACGTGAAAATCTGTAAATTGCTTAATTTTCAACAAATTCAAAATTGTCCAGTAAAATCAATTATTGTCGATTTCAAATTTTTATTTAACTGTCATACAAAGTTATGTAAATATAATAATTTTTACAAATGTTTTTGACAAAAAATTCAATTTTTTCTTGAATTTTGAGCAGCTGTAAATGAATTAAAATTGAATATTGAAAACTGAATTTTAAGATGTTGAACATTGAAAAAATTGAAAATTCAAGAGTTGACAATTAAATTTTCTTCGGTTTTCAACAGTTTAATTTAAAGTAAAAAAAATTTTTTAATGAATTCAAAGTAAAATATTTTAGAATTACGCATTGTGGACAGGATAATTTCATAATAGAAAATGTTAAAAATATTGAACTTGACATTTAAAAAAAAACTTGAAATTGGACTTACCTTGTTGGTTGGAAATTTTAATATTTTGTTAAAAAAATCGTACTTTTTGCTCGAGAATGCATTTTTTTAACTATAAAATTCGTCTATTTTTGTACAAAATTAACCTTCTTGGTTGGAAATTCATCCTTTTTGGTTCAAAATGCAACAGTCTGGTTGAATTTTTAACTATTCCATGTTTATAAAATTTATCTTCTTGGTTAAAAAATCATAATTTGGGTTGAACCCTTGTTTAAAATGAATTTTTTTCCAGATTTATCACTCTAGTTGAAAATTCATCTTTTTCGTTGAAAATTCAACTATTTTTGGTTCAAAATTAATATTTTAAATTGAAAATTGATATTTTTTAGTTGGAAAATTGGCTAAAAATGCATATATTTCGGGGAAAATTTAGTCTTATTGTATAAAAAATGGTAATTTGGGTTGAATTTTATAAATTTTAAAAATTTGAGATGTTTTTGCAATTTTGAAATTTTTTTATAAATTTGGAACATTTAAGAAATTTGAAGAATTTGAATAATTTTAGAAATTTAGAAAGTTTTTATCATTTTAGAGATTTTGGAAATTTTGCACATTTTAGAAATTGTAGTAATCTTGGTAATTTAAACATTTTTGAACATATTAGAAATTATGAAAATTCGAGAAATTTTAAACATTTGACAAAATTCAGAAATATTAGAATTTTTGTTAAGTCTAAAAATTTTAGAAAATTTCGAAAATTTAAACATTTTACAAAATTCATAAATTTTTATAATTTGTATTTATAATTTTAGAAATTTCGCTAATTTTAGACATTTTGAACAGATTTGATAATTTGAGAGTTTTTAGAAATTTTGTACATTTAAGAAATTTTTGTAATCTTGGTAATTTAAGCATTTTGAATATTTTTATAATTTTACCACTTTTAATCATTTTATAAATTTTGACAATTTGATCCATTTGGGACATTTTAGAAATTTTTAAAATATTGATAATTTTGAAGATTTTGTGCATTTAAAAATGTTTCATAATTCAAAAATTCTTGAATATTCAACAAATTTTTAAATTTTAGAAATTTTAATAGTGTTGGAAATTTGATCAAATTTAGAAATATCAGAAATTTTCATAAATTTAAAAATTTTGTACATGTAAGGACTTTTTGAAACTTCTAAACTTTTTATTGAATATAGATATTTTTATCATTTTTAAAATTTTTAAGATTTTAGTTTTATAATTTTAGAAATTTTGCTAATTTTAGACATTTTGAACAGTTTAGATAGCTTTATAATTTTACCAATGTCAATCATTTTAGAAATTTGACCAATTTCATCCATTAGGTACATTTTAGAAATTTTAGAAATTTTTATAATTTCGAAAATTTTGAGGATTTTGAACATTTGAAAAATTTTGATAATTTAATCATTCTTGAACATTTAAAAAATTTTAGAAATTTAAATTATGATAATTTGAGAAATTTGGAACATTTGAAAAATTCAGGAATTTTTATACATACATACTTAAAAAATATTGGAAAATTTTTAAAAATTTAAAAATTTTAGATTTATAATTATAGATATTTGACTAATTTTAGACATTTTGAACAGTTAAAAATTTTTTATAATTTTACCAATTTTAATCATTTTATAAATTTTGACAATTTTATTCATTTGGGACATTTTAGAAATTTAAAAAATCTTGTTAATTTTAAAATTGTTGAACATTTTAGAAAGTTTAAAAATTTTTTAAATTTAAATAGTATTGGAAATTTTGAACATTTGATAAAATTTAGAAATATCAGAAATTTTCATAAATTAAAACATTTTGAAGATGTAAGAACTTTTTGAAACTTCTAAACTTTTTATTAAATACAGATATTTTTATCATTTGAAAATTTTAGATTTATAATTTTAGAAATTTTGCTAATTTTAGACATTTTGAACATTATAGAAATTTTTATAAATTAGAAAATTTTCAAAATTTTGATCATTTATAAATTCTTAAACTTTTTAGAAATTTTAGAAATTTGAATAGTGTTGGAAATTTTGAACATTTGATAAAATTTAGAAATATCAGAAATATCAGAGATTTTCATAAATTTATAATTTTTCAATCTATAAGAACTTTTTGTAACTTCTAAACTTTTTATTAAATTCAGATATTTTTATCATTTTTATAATGTAAACATTTTTGAACATTTTAGATTCATAATTTTAGATATTATGAACAGATTGATAATTTTAGAGATTTTAGCAATTTTGGTAATCTTAGTAATTTATACATTTTGAACATGTTAAAAATTTGGACAATTTTAAAAATTTTGAACATTTGATAAAATTCAGAAATTTGTATAATTTGTATAACTTAATAATTTGTGAAACATTTTAGATTGATATATTTAGCCATTTTGAACAGTTTAGACATTTTTATAATTTTACCAATTTTAATCATTTTAGAAATTTTGACAATTTTATCCATTTAGAACATTTGAGACATTTTAGAAAATTTAATAATTCATAGATTTATACATTTGATGAAATTAAAAAATATCAGCTAATCTTCTAAGCATTTTATTAAATTCAGAAATTTTTATCATTTTTGTAATTTTAGAAATTTCAAACACATTAGAAATTAGTATTTTAAATTACTGTCAAAATAATATATTTACAATTATAGGCTTTTATTAAATTTCAAATATAATTTCAGTCTAAAATATTTCATTTTCAAATCATAAAATTTGAAATTTTTCAATTAAGAAAAAGAACAGTTACTTAATATTTAGAAATATCTGATTGGTCATTTAAAATTCGTAATTATAAATTAAATATGGAAAAACCAAACATAAAAACAAAACATAGATTTCGGCCGATTTCTCACAATAAATTTAGAAGCTCTTTAAAAATATTGACAGGCTTTGGAAGAATAAAAGACATTTTCTAGCAAAATTGAAAATGTTTTTAAAAAATTTGTAATCCACTCATTTTAAGAGAATATTTTAAAAGATTTAAAAAATGGTCAAAAATGAATGTGGAAGATTTTAAGAAAATTTCAATAATTTGGCAGGAGGAAAAAAAATTAATTTTGAAAAAATGTAAAACAACATATAGATGTTTCAAGATTTTAAAATCAGATTACGAAGCATTTTAAGGATTTATAAGCAATTTAAAATTAAACTAATTTAACTTTTTATTTGAACAGGTAATTCTGACTTGGAACCGGGAATTTTCAAATTTTAACAAAATCCGAGCTAGTACTGGAAATTTTCGAGAAGGTAAAAAATTCTCAATTGGAACAGGAACTATTTTCAAAGAATTCGAATTCTGAGTTGAAGCAGGGGATTTTCAAATTGTTACCCATTTTGAGTTGAAACTGGTATTCATCCAAAAGAATTACAATTTGTCTTGGAAGAGGGAAAATAAAATTTTTTTAAATAAATTCCGAGCTGGAATCGGGAATTTTTTTAAGAGAATGAATTTTAATTCTAAGTTGAAACGGGATATTTGCGGAAAAAAATTAAAATTATGAATTTGAACAGCGAATTTTACAGAAAAATTTTAATTCTCAATTGAAATGAAGAATTTTCGAAAAGAAATAAAATTCTTGATTTGTCCAGGGATTTTGTCAAAAGAATTTTATTTTTTAGTTGAAATGAAGAATTTTTTTAAAGAATTAAAATTCTGGATTTTAGAAACTTGAAATGTTCAATTTTTAACTAATTCTAAGCTAAAATTAGAATTTAAAATTTTTTAAAATGGTATAATTTTGAACATTTTCAAAGACATTGATTAATTCTTCATCTTAGAGCATTGAAAATAATAACGTGGATTTATATTTTCGGAACTGAATCTGCATCTTTGAATTATACAATTAATAAAAGTTTAAAATTCAAAAGTTTCACTTTGAGTCCTTTCATCAGCAGTTCAGTTTTTATTACTTCGAGTGAAACAATTTTTATATTTATTGTTCGATTTTAAAAACTTAATTGACCGTGAAAAATGATTGCGAACCGGGAAAAAATCGGAAATTTTATTCTTTGGTTAAAACGGGCCACCCTGAATTCTAATTATTTTTTATCAAAGATTACACAGGCCGACAAAATTTGACAAAGGTCCGGAACCAGAGACCAGACCTAGTATACCCGAAGGTTTTTGCTGCGCTGAATCCGAATCCGACCTCAGAAAAATTCCATCACCCTCAGTTTTCGAGATATTGTAACCTAAAAGTGCAAAAAACACCCGTTTTTTGCTATATTTGAGGTTACATAGCATCTTGAATAAATTTTTTTTTGAAAAACGGGCGAAAGCATCACAAAGGAGCACCCTTGCCCTCTGAAATCCATTTTTCAGATTCAAGATAGCTTTTTTTTTCATCGATATATCATTGATTAAAG
>NC_046664.1:19129542-19164819 GCF_010883055.1 Belonocnema kinseyi | reverse complement strand
GAATTTTTCTGAGGTCAGATTCGGATTCAGCGCAGCAAAAACCTTCGGGTATAGTAGGTCTGGTCTCTGGTTCTGAGAATTGTTGGCCTGTGTTATTTAAAATTAAAATTTGGATAAATTACCTGACTGCGAAATAAAGAAGCAAACATCGTCCCTGAAAACGGGAGTATTTCTGTCCAGAAAATCAGAAGCGAGTTCCACCATCACTGGCAATTCGGTTAACTCTTCCAAAAGTTGTCTAGTTGCCACTGCTGAGTGGTAACTTGTTCCGCAGCCAATCAGCATTAGCCGCCTGCATCTTTTGATTTCAGGAATGTAGTCCTGAAAAATAAGTAATAAATACAATCCTTCATATGAAAGATAATCATAAAGAATAAAAATCTGCACATTCACATCGCGCGCTGCTCGCATTTTTGAGCGAGCCTGGGGCGCGCAACGGTTGGATCTCGCGCTTCGCGCTCGGATATTTATTTTTTGCATTTGGAATGCTTGAAAAAAACTTTATCAAAAAGATCTCTTTTAGATGGCAGTATTTATATGCGTCTTCATATTCTGAATTGTCTACTTAATTAAGTATAGTAAAATATTAAGTTTCTCAAAGCTCTGTAGGCTTTGAGGTACACATTCTCATCGTGGCACTCGTGCTGCGCGCTCGATTTCCGACAGACATTTGTAAACAGGTTTTGTTGGATTTTTTTCTCGTAACTTTCGTCGTTTTTTCACATATTTTTTTTTTATTTTATTTTTTTTCAACGTTATTTTTCACGAATAAAATAAGAAGTACGCGTTCTATCAAGAAGTGATTCTTAACGAAATTGTAAATCTTTTTTGGGATAACCATTTTTGTTAATTCCTCTTTTTTCGTATCCTACATAGTTTGTCCACAAAATGGAATTTTTTATTTTCCATTATTTTTTGTGCAATCAAAATTGGAATTTTCGATTCTTGAGGAAAATCCAAAAATTGGTTATGATAATCTTGTAGGGCTTTCAAAAAGAAATGTTTTTCTTCTCTTGACTTTTTTTCATATCGTGCGTTTTTCGGCTTCAAATTTTGATTTCATTGATTCATAAGGATAAATTGTTTGTTCTTTTTAATATTATAAATATCCGTACATATAATTTTAAAATTCAGAAAAAAAAACTGTCTGAAAAATTTTCAAAATGCGCTCACTTTTTGAATTGTTATCAAAAATAGCTGGTTCATGAACTCGTCCTTTCTTTTAGGACCTAAAAAAAGTGTGCCAAAGATTAATTTGATTCGTTCATTTTTTCAAGAGTTATCGTGTTTACGGACGGACGGCCGGACAGACAAACAGACGCCATCGTAAAAAAACCTGATTTTCGGATTCAGGGGGTCTCGAAACGTGGAGATACGTTGAAAAAGTGTGATGTCAAATTTCCGACAATTCTAATACGTTCTCAATCATAAATGATGAGAATGTAATAATTTGTTTAAACGATTATTTTTGTTCACTTAAATCCATTATTACTTCACTCTTATTGAAAATTGGACGAAAAACCAGAAATTTCAGGAAAAAACGACATCTGTCTAACATTATTCAACTATAATATTATTAATAATAATAAATTGTTTAAACCATTAATTTTCTTGACTCTAATTAATTACTTAACTTATCTTAATTGAAAATTTTACTAAAAGTGAATTTTGTTTTAAACTGCAATTTTGTAGCATTTTTCTAAGAGAATATTTTAAAAAATAATAATAAACTTTTTAAATAATCACTCTTGTTAACACTGACAAGCTATTACTTCCCTCTAATTGAAAATCGGACAATAATTTAAATTTTTTTTAAAACCGCGTTTTCTAACTCCATTCTGTGAGAAAATCGCTAAAAACAATAATAAATTCTTTAAAAAATTTATTTTAACATATAATTATCAGTATGAAATGGTCTTTTATGTCCTAGAAACAATTTTCATTGGAAAAAACGTGATAATTAGCGCCAAAAACTCGCAAAACTCATTTTTTCACTTATGGGGTTTTTTTGAGACCCTATAAAACAGACTCATGGTGTTGATATTTAAAAAGTGATATTTTATTCATATTCTATGGCTAATTGTGAAGAGAAATGTTGAGTTTCAACTCGATTGAGGTAATATTGAGGATCCTAAATAAAATTGACAAAAACGTCTGTTTTTATGGGAAATACGTATTAAACTTTATGTGGCTCTTGCGATACCTATAGATTTTATTTTTTTGTTCAAAACAAAAAAAAATTTATTGATTTTTTGGTTGATTCGAACAAATTTCTGGAGTTTCCCCATAAAAATTTTAAAAAAAATGTTTTCCAATGCATTTTTGAACTACCCTACCGGAGAGTAATAATTGTTCGAGTAATTCATTATTGTTTTTGTTTACCATTTTTTTCCACCACAGTGCTATATTATAAAGTACAATTTATGTATTTTTTTAAATTTTGATTATAACTCCTTTAAAACTTGTACATATATTTCAATTTTTCCTGAAATTAGTTTAAAAGGTGAACTGAAGAAATAAATGAAATTTTTTATAAATGTAATTTTGAGTTTAAAGTAAAATATAAAATAAGAATCATTTATATTTTTTAATGAAAATAATTCTTTGACCCTTTTTTAACTTGCAAACCGATTAATTAGTTACTAGTTGATTACTAAATGCAAGTGACAGAAAGGAAAGTGGAAATTAAGAAAAAAATATATGTAAAATAAAAATTATTTCAATGATTTAATTAAAATAATTCATTTAATGCTTATTATATTATTGGTTGGTTAATTATTATTAGCTAATTGATTTTGTTTATAATATTAAATAAAATTTTATCTATCTTTTAAACACCCCTATTCCAATTTCATAATTTAAAAAATGTTTTGAAATAATTATCTGAATTCAACTTCTAAAATTATATGTCAATATGTTTATGGAATTATTTTGAAAGATTTATAATACCTCAAATTTTCATCAAAATATAGGGTAATATAGGGTAAATATAGGGTATAATTTAAAATTCAACCATTTCCTAGAAAATTTACACTTTATTCAAAAATAGGATTTTTGTGTTGAAAAGTCAATTGAAATCTTTTTGGATGAAAATTTAACTCTTTTTTTTTTGTAAATTTATTTGAAAATTCACCTGTCATAGTAGAATTTTAATTTTTCTTGGACAAAAATGCAACTTTTTTTTTGAAAATATAACAATCTTGTTAAAAAGTCATACTTTTTGCTTAAAAATTCGACTATTTTTAAATAAAAATTTTAATTTAAATTTAATTTCTTAAATAAAAATGCGACTGCTCGTTTGAAAATTCCAATCTTTTTTGAAAGATTGTAATTCTGATTTTGAAATTCACCTGCTTTAGCAGAAATTCCATCCTTCTTGGATAAAAAAACAAATATTTTATTGAAAATTATTATTAGCTAATTAATTTTGTTTACAATATTAAATAAAAGTTTATCTATCTTTTAAATACCCCTATTTCAATTTTATAATTTAAAAAATGTTTTGAAATAATTATCTGAATTCAACTTCCAAAATTATATGTCAATATGTTTATAGAATTATTTTGAAAGATTAATAATACCTCAAATTTTCATCAAAATATAGGGTAAAAATTATTTCGATGTTTCAGTGAAAATAATTTAGTACTACTTTTTATATTATAAATTTATTAACTAACGATTGCCTGATTTTTTTTTCTTCAAAAAACCGAATATAAATTGTTTTCAATTAAGTAACATAAATTGATTTGAATATCTGATTTTTATGTTCGTTACTCAGTAATTAATTATTAATCGATTCTTCTAAAATCTATATTTTTTACAATTAGTTAAAAGTTTATAAATAATTAAATGTAAAAAATATATAAACTGAAAATTATTTGAATGTTCCAACGAAAATAATTTTTTAAAGCTCTAAATTATTTGAATTTTCAATTAAAATAATGGTTTAATGTTTTTTCTGTTTTAAGGCGATTAAATAATTGCTTGAGGCTTTTAATGTTATGAACTATTTAATTAATTTTTAGCGGATTAATTTTTTAACAATATTGAATTAGATGAAGATTCAATTAAAAATTTTTTAAATTAAATAACATGAATTGAATATTTACTTTTTGATTATGTAATTCTATATTAGCTACTACTTTTACATTAAATTTTTTTTTCAATACCTCTATTACAATTATATAATTTTCCTGATCTTTGTGAAGTGAAATGAGTATATAAATTCAATTTTCAAAATAATAAGTAAATAAGCTCAATTTTTGTTAAATTTAAATGATAAAAAATAATACAAAAGTAAGCGCACGCACATGGTAGTCTAGTTTAATATTAATGAAAATCAATCCACAGACTGAGCTTCTGAAAAATATATTTTTACTCTAGAATATTATTTCGATTTTTTAAACGTAATTGAGGCAGGGCTTAAAATTGTACAAATTTCGGACGATACACTTTTTCTACACCCTCCTCCCCTCAAAAAAAACTTATAAGCAGCCAAAGTAAATTTTTTTCAATTGTAATAGCTTTAAATTTCAAACATTTCAAATAAAAATATTGCACTTTTAACAAAATATTTGAATTTTCAAGTTAAAAATCAAATTTTCCACAGTTAACAAATTATTTTCAATCAAAACAAGACAAGTTTTTGACAAAAAATTGTTCAATTTTTAACCAAAAATACCAATTTTCAACGAAGAAGGTATAAATTGATACTTCGAAGACAAAAAATGTCAATTCAGTTGAACCCTGCCAAAAATACATTAACTTTTTGTTTAAAATTAATATATTGTTGCTGATAAGTCAACTGAAATATTTCTTGGATGAAAACTATTTTTTCTGAAAACTTGTCTTTTTGATTTAAAAATTTATCTTTTTTAATAAAAGTATTGCCTCTCACTTAGAGAAAAATGCAACTTTTTTGTTGAAAATTCAACCATTTCCTAGAAAATTTACACTTTATTAAAAATTGGGATTTTTGTGTTGAAAAGTCAACTGAAATCTTTTTGGATGAAAATTTAACTCTTTTTTTTTAAATTTATTTGAAAATTCACCTGTTATAGCAAAATTTTAATTTTTCTTGGACAAAAATGCAACTTTTTGGTTGAAAATATAACAATCTTGTTAAAAAGTCATACTTTTTGCTTAAAAATGCAAATATTTTTAAATAAAAATATCAATTTAAATTTAATTTCTTAAATAAAAATGCGACTGCTCGTTTGAAAATTCCAATCTTTTTTGAAAGATTGTAATTCTGATTTTGAAATTCACCTGCTTTAGCAGAAATTCCATCCTTCTTGGATAAAAATACAAATATTTTATTGAAAATTCAACAATTTTGTTGAAAAGCGATATTTTTCGATTGAAAGTTCTCCTGTTTTGTTGAATATTTAGTTATTTCGTAGAAAAATTACTTCGTTAAATGCAACATTTTGATATTGAAAAGAGAACCAAAATCCTATATTTATGAAAATTCCACTATCTTAAAACCAATTTTTTTTAAAAATAAAAATTGATTTGTTTTTAAAGGAATTTCATCTTTCTTGAATAAAAATTCCACTGTTTGGTAAAAAATTAAGCTATTTTGTTAAAAAGTCATACTTTTTGGCTGCAAATTCTACTCTTTTGTTGAGAATTTAATTATTTCGTAGAAAATTTACTTTTTGTTTAAAATTTATAGTTTGGCGTTGAAAAATGAACTGAAATATTTTCTGGATTTCCTTTTTGTATGAAAAAATTCGTTATTTTGGATTGCAAATTAAATTCTTTTTGTAGAAACTTATTTTTCGTTGAAAAATCATATATTGATCTTGAAAAATTAACTGGAATCTTTTTTGCATGAAAATTCAACTATTTTTTTTTATTTTAAATAAAACTTGATCGTTTTTAAAAAAAAATTAATTTCTTTGATAAAAAAGGTAAACAGTTGATAGAAAATTAAAAAAATATGTCAAAAAGTCATCCTTTATTGTTAAAAATTCGTCTTTTTGGATTGTGAAGTAAATTTTTTTCGTTGCAACTGATTTCTTGTTCAAAAATTGATATTTTGATCGTGAAAAGTCAATTTAAATCGTTCTTAACACAAAATTCAACCATTTTTCTTTGAAAATTCATTTTCTTTATTTATAAATTCATCTTCTTTAGTAGATTTTTTAAAATTATTATTATGAGTTTTAATTAAAAAATGAATTTTCAACCATAAGAACTAATTTTTAAGAAAATAGTTACATTTTCCATCAAATATTTTAGTTTTCTACCAAAATAGCTGAATTTTCAACAAAATAATTAAATTTTCTACCAAAGAGATTTGAATTTGAATTTCTTATCAAAGTAGTTGAATTTTCAACAAAATACATCAATTGTGAACCAAATAATTGAATTTTCAACTAAAAAAGATCAATTTCAAACCAATAATAATATAAATAAATTTTCAGAAATCCACAAAAAAGTTACATTTTTAACCAAATAGTTGAATTTTCAACTAAAATAGTTTTGTTTTGATAAACAAAATTGATAATTGATAAAGTTTCAAACCAAAAAGACCAATTTTCTACAAAAAAATATAAGTTTTAAACAACAAAAAAATTAATTTTGAACTAAATTTTTTAACTTATGCAAAAAATAGTTTAATTTTCAACAAATTGCAAGAATGTTCAATTAATAAACATCAATTGTAAACAAAAAATGGAATAGTTAAATTCCTAGCCGAAAAAAAAATAATTTTCAATTAAAACTTTGAACAAATATTTGAAATTTCTACCGAAATAGTTGATTTTCAACGAAATAGATATTACATTTAAACCTTAAATAAAATAGTTATATTTTTAGCAAAAAAAAAAAATTTTAGATCAAAAAGAACAAATTTTTAACCAAATAATTAAATTTTCAATCTAATATTATTAGTTTAATTTTCAGTTTAAAAATGAATTTTCAACCATAAAGAACCAATTTTGAACACAATACTTACATTTTTCATAAAATATTTAAATTTTCTACCAATATAGCCAAATTTTCAGCAGGATACCTAAATTTTCTACCAAAGAGATGAATTTTCAAATAAAAATAATGAATTACAAAAAAATGGAATAGTTAAATTTTGTGATAAAAAAATTAATTTGCTAAAAAAAAATGTTGACTTAAGTATCAATTTGAATTTCCTACCAAAGTAGTTAAATTTTCAACCAAATACATGAATTGCCAATCAAATAGTTTAATTTTCATCTAAAAATCAACAATTTCAAACCAACCATGAAATAAATAAATGTTCAGATTTTAACAAAATAGTTACATTTTCAACCAAATAGTAGAATTTTTAATCCAAAAATACAAATTTTTAATAAAAAAAAGGACGATTTGTAACAAAATTCTTAAATTTTTAACAAAAATAATTACTAATAAGAATTTTAATAAATTTAGGTCCTGAGACTTATGGAATCAATCGAACTAAACGAAACTAATTGATTAAAAATAAATCTCCTGTAATCCAGTAATTCTTACTTTAATTCCACCAAGAATGACAGTGTTGTTCTGGAAGTTAAGACGTCCTCTCATCGTATTAACGACAGACTCTGGCTGCTCGAAAATCTCCTTCTGCATGAAGTACTCGTAATTACCCTTCATAATCTGCTGGATCTCCATCTTTAAAATTGTGATTTCTCGAGCGTGGGGATCGTCCAAACAACGACGCACGCGATGAATGCACAAAGCTCCATTTTTCACGGCCGCTACATCGTCATCCTTAAAATTAAAATAATATTTGGGTCACTCAAACATGCTCCTACCACACTTTCCCTTCCCTACTCCACCTACTTCCCCTAACTTCCCTACTACCCCTACTAACCATCTCCTCTTATATTTCCTCTCCCAAAACTTTAAACTTCGCTTCGCCCCTCCATTGCCTAACTTCTTCCTCAAAAACTTTACTCCCTTCTCACTTTCCCAGCTAACACACCCCAGTCCCTACTTCCCTTCATTACATCACACCTAACTTCTCAACTTCTTACTTTCCCTCACTTTCTATTGTACCCTTCCCATCATTTCCTCCAACTTCTCCCACTTCTTACACTCGATTTTCTCGGTTACCTTCACTTCTCCTACTTTATGTCCCTTATTTCACTGCACTTCCCCTCTCTTCCACTAAATTATTCATTCCTAATTTTTCCTACTTCCCCGCCTCTCATTTCTTAACACTCCCTCTACTACGATACCCTTTATTTACCCTAACTTCCTTTCCTTTTCCTGCATCACTTCCTACTCCTCCCCAAACTTCAACCATAGCTTCGCTCCTCCCTTCCGTAACTTCTTCCTCAATTACTTCCCTCTGTCCTCACTTTCCCAGCTAACACACTCCTTCCCTTACTTCGCTACACCACATTTCCACTAACTTGTCAACTTCTAACTTCCCCTTACTTTCCATAGATGCCCTCCCATCACTTTCTTTGCCTTATTTCCCTTCACTTCTCCTACTTTCTGTGCCTTATTTCCCTACAAATCCGACCACTTCCATACCCCTCCTTTCCATTAAATTCTCTACACTTCATTTCTCCTAGTTCCCCGTCCGTTATTTCCCAACACTTCCTTTACTAAGACATCCCTTATTTTCCCTCACTTCCTCTACTTTCCCTCTCATCATTTCCCCTATTTCCCCTACATCCCCTCCCATGATTTTCCTTCACTCTCCCTTCTTCTACCTCCTATTTCCACCAACTTCCCCTAACATAATTTCCCTCCACTTCCTCTGCTTCCATTTCCAGAATTTCACCTCACTTTCCGTACTAACCCACCAATCATTTCCTCTCAGTTCCCCTCCTTGCAAGCAAGTACAACGGCGGGCGCACAATGGAAAAAAATGACTCTTTTGGTTTAAAATAACGCACAGCCCACAGATATTAACCGACTCTGAATAAAAAAGTTTCAAAGACAAAACTGATAAAATTTGAAAGAAAGTTGTCGCGACTGATTTTTGATTTAATTTTTCAATTTATTTATAAGTAAAAAAAAAGGCAATTTTTACTATTTGACGTTCCCTGTGCTCATCAATAATATAAAAATGGTTGTAATCGGCAAAGTTTCATACATGCAGGTTACTTAAAGGTATTTCAATAAACAAAGAAAAATTGTTATGAACAAATTATTTATTGAAGCTGTGTTGTCTATCATTCTGAATAATTTTATGTCTTTTTAAGTTATATTGAAAAAAATAATAGGAAAATTGTTTCAATCATCCACACGTCATAGATTTACATTAGCTAAGGATATTCCGTAATGATACAATTAACAAAAAGACGAATTTTCAACAAAATAGTTGACTTTTCAACGAAAAAGGATAGTTTAAAAAAAAGGTTTGATTTTAAACAAAGTAGATTAATTTTCAAACAAATAATGGAATTTTTTAATTTCAACAAAATTTTGACGAAAATTGTAATTGTTTCATTTTCAATATAAATTTTTTTTACGAAAAAAAATATGAATTTTCAACATAAGAGTTAAATTTTCAGTTCAAAAAATAAATAATTAATCAAAAAAGCGAATTTTCAATAAAAACAAAGAAGTTCAACTTTCAACCAAGTAGTTGAATTTTCAACTGGAAAAAAATTAATTTTCAACAAAAATCAAAAATCTTCAACCCAAAAAATTAATTTTAAACAAATTAATTTAACTTTCAACCAAGCAGTTGAATTTTCTCCGAAAAACTGCATTTTAAAACAAACATGGAATAATTAAATTTTCAGTTAAAAACTAATTTTACACCAACAAACGATTTTTTAACAATATACTTGAATTTTCAAACGAAAAAATTGTTTTGTTTTTAAATAAATCTGTTGAATACTCAACCCAAAAAGACGAGTTCTCAACAAAATAGTTGAAATTTTAACAAACATCATGAGTTTTCAGCTGAAATAATGAATTATCAACTAAAAAAGATATTTTTTTCGACAGAAAAATGAATTTTTATGAATATGGTCAAATTTTCAACCAAAACATTTTCAAATAAAATCAAGTCTTCAAGCTTCGATTAGCCATCGAAATTTTTGCGGAAGACTTTTTTCTACTCATAGACAAAAATAAGATTATTCAAGAAGAATACCCAACAATAACAAATTTCAGAATTCCAATTTTCCGCAAAAAGAATTAATACCGTTTTTCTGTTAAAATAATCTTTTATTTTATACAGGGTATTTATTCTCAAATGTATACTATCAAATTCTTTTTTTTCGGGAATTTGAAAATTCGAAAATTTACAATTTTCAGATAAAATTCAGGGTTTAAAATTTTGAGAACAAAATTTGCGGTACTTTTCTTTTCAACTACGAAATTTTTGGAAATTAAACAAAACTAGATCGATCAATTTTCGACAAGACTCTTTTCAAAGTCCCCATTCAAATAAAAAAAGAGAAAAGAAAAAGAAAGCAATGTCCGAATGCGCTTCCTTTTTTTTTTAATCGGAATTAAAAACCATTTTTACGAAAATCTACCAACGTTTCAATGTTCGGTGATTTATTATCAATTGGATGTCCTAGATTTTAGTTTTATTTTCTCTCGAAAATTTCATTTTTCAGAAAATTTCTGTTTTTGTAATTATTTTTCGGTATTGTTCCACATAGAATTTTTCAAAAAACAAAAAAACCAAGTGTGATAAAAAATAAGTAATGTCTTTTATAGCCATTTTTCCAATTTCTCACTTCTTAAGAAAAACTGAAAATATAAATTTTTTTTATAAAAATGGATTTTTTAAAAACGGCAAAGGCAAAGAATCTTTTTATCGAAAAACAGTTGTTTGATATGCCAGATGCAAAATCAAGAAAAATATTCTTTGGGTTAAAGTAATTTTAACCGAAATCGAAGATTAATATATTTTGAACATTGTAAGAGGCAGGATTTGAAGGTTGAATACAAATTTATATATTATTTCAATATAAATATAATCAAATATTTTTTCTTCTAAATTGATATTTTTCATTTACATTTGAACTATTTGTTTGAAAATAATTTCTTTTTTGTTAAAAATTTATTTCTTTGACAGAAAATTGAACTATTTCACTGTTTGTTTAAAACTGATCTTTTTTAGTTAAAAAATTCAACTATTTAGTTTAAAATGAACTTTTTTTGTTGAACTTTTTTTGCAGAAAATTCTTCTTTTTAGGTTGAAAGTTCAATAATTTGGTTAAATTATTATATTTTTCTACAAATTTAATAAAAACAATAGAAATATTTCAGCGGAGCTTGAGAGAAATTTTGTTACAGTTTAGAAATAAATGTCAATAGTTGAAAAATATTTGTCTTAGACTATTAAAAAACAAGTATTATCAAATTATTTTTCAACAAAAGAGTGCAACCTAAAAGATGATTTCTTAACCCAGAATATTAATTTTTTCAATCAAGCAGATAAGTCTACAGCCCAGAAAATAATTTTTTTATCAAATTAGGTCAAGTTTTAACCAAGTAGTTTGATTTCTGACCAAAAAATTAATTTTTAACAAAATACTTGTATTTTCAGCAAAATAATAAAATTAAAAAATACTAGAATTGTTAACCAAACGCGTGAATTCCGAACCAAAAATATAAGATTAGACTTTTTTTTAATCTTTAAAATCCTTATGAAATCTTTTAAACATCTTTCTGAAATCTTTGAAATCTTTGCGAACTATTTAAAGTATTTTTGAAATATCTGATGATTTTTGGTAAATCATTGAAATCTTTGTGCAATCTGTGGAAAATCATTGAAAAATTAGTGAAATCTTTGGAAATCTTTGCGAAATATTAAAAAAATTTCTGGAATTTTTGACATTATTAGGAAAATGATTGAAATCTTTGTGAAGCCTTGGAAAAATAATTAAAATCTTTGTACAATCTTTGAAATCTATCTGAATTTTTTGTGAAATCTTTGAAAATTATCGGAAATCTTGGAAATCCTTAGAAAATCACTGACATCTTTATAAAAGCTTTCAAATATATTTGGAAATCTTTTGAAAATATTTGAAATATTTTTAAAATATTTAATAATATTTGTGAAATTATTGAAATAATTGGAGTCTTTATGCAATCTTTTAAATCTATCTGAAATCTTGGCGAAATCTTTGAAATCCTTATAAAATCTTTGGGAAATCATTCAAATCTTTTTAAAATTTTTCTGAAATCTTTGGAAATCTTTGAGAACTATTTAAAATATTTTTTAAATATCTGATAATATTTGTAAAATTATTGAATTTTTTGGTAGATTATTGAAATCTTTATGCAATCTTTGAAATCTGCCTAGAATTTCGCGAAATATTTTGAAATCTTTGCAAAATGTGAAACCTTTTAAACCTATCCGAGATATTTGTTCTATAATACATTTGGGAATCTTTCGAAAATATTTGAAATATTTAAAAAATATTTAATAATATTTGTGAAATTGTTGAAATAATTCAAGTCTTTGTGCAATCTTTTAAATATATCTGAAATCTTGGCGAAATCTTTAAAATCCTTATGAAATTTTTGAGCGATCTTTGAAGTCTACCTAAAATCTTTGTGAAATATTTATAAATCTTTTGAAAATCATTGAAATATTTGTGAAATCTTTGCGAAATATTTGAAATATTTTTCAAATATTTGATGATATTTGGAAAATTATTGAAATCTTTGTCAAATCTTTGAGAAACAAATAAAATTTGTGTACACTCTTTGAAATCTATCTGAAATTTTTGTAAAATACTTGAAATCTTTGTGAAACCTTTTAAACCTATCCGAAATATTTGAAATCTTTAAAATCCTTAGAAAATCATTGACATCTTTATGAAAGCTTTCTGACATATTTGGAAGTCTTTTGAAAGCCTTTGGGATTTTTGCGAACTATTTAATGTATTTTTTAAATATCTTATAATATTTGTAAAATTATTAAAACCTTTGTGAAATCTTTGGAAAATCATTCAAATCTTCGTACACACTTCAAATTTATCTGAAAGTGCTGTGAAATCTTTGAAATCTTTCCAAAATCTTTGCATAATATTTGTGAACTTTTTTTAATCGTTGGGAAATCTTTGCGCACTCTTGGAAATTTATCTAAAATCTTAACGAAATATTGGAAATCTTCGTGAAATCTTTCTGTAACCTTTCCGAAATATTTCAAATTCTTTGGAAATATTTTGCAACATTCGATACATTTTTTAAATCATTGACATTTTTTAAATCATTGAAATTTTTGTGAAATGTTATAAATCAATCCGAAATATGTGCTAAATATTTATATCTGAAATCTTAACGGCATTTTTTCAATCTTCGTGAAAACATTGAAATCATTGTGAAATAGTTTTTAAATAGTTTTTAAATATTTTAAAAATACTTTATAATATTTGTAAAATGATTGAAATCATTAAAGTCTTTGTGTATTCTTTTTAATCTATCTGAAATCTTTAAAATCCTTATAAAATCTTGGGGAAATTATTGAAATCTTTTGAAAATCTTTCTGAAATCTTTGAAATCCTTGCAAACTATTTCTAGTAATTTTGAAATCTCTAGTAATATTGTTGAAATTATTGAAACCTTTGTGAAATCTTTGGAAAATCTTTGAAATCTTCATGCACCCTTTGACATCTACCTAAATTTTTGTGAAATAATTTAAATCTTTGAAATCTATCAAAAATCTTTGCGAAATATTTTAAAAATTAAAAAACTTGTTGGGAAATCTTTGTGCATTTCTGGAAGTCTGTCTGAAATCTTTGCGAAATATTTGAAATCTTTCTGAAATCTTTGGAAATTTTTGCGAATATTAAAAATATTATTAAAATATTTGATAATATTTGTGAAATTATTGAAATCTTTGTGAAAACTTTGGGAAATCATTAAAGTATATGTGAAATCTCTTAAATCGGTACATAATCTTGGCTGATTATTTAAAATCCTTGGGAAATCTTGGAAATTGTGGTTGCACTCTTTGAAATCTATAAAAAATCTTTGTGAAATAATTGAAGTATTTCTGAAATCTATCAAAAATCTTTGCGAAATATGTGTGATTTTTTTTTAATCTTTGGGAAATCATTTAAATCTTTATGAAATATTTCTGCAATCTTTGGAAATCTTTGGGAAACATTTAAAATTCTTTTCAAATATTTTGTAATATTCGAGAAATTTGTGAAATTATCCAAATTCTTTGTGAATTTTTCGAAAAATGATCTCCATCTGAAATCTTTACGAGATTTTTGAAATCTTTGGAAATTTTTGCGAAATATTATTGAAATATTTGTGAAATTTTTTTAATCCTTAGGAAATCCTTAAAGCTTTGTGAAATCTTTCTGAGAGCTTTGGAAATCTTAGCTAGATATTTTTAATACTTTTGAAACATTTGTTGATATTTCAGAAATTTGTGAAACGTTTAAAATATCACTGAAATCTTTGAAATCAACCTGAAATCTTTACAAAATTTTCGAAATCTTTACGAAACTTTCGAAATATTTGTGAAATCATTGAAATCTTTATGAAATCTTTGCGAAATATTATTTAAATATTTTTGAAAATTTTGAAATCTTTGAAAAATCATTAAAAGCTTTATTAAATCTTTCTGAGATCTTTGAAAATCTTAGCGAAATATTATTAACACTTTTGAAACATTTGCTAATATTTGAGGAATTTGTGCAATGTTTAAAATATCATTAAAATCTTTGAAATCTACCTAAAACCTTTGCGAAATCATTGAAATCTTTTTAAAATATTTCCGAAACCTTTCGGAATATTTGCTTAATACTTGAAATATTTGATTATATTTGTGAAATTCGTGAAGTCTTTGGAAAATCATTGAAATCATTATGCGCCCTCGGAAATCTATCTGAAATTTTAGGAAATCTTTACGACATATTTAAAATACTATAAATGTATTTGATAATATTTGTAAAATTATTTAAATCTTTGTGAAATCACTGGGGTCTTTGTGAAATTTTTAATTCTAAACAAAATATTTGCTATATATATAAAATGTTTGGGTAATCATTAGAATCTTTGTGAAATCATTGAAATCTTTGTGAAATTTAAAGAAAAATTGGGAAATAATTAAAAACTTTGTGAAATCTTTGGAAATCTTAGCGAAATATTTTTAATACTTTTAAAACATTTGGTAATATTTAAGAAGTTTGTGAAATGATTGAAAAATCATTGAAATCTGTGTGAAATCTTCGAAATCTACTGGCAATCTTTACGACATTTTTCGAAATCTTTGTGAAATCTTTCTGAAACCTTTAGAAATATTTGCTAAACACTTGAAATGTTTGATAATATTTGTGAAATCTTTGGAAAATCATTGAAATCTTTATGCACTCTTGGAAATCTATCTGAAATCTTTCTGAAATGTTTGGAAATCTTTAAGAAATATTTAAAATACTATAAATTTATTTAATAATATTTGTGAAATTATTGAAATCTTTGTGAAGTCATTGAAGTCTTTGTGAAATTTTTTAATCTAAACAAAACATATGCTAAATATTTCAAACCTTTGGGTAATCATTAGAATATTTGTGGAATCATTGAAATCTTTGTGAAATTAAAAAAAAATGGGAAATCATTAAAAACTTTGTGAAATCTTCGCGAAATATTTTTAATAATTTTAAAACATTTGGTAATATTTAAGAAATTTGTGAAATGATTGAAAAATCATTGAAATCTGTGTGAAATCTTCGAAATCTACCTGCAATCTTTACGACATTTTTCGAATTCTTTGTGAAATCTTTCTGAAACCTTTGGAAATATTTGCTAAACACTTGAAATATTTGATAATATTTGTGAAATCTTTGGAAAATCATTGAAATCTTTATGCTGTCTTGGAAATCTATCTGAAATGTTTCTGAAATTTTTGATAACATTTGTAAAATTTTTGAAATCTTTGTGAAATCATTAAAATCTTTGTGAAATCATTGAAATCTTTGTGAATTATTTCTGAAACATTTGGAAGTCTGCGAAATATTTGTGAACTTTGTCAAATCTTTGGAGAATCATTTAAATCTTTGTCAATATTAAATTAAATCCCGTATTTATTATTCATTATTAACTATTTATTGTTTATTTATTATTTATTATTTATTATTTATGTAAAAAAAATTACACAATACAATATTATTTTACTATATACAAATCGTGCCATTAAAATCTTTAATAGCATTTTTTTTTAAATTATTATATTGCACAATAATTTTTTTTTTAATTTTGAAAAGGGTAGATGGGCCCTCGGGTACTCCAGATGTGTAAATACGTCGATGAAGGACATAAAATCGAAATCATCCGATTGTCTTTTGGAGAAAATAAAAACCTTTAGATTTTTCTTTTTAATAAAAAAAAAAATTATTACCTCAAGGAAGATGACACGATTAGTGTGCTCAATAACGGCACTCGCATCAGAAGCAAAAAAATATTCGACTTCTTTGTCCTCCAGAGGTTGGAACTCGGAAGTACTCTCACTTCTTGCCAAAACCGGAAATTCTGCGGGACGGCCATGAGGACGATGATCTGCGAAAGATTCTTTCTTTGTGAACTGTCTCATCATACAATCTTTAAGAGCTAGAATAATTAAGTTAGGACAAATTAAATAAACAAAAATCAATTTTTCAAATATGGAATATATTTGTGGCTCCTTCTCCCAAGATTTTCTTTTCACCAAAAATATTATACCATGCAAGATGCACGCTTACTTGAAGCTTTCCGCAACCTTCGATGCCAAAACCTTTAATACATTTTTATTATTCAAGTTCGTAAAAAATAATTCGATTAGAATATTTTTTATGACCTATCTTAATTAGAATTATTGTCCTCTTTCGGATAACAAAGTATCCACTAAAAAAAGGTGTTGAAAAAAATTATGTTTAGAGGTTTCGCAAGCCCCAAGAAGTTTAACACGTATTTCCCATTTGAGAAAAAAAAAGAAGTTTTTGTAAATTTTATTTTGAATAATCAATGTTCGGTAAATAGAGTTTAAACTCAACATTTATCTTGAAAATTAGCCATAGTATACGAATTAAAAACTATTTTTTAAACATCACCCCAATAAGTATGTTTTATTAGGTCCCAAAAAATATGTTTAGGTAAATTTTAAAAATAATTTATTATTGTTTTTAGCAATTTTTTCTTAGAATATAGTTAGAAAGTCGCGGATTTTTCCGAATTTTTGAACATATTTTCAACTTTTCAGTTAGAATGAGGTAGCAGTCAATTGAATTTGAGAGAAATAATTGTTTAAACAATTTATTATTTATTATAATATTCTATTAGAATAGTGCAAGAGAGTTACAGTTTTTTCTAGTTTTCCACTTTTGATCAACTTTTCAATTATTTTGAGGTAATTATTTTGATGCAAACACTTGTTTAAAAAAAAACAAGAATCCAACGACCAAATTTAGACCACAACGAATAAACAAAAAAGAAACTCCTATTTTAATCTGAAAAAATAAAAAATATATATAATTTTCAGTCCAAAATAAAGAAGAGGAAAGAAAATTTTTAAAATTCAAAAAAAATTTTTCCTCTTTTTTATTTTTGACCGAAAATTATTTTATTTATTTTTTATTTTTTCAGATTACAATAGGAGTTTGTTTTTTTCTTTTTTTTTACAAGAGTTTGTATCAATTTGATTATTGGGCGTTGAATAGGATTTTTAATTTGGTTTTTAATCTAATTTAAATTTCTTAAATTTTGGTAATTATTTATTAATTTTAACAAACTTCATTCTTTAAACAATTTATTATTATTTCTAATAATATTCCTTTTCGAATAATGATAGAAAGTTGCAGTATTTTCTGAAATTTTCAAGTTTTTGTCCACTTTTCACTTAGACTGTGGTAATTACAAATTATATTTAACAAACATAATTATTTAAACAAATTATCATTGTTTATAGGTATGTTGCTTTCTATTAATGCTACTTAGTTGCGGTTTATTTGACATTAACTTTTTGTCCACTTTTTACTCAGCAGGATAATAATTGATGCATGATAACAAAAATAAATGTTTAAACAATGCATTGTGGTTTACAACTATCTATTCTTAGAGTAATGATATAAAGTTGTTTCTTTTTCTAAAAATTTCACATTTTCTTTGACTTTTTACTCGGGAACAGGAAATAAATACTACGGATATTAAAAACATTAATAACATAAGATAAAAAAAATAAAAACAAGATATTAGTAACGGATATTAATTCAAACAAAAAGGCTGTCAGTAACTATTTCAAAAAAAAATTTACATTTAATATGATCAATTTAGAAAATGTGAAAAATATTATAAATACATATTTGATTTCAGAAAAAAGAAAGAAATAGTTTAAAAATGATTTTCTCTATTGTTTATTTATTATTTGTTCATAAACAAAAAGTCAAAGCAAACTAAAAAATTTGAAACAAAATTGCAACTTTCTAGAAATTATCTGAAGAAAGTTAGTTAGAAACAATAATAAATTGTTTGTAAAACTGTTTTTTAACATGCATTAATTATTACTTGACTAAGTGAAAAGTTGACAAAAAGTGGAAAATTTCAGAAAAAAGCATCTATCTAGAATTAGTATAGAAGAAGATAGTTATAAACAATAATAATTTGTTAAAACAATTATGCCTGTTGCATTTGATTAATTTTTACCTCCCTCTAAGTGAAAAGTGGAAAAAAGTTAAATATTTAAAAAGAAAGCTGCAACTTTCTAGCATTATTCAAATATAATATTTTTTTAAATAATACTAAACTGTTTAAACAATTAATTTTTTTAACTGAAATTAATTATTACCTCATTTTGAGTGAAAAGTTCACAAAGAATGGGAAATTGTAGAATGAGCTCTAACTTTTTCACATTATTTTAATAGAATATAGTTATAAATAATAATAAATGGTTTAAACAATTATCTCTTTTAAATTTAATTGATTATTGCCTCACTCTAACTGAAAAGTTGAAAAAGGTTATAAAATTCGAGAAAATACCCCGAATTTAAAACTCCATTCTCAGAGAAAATGACTAAAAATAATAATAAATTGTTTAAACAATTTATTCAAACATCTAATTATCAGTAAAAAGTAACATGTTGAATTTCAAGTCCATTCACCTAAAATTAACGACTGTGTAAAATGTACAAAAACGTACTTTTTTCTTATGGAAAATATGAGTTGAAATTCATGGGGCTTGCAAACGTCTCAATCGTTTAAAAAACGCATTTTCTATGTGGGTTCGAACAAATTTATGTACGATATAGATGAAAATTGAAAAAAAATCCAATGCATCTTTGAACAATCTTAATCAAAACTTTGTATGCAAAATAAAAATTTCGTAAATATTTATTTTTAAGATTTATTTGTTTATTTGTTGTTTAGTTTAAACCAATATAATTTTCCTACGATTCTGGAGAAAATTTAAAAAGATTTTTTTTTTAATTTTAGACGTCTCAAATTGAAAAATAAAGTTAATCTTCAATCAGTTGAATTTTAAATAAAAGAAATAAATAATCAACGAAAAATGTAATATTTGGATCTTAGGTTTTTATTTTAAATAAAAAGATTGAATTCGACCGAAAAAGTTAATTTTCAATCAACCAGTCTAATTTCTAACCAAACCCATTACTTTTCTACCAAAAAGATTAATTTTCTACCAAAAAAAGTTGCAATTAAAATTATAAATCTTTAGCCGAAAATATGAATTTTTAGCGAAAAATATAATAGTTGATATTTTAATATTAAGATTTTACTTTCAAATAAAAAAGTTGAATTCATAAAAAAAATTAATTTCAAAAAAAAAATAGTTGACCAAAATAGATTTTAATTTGAAACAAAAATTGTTAACAAAATTGTTAAATTTTCAACAAAAAAAATATTTCTTGGTCATGAAAGAAAAAAAAAATTTAGATAAATTATAATTCAAAGGGAAAATCATGTTTTATACAAAATAACAATTTCTAATAACTATTTATTTTTAAATTTTCTTTCCACAAAACCCATTTCAAAGTTTTAGTAAATCTACAACAATCGTGGTATTAGAAGAGTAAGAGAAACCACTTTACAGTGGATAATCATTATCTATGGCCACGAATAAAAGAATAATAATTAATTTCGACTCATTAGCACGTATAGTGCCTTAACTTTTAATTAAATTCAATTAATTATTTTACAGAAATTAGTATTTTTAAATAATGATTATCCACTATAGGTGGCATTATACACTGTAGGAATGTACCCTTATCAAGTGCGTTTCAACCTATTAAAAATAAATTTTTAGTTATTATAATACCTTCTTAATATTAAGAATGATTAAATACACGTTAATATTCTAATAAATCATACATAATATTAATCAAGAGCAGACCATTATTAAATTCCTAAATAAACAAAATTTGGTTATTCAATCCTACCCAGGAAATTAGGGAATGTCATTTATTTACAGCAGATGACTTAAGAACTATTTTTAATTTGATAATTATACAATTTACCAAATTTAATTAGTAGCGTCCCAAAATTGATGGTACTATATTACAGGGTGCCTACACAAATCCTGAAAAATAATTTCTGTGATAATTATAAATAATATTTTTTTAGTATTTCTAGGGCTTAAATTAATAATGTTTAATTTAGAAAGTTCTGACGAAATATATTACCAGATATTCATGAATATATTAGCATCATCGATTAATTCAATTATTAAATATTGATAGAAACATGATTTATCATTCCCTTAACTTAAATAATTTAAGCAAATTTTTATTTTATCTTCTCACAGTTAAATTTTATTGCATATTTAGGTAAGCTAAATGTGGATACTGTACTAAATTCAATTTAAAACGATTTGAATTCCTAACTTTTCAAGAAAAATATTGCGTTTTCAATAAATAAGATGAATTTTTTTATTATTTGAATAGTTAAGTTATCAGTTTAATTAATTAAATTTCCGCTAACAAAAAATGAATTAAAAATGAATTTTAAACTAAAATGACGAATCTTTAACTAGAATAGTAGACTTTCCCACCAAGAAGATAATTTCTACAAAAAAAGTTCAAGAAAATACATGAATTTTCAACTAAAAAAGATCAATAATTAGCCGAAAATTAAAGAATTAAATTTGTAGTTAAAAAAAATAATTTCAGTTTAAAAATTAATAATTTTCAAACAATTAGTTTATTTTCAACAACAAAAAACAACTAACTTTCAGATAAATAATTATATTTTTTAAAAAGTGATAAATGTTGAACCAGGAAGATTAACTTCTACCACAAAAGAGAAATTTTTAATTAAAAAGGATAATTATCCAACCAAAAATTGAATAGTAAATTTTTTATTAAAAAAAAATTAATGTTCAACCACATTGATGAATTTTCAACTAAAATGATTATGCTTCAACTGAAATAGTTGAATTTTCAACAACAAGAAAAGGAATTTTAAAACAAAAAGATTAATTTTACCAAACAATACCAATTTTCAAGAAACAAACAAAATTTTTAAATCCACCAAAAATTTAATAGTTAAATTTTCAGTTAAAAAAAATAATGTTCAACTATTTAGATCCGTTTTAAAATGATGAAATATTCTATTGAAATAGTTACATTTTCAGTACAAAAATTTCAGAAAAAAAACTAATTAA
This sequence comes from Belonocnema kinseyi, assembly GCF_010883055.1. Taxonomy (NCBI): domain Eukaryota; kingdom Metazoa; phylum Arthropoda; class Insecta; order Hymenoptera; family Cynipidae; genus Belonocnema; species Belonocnema kinseyi. The sequence goes on along the minus strand of NC_046664.1, from coordinate 19,143,263 downwards.
AACAAGTTCTATTTTCAAACAAATTGTTGAACTTTAAACAAAAATGATGGATCCTGAACTGGAATAGTTAAATTTGAAAGCCAATAGATGAATTTCCAACTAAATTGATCAATCTTCAACTAGAATCATTGGATTTTCAGCCAAGAAGATAAATTTGTACAACGAAAATTCAAACAAATACATGCATTTTCAGCTAAATATGATAAAAAGTTAAACAAAAATTTAATAGTTTAATTTTCAGTTGCAAAATGAATTTTTAACAAAAGAGATGATTTTTCAACTAAAATGATGGAATATTCAATTGTAATAGTTACATTTTCATTTTAAAAACATAATTAATTTGCAATTATAAAAACAAACTACTTTTCAACCCAAAAAAGACTAATTCTTTTAAAAAATAGTTACTTTTTTTTTAGCTGATGAATTTTGAGCTAAGACCATGAATTTTTAACCAAGACAATTAATCACTACCAAAAAAAAAATTTTCAAAAAATTGAATAGTTAAATTTTAAGTTTAAAAAGTCCATTGCTCAAAGAGATCAGTTTTCAACCAAAAATAGAATAGTTAAATTTTTAATAAAAAATTTCTTTTTAACCAAAATGATAAATCTTTAACTGGAATAGTAGAATTTTCAACTAAGAAGATAATTTCTACAGAAAAAAACTCAAGAATATACATTAATTTTCAACTAAAAAAGATAAATAATCAGCCGAAAATTGAATAATTAAATTTTTAGTTAACAAAATTAATGTTCAACCAACGAAATGAATTTCCAGTTTGAAAATGAATCATTTTCAACCAATCAGTTTATTTTCAACAAAAAACAAACATTAATTTTCAAATAAATAATTATAATTTTTAAAAAGTGATGAATTTTACACAAAGAAGATTAATTTCTACCACAAAAGAAAAATTTTCAACCGAAAATTTAATAGTAAAATTTTTATCAAAACAAAATTAATATTCAACCATATTGAACAAGGCCAATTTTCATCAAAATATATGAATTTTAAACTGAAAAAATTATAAAAATCCACCAAAAATTCAATAGTAAAATTTTCAGTTAAAAACTTTATGTTTAACTAATTAGATCCATTTTAAAATGACGAAATATTCAATTGAAATAGTTACATTTTCAGTTTTAAAAAGCAATTAATTTACAATTTAAAAAAAAAATTAATTTTCAATCCAAAAAAGACAAATTCTTTGGAAAAATAGTTTTGCAAAGAAACTGATGAATTTTTCAACTAAAATTATGAATCTTTCATTAGAATAATTGAATTTTTAACTAAACCCATTAATTTTTAACAAATAGAATTAACCCCTACCTTAAAAGACCAATTTTCAACAAAATACAGGAATTTTTAACTAAAAACGATAAGTAGTCAACCAAAAATTGAATAGTTAAATTCTAAGTTTAAAAAGTCATTGTTCAGCCAGAAAGATCAATTTTCAACTAAAAAACTAATTTCAAACAAAAACAAACAAAAACACTTTTTTTAAATAGTTAAATACAGTAATATAAAGCTACTTAAAAAAAAACAAAGAATCGTTCTTCAATTTCACATTGCAATAAAAAGAAAATAAACGTGCTCTCGAAAAAATTCCCTGACTAAAAGAAACATTCCGGCTTCAAAATAAATTCCCTGGCACCGCCAGGTTTTTCCAGGTATATACAAATTTCCTGAAAATTCCTGGTTTTCCAGATTTTCCAGTTAGGGTAGACACCCTATATTATTTAAATCCACCTTTTTCAGAAGCGATGTCCCAAAGGTAACTGCGAAGGTTACATGCACGAAAGCAATACTTAAACATAGATTATACCTTTATTCGGATCTTCACGTTCTGGTGAGATGAGAGGAGAAGAAATGGAAAAAAAAAACGAAATTATTTAACAAACCATGCAAAACTATAACATAACAAAAAATGTATCAAAACTATGACTGAATAACAAAAAACTATCTACTGGTAGCAAACGCAAACATTCGATTGATGAGGCAAAGAAATAACTCAAGGGATGATAAGGAAAAATGATAAATAATATCTTATAAATAAAGCGTTCCTATATATTTAAAAAAACAATTATTGGAAATTATTATCGAACAAATTTTCCATATGTCGCAAAACTTCATTTGAAAAAGTTCCTGGTTTTATCGGACTGTTTTTTTATTTTCTCTCAGCATTATTATTTAAAGACTAAATTATAATTTTGTAGCATAAAATAAATTTAAATTTAAGTCGATAATTTTTTATTTGTGATGCTTAGGGCTTTCACAGCCTAATTTACTTGCAAAAAGTTAAATTTAGATGAATTCAAAAGAATTAGATTAAATTTATAAAAGAAATTATTTTTAAAAATAAGGTAAATTTTAAAAAATTAAGTCAATTGAAAACAATTTAAAATTATGAGAAAGGTAATTAAATTCAGTACGTTTCAAACGATTTTGAAAAATTAAGGGAGTTCAAAAGAATTTGGTAAAATTTTAAGCATTCACAGATAGTTTAAAATATTTCCGGATTTAAAAAAAAAACTAAAAAAAAAAGATTTTTACTTCATTGAATTGACTAGAATTGAATAAATTCAGAAAGCCTCAAGTGAATTAGAAAAATTCGGGGAAAATTAATAATAATTCAGGGTGAAGTCCAAATAAATTGAGATGAATTGCAAAAAATATTTAAAATCTCTTCAAATTTTTGACACCCTAAAATATCCCTCACTCTTTGTCAATAACTTTTTTCAAATCCATTCAAATATTATAAAATCTCGTTGAATTCCATGAAATCTGCTGATAATTAATTTAATCCTGTAAAATTGATTAAATTATCATGTGTGCTTGAAAATTCCTTAAAAAAATTAAAATCCTTGGAACCTTAAAATTTTTTTATATACATCTAGAAAATGCTTTGGAATCTTTTAAAAGAAACTAACATATTTTAAATCTTTCTGAACCCCACCATAAAATTATTGACATCTATTAAAAATGTCTTAGAGTCTTTTAAAACACCCTAAAATATTTCTAATCGTTTGAAACCTTTTAAAATTCCTTCAAATGTTTTAACGTTTACAAAACTCTTCCAGAATTTTAAAATTCCTTGAAATCCCTTCAAATGATTGAAATCTATTAAAACTGCTTACAATTATTTAAAACGGCCTAAAATATTCTTAAGCCTTTGAAATCTTTCGAAATCCTTTAAAACTTGTTTAAGATTTTTAAAATTCATTGGAATTTTTTAAAATACTATTCAATATTTAAAATCATTTTAAAAAATTTGAAACACCTTGACATTTTTTGTATTTTCCACAATTCTCTTGAAATTTATATAAATACCCTAAAATCTTCATTCTCTTTCGGAATCCCTTTAAATGATTTAAATATTTTAAAAGTCCTTAGAGTCCTTTAAAAAATATTAAATATATCTAATACTTTCAAATCTTTCAGTAAACTTTGCAATTTTTTAAAGCTCTTGAGAATTCCTTGGATTTTTAAACATTACCTTCAAATCATTTGGAATATCTTCAAATTATTCAAATCTATTAAAAACACCTTGGAATTTTTAAAAATACCCTTAAATCTTTTAAATCCCTTGGAATCCCTTCAATTGATTGAAACCTATAAAAAAAGTCCCTAGAATCCTTTAAGATACCCTAAAATATTGATAATTTTTTGAAGGTTTTTAAAGCTCTGGAAAATTCTTTGGAATTTTTAAAAATACTCTGAAATCCTTTGGCTTCTCTCCAGATAACTTAAATCTATTAAAAATGTCTTGGAATCTTCTACAATAACCTGGAATATTTCAAATCGTTTGAAATCTGTTTAAATCCCTTGAAATTTTTCAATGATCCCAAACTACTTTTGGAATTTTTTAAAATAACCGAAAATAACCGCTAAGATTCTCTAAAATATCCTGAAATATTTCTAATCCTTTAAGATTATAATCTTCTGATATTTCTGTAAATGATTGAAATCTATTTAAAAGTCCGTAGAATCCTTTAAAATATCTTAAAATATTGCGAATACTTTTTAAAGCTCTTGAAAATTGTTTGGATTTTTAAAAAATATACTTAAATCCCTTGAAATCTATTTAAAAATGTATTGGAATCTTTTAAAATGCCATAAAATATTTCAAATTATTTGAAAGCTTTTGAAATCCCTTGAAACTTTTTCTAAACTTTTGAAATCCCTTCAAATGATAGAAATCTATTAAAAAATCAGTCCTTAAAAATATCCTAAAATATTTATAATCATTTAAAAATGTTTAAAGCTCTTGAAATATCCTTGGAATTTTTAAAAATACCATTAAATATTTAAAGTCTTTTGAATTCCCTTGGCATTTTTTATGCTTCCTGAAATTCTCCTGAAATTAAAAAAAAAAACTAAAACCTTGAAAATTACACTAAAATCTTTATAATATTTTTTAATTCCTTTAAATTATTTAAATCTATTAAAAAGTCCTTACAATCCTTTAAAATATCTTAAAATATTTATAATCCTTTCAAACTTTTTAAAGCTCTTGAAAACTCCTTGGAATTTTTAAAAATAACCTAAAATCATTAGGAAGCCCTCCATTGTGATTGAAATATTTAGAAATCCTTTGAAACTTTTTAAAGCTCCTGAACATTTCTTGGATTTTTAAAATTACCCTAAAATCCTTTGGAATCCCTTCAAATGATTAAAATCTATTAAAAATGTCTGGGAGTTTTTTTTAAATATGTACCCTAAAATCTTTAAAATACTTTAGGATACCTTCAAATGATTGAAATATATTAAAAAGTCCCTAGAATTCTTTAAGGGCATGCGACACAGTGGGATTCCTACATTACCAACCTCTTTTTTTCCATTGAAAAAAATTTTTTTGTGAACCATAGAACTTTTTTGGTAAATGAAATATCGAACTCAAAATTTGAGGAGAGCATAAGAAGACATTATTCTACGTTTATGTACTGCATTTGAATCGGAATTAAAAAAAAAAATTATTTCTGAAATTTTTTGCCAAATTTCGATTCAAATGCAGTACATAAACGTAGGATAATGTCTTCTAATGCTCTCCTGAGATTTTGATTTCGATATTTGATTTACAAAAAAAGTTCTATGGTTCAAAAAAAAATTTTGTTCAATAGAAAAAAGAGGTTGGTAATGTAGGAATTCCACTGTGTCGCATGCCCTTAAAATACTCTAAAATATTCCCAAGTCTTTCAAACTTTTTAAAGCTCTTAAAAATTGCTTGGAATTTTAAATAATACCCTAAAGTCCTTTGAAATCCTTTCAAATGACTGCAAGCAATAAAAATCATAAGAATGCTTTAATACGCTCTAAAATATTTATAATCATTTGAAATATTTCTAAACCCTTTGAAACTTTTTAAAGCTCTTGAAAATTCCTTGAAATTTTTTAAAATATCTTAAAATCCTTTGAATTCCTTCCAAATCCTTAAAGTCTATCAAGAAGGCCTGAGGAATCTTTTAAAATACGTTCAAATATTTAAAGTCGTTTGAAACATTTTGAAATCCCTTGAAACTTTTTCAAACTCTTGAAAATTCCTTTAATGTCTTTTGAAATCCCTTGAAAGTTTGCAAAGTTCCAAAAATTGTCTCGGAATTTTAAAAAATCCCTAAAATCTTTAAGCATACCCTCATATCTTTAAAATCCTTTGGAATCCCTCCAAATGATTTAATTCGAATAAAAAGTTATTAGAATCCTATAAAATACCTTAAAATATTTATAATCCTTTGATATTTTTCAAAATCTTTTGATATCCCTCTAATTGACTAAAATCTATTTAAAAACGTCTTTTTATTTTTTTAAATGCCCTAAAATATTTATAACCATTAAAAACTTTTAAAAGCTCAGAAAAATTATTTAAAATGCTCTAAAATTTTATGAACTCCCTTTAAAGGGTTGAAATCTATTAAAAAGCCTTTAAAATCCATTAAAATACCCAGAAATATTAGTAATCATTGACAATTTTTAAGGGTCCGTCCATAAAAGACGTCCGCAGTTGGGGGATCCGAGTGGTGGGGCAAAATCGGACAAAAGTGGACAAGGAGGGGGGGGGGGGGGGGGGGGGGGGGGGGGGTAAATTCCTTTTCAGACGTCCAATTTTTCAAATTTAATAATTTCCATTTAATGAGGTACATTTCTTAATAGTCCTCTATTTGATGATATTTAGGTGATTTCGAATTCTCCCGCGGTGATTCAGGCGATTGCAGCGCCATGCAGCACTTCTGGGGAAGACCATCTGGTATTACCAGATTGTTTTTTCATGTAGTTTTTGACAAAAATTTCTGTATTTGATTATAAGAAATTTTTTCCTAAAATTGATGAGGGCTTTAATCTCTTAAAATTTCATAATGCTGAAAAAAAGTAAAAATATGAAAAAAGAGGGGAATCCCTGCGTTTGGGACGTCCTTTAAGGGGTGGGGGGATTCTGGAAATCGGAAAAAATTGAACAAGCAGAAGGGGCGGAGGTCTAAGATTCCGGAAATTTTGCGGACGTCTTTTATGGACGGCCACTAAAGCTCTTTAAAATTTCTTGAAATTTTTAAAAATACTCTAAAATTCTTTGGAATCCCTACAAATGATTTAAATATATTAAAAATGTGTTGGAGTCTTTTAAAGTACCCTAAGATATTTCGAATCGATTAAAAAATTTCCTAACATTCTCTTGAAATTAAAAAAAAAAAGTAAAACCGTGAAAAATACCCTACAATATTTACAATCTTCTGGAAATTTCTTTAAATGGTTTAAATATATTTAAAAATACTTAGAATCCTTTAGAATATACTCAAATATTAATAATCATTTGAAATCTCTTAAAATTCCTTGAAATTATTCAAATATATTAAAAATATTTTTAAATGGTTGAAATATATTAAAAAGTCCTTACAATCTTTTAAAATATCCTAACAGAGTGACCGTTTTAATCGAAGAAAAAAATGTCCGGTCATTTCCCGTTTTTTCTCGGTTCGTAACTTACACGTAAAAACTGGAAAATACTAACACTTTTCAATTGAACAGTTTTAAATGAAATGCAGATAAACTTCAAAATTCAAAATTTTGAACATTCATAAATTATACAGTTCAAAAAATTAAGATTAAGATCCAAAAATATAAATCCACGTTAACATTTTCAATACTGTTAATTAAAGAATCAATCAAGAAACTTTAATAAAATCAAAATTATATTATTAAGTTATTTTAGACAAAAAACTTTTAAAATTTATAAATTTATATTTTTTATAACTTAAAAGTTCTTAAACTAGAAGTTGCTTTAAATTTTTTCAAATTTAAAATCATTTTTGAAATTTCTTCAGAACTTCTGCATAACTGTTAAAATTAATTCAACTTATAGAAAATCCTGCGAATTTAAAAAAATTTCCTTCAAATTTGTATTTATAAATTACATTTGAACACTTATTATTTGTAGAAAAAATTTGAATAATTTAATAGATGTTTAGCAGTTTTAAAAATATTTCAAATTAATTCAGAACTTGAAAAAATATTAAATAATTTCATCGAAATGTGTGTACCAAAAAAATTTGACTATTCGTACCGAAATTTCAGTACAATTTCCCACCACCTAATTTAAAAGAAAATGCAGATTTTTGCAGATTTAAAACAAAAAATTTTAAAAGATTTTAAAAGATCTCTTAAGGGATTTTAAGAATCTCTTAAGATTACTCAAATTTTTTCTCCAAATAAGAAGTGTTCAATTATTATTTCTACATAACAATTCAACAATTTCGCTTAAAAATCAAACATTTTTTAAATAAAACAATAACAATTTTAACAAGGGTGGCCGTTTTAATCGAAGAAATGAATTCCAGATCATTTCCCGGTTTTTTCTCTTAAAATTGAAATTTAAAAGTTTTTGATTAGATTTTTTTATTTAAGTGCTCAATAATTTACGCGTATAAAATTGAAAGTACTAACATTTTTCAATATAAAAAAATATGAATTCACGTTATCATTTTCAATGCTCTAAATTAGAAAATCAATCAATGAAATTTAAAATTTTCAAATTTTTATAATTTGAAGGCATTTTAAGCTAGAAACCTCAAATATTGGAAAGCTTTAAAATTTTATTTCAAAATCTTGATAAATAAATAAGTTGTTTTAAATTTGTTTCAAATTTAAAATTATTTTGGACATTTTTTCAGAACTTCTAAATATCTGTCAAAATTAATTGAATTTTTAAAAAGAATATTTAAAAAGCTTTTCAAAGATTTAAACAAAATTTTCAAAAAAGAATCTAGGAGATTTTAGAAAAACTTTCTAAAATTTCCAGGATAATTTTTAATCTTTTCAAAACGTTTAAATATCTCTTAAAATTACTCAATTTTTTTCTACAAACGTTTATTTGTAAATTATACATCAAAATTTAATAAGTTCACTTACAAATTAAGCATTTTTCAAATACAACAATTAAAATTGTGACGTTCAAAGTTTAAAGTCTCTTCGAAATTTTAACGGTACCAGGTTTTCTATGTCAAACAATTCATTTAAAGATTCTTTACTTTTCAATGTTTGGTTTCAATTTACTTGTCTTAAATAAGAATTCAAATATTGCTAAATATTGAATAATTAATCTTTTTTTTAATTAAAAATTTCAAATTTAATGGGTTAACAATTGAATACTTTAGATAGAAACAATATTTTAAATTTAATAAAATCCTTTAATTAAGAATATATTATTATGAAGTTATTTTTGAGTTGAAAATAGTTTTTAAAATTTCAGTCACACCATCACATTTGTTTAATGTCTAAGACTTTCAAACTGTGCAAATTTTTAAATTTTAAAGTGACTTAAAATCGTTTTATCAAATCGTTTTCTTCACTTTTTATTACTTAAAGTACAGATAAATTTAAAAAAAGTTTATTTATTTATTAAATAAAAATTTTTTTACCAAAAATTTTCAACATCAAAGGCTTTTATTTTTGATTTGTTCAAGTCTTTAAGAAAGCATTTAAAAATTCTTTAAATTAAAAATGTAAGCTTAGAAACAAAAATTTTTAATGGAAAATTTTTAAAGTAAAAAAAATTTTAATTAGGCATTATAAGCTAAATAATAGCATAATTGAAAAACATAACAATTCAAATAATTATTTTTAAACTGTTAAAATCGAACGTCGACAGATTTTTTTGAAACTTTGTAAAATTCCTGGTAAAAAAAAAATCACTAACAGCTTTTCGAAATGTTAACAATTTAAAGCTTTCTATGTCAAACAATTAACTTTAAACTTTAAAAAAATTTAGAACCGTTTTATCAAATAAATTATTTTAGTTTTTAATTGTGTGATTCTTCAAGACCGCACTCTAAAATTCTTGAAATTAAAAATCTAAAATGAAGAATTTTTAAAGTAAAAGATTTTTGAATAGCGTATTGTAAACTGCATGCTATCATAATTGAAAAAGGTTTCAATTCAAATAATTATTTTAAAAAATGTTAAGATCGAACTTTGATCAATTTTTCTTCTGAAAATTTGTAAAATTTCCGATCAAGAAATAAATTCCGGGTCATTTCCCAGTTTTTCCAGGTCTCAGAAAATTCCCGGTAAAGCGACCACCCTGCCTAAAATATTGATAATCCTTTTCAAGTTTTTAAAGCTCTTTAAAATTTCTTAGAATTTTAAAAAATACTCTAAAATCCTTCGGAATCCCTGCAAAATTATTTTAATCTATTAAAAATGTGTTGGAGGCTTTTAAAATATCCTAAGGTATTTTAAATCGTTTGAAACCTTTTGGAATCCCATCAACATTTTTATAAATTTTCTTAGAATCTTTAAAAATACCCTAAAATCTCTAAAATTCAAATCCTTTGAAACTTCTTGAAGCTTTTGAAGAATAAAAATTACTTTCTTTTTAAATAAATTTTAAAAAACACATTCGGGGATCATTTTCTGCTGTTGGGCCTTTTTCCACTGAAAGAAAAGTACATTTATTAAAAGAAAATAAAAAGAAAAAAAACCCCAGATAAAGCCGAAGCAAAAGAGAAAGCAAGGCCGTCAAGACATAGAATAGAGATTGTAAAAGGTGAAAGGCAAAATTAATAATTAGATTAAATTCAAGTTGAAAACCGATTGCTGAAAAAAAATATATATATATCTCTAGACATTTTTCACCTAAATTACGAGACTAGTCCCGCTTAATGTGAATAATGAAAAACTGGGGCCAATTTTAAGGTCGACTGGTGGATTCGTTTCTTCAAGATGAAGAAGTTTTTTTATTGCAGAAAGCGAATGAAGGTAAATTTATTAATAGTTTGTACCTTTCGGCGTGCGTGGAAGGTCATCTGTTCAGGCGAAAAGTTGGAGAACGAACCGGAAGTTGTTCATGCAAAAGAAACATTCATGTAGTATCCATATCAACCGCGAAAAAATTTTTTTTTAATCCTGAATCCTGAAAGATAGTCATTCTATCTAGTCATGCTAATAATGCTCTAGCAAAACAAATTCAAAAAGCTCAAATTCAAATCAGGAATTTCGGACTCAACTTTGACCAGTAAATTCCATTCTTAAAATTTGAAATCTTGCAAAAATGGCAGCGCACGTGATAAAAAATAAAATTTTGAACTTTCAAATCTGAAATTGATGTTCCAATTATAGAGTGGAAAGAACTGTTTTTACCAGGATTTTATCAAACTTTTGCAAATTAGAAATTCCTAATTCTTGAAAATTCGATGCTATAAAGAAGTTTAAACTCTCTAGCGACAAAAATTATCATTAGCAATATTAATACATTTCAACCTTAAAAAGATTGTGATCGCAAGCTTCTCTAAAAAAAACTATTTCAAAATTATTAAAATCTACTTATTTTTTAAGTCTCGTGACATGGATACCAACTTAGAAATTTTTATGAAGCTGCATGCTTTATCCAAAGAGTTTTTTGACGATAGACGATTGCATGCAGATAAATATAATTAAAAATCATATAAAACAAAAATTATATTCCACATAGAGGCACAGATATTTGTTAGGATTGAAAAAGAGAGGATGAGAGATCATCCACAAATTACGCATAACGATTTAAAGGGGGAGGGGGGGGGGGTAAATCTTGCTTATCTTATGAAGGGATTAATTTCCTTCCAGAAGTAACAAATTTTAAACAAAATACATGAATCTTTGAGCCAATAGTTGAATTTCCAAATAAAAAATATCAATTTTCAACCAAAAATCGAATAGTTGAATTTTCAGTGAAAAAAAAAATATATATATTTCTAAACACAACAACGAATTTTCAACCAAATATTTGAATTCTGAAACGAAACGATGAATTTCCGACAAAATATATAAAGTTTGAATCAAAAAGATGAATATTCAACCAAGAAAACGAAGTTTCTATAAACTAAAAAAGATCACTTTTCAACCATAAATGGAATATTTAAATTTATAGTTCAAACAAATTTCTAAAAAAAAAAAAATAATTTTGAATAAAAAATTTTAATTGTATACAATCAAAAACAACAATTTATAACAATGTAGTTAATTTTCAACCAAAAGAAACGTATTTTCAAGCAAAAACATTAATGTTAGCCCCAAAAAATAACTTTCTACCAAAGAAGACCAATTTTCCACAAAGTAGATTAATTTTCAACCAAATAGTGAAATTTCCGAATAAATCAAATAAATTCCTAATCAAAAATGAAAAAGTTACATTTTCAATTAAAACTGGAATAGCTGAATTAACAGATAAAAAACAAAAACTATTTTTAACGATATAAAAAATATCTGTCGACAAAATATTAAAATTTGTTACTAGAAATGGAAAAATTACATTTTTAGTAAAAAAATGAATGCTTAAACGTTTTAAAAAATTAATTTTCAAGAAAATAGTTCAGTTCAAACTAAAACGGATAAATGGAATTGTTCAATTTTCAAGTAGAATAGTTAAATTTTCAGTTTATATATTGAATTTTTAAACAAAAAAATCTAAAAAAAGAATCGCATTTTTAACAAAATACAAGACTTTTTAAATAAACAAAAATGGAGCAATTAAATTGGCAGTTAAAAAATTAATTTTCTACAAAAAAACTTTTTTTCAACAAAATAGTTCATTTTTAAACCAACGAATTTAATTTTTAACTAAAAATGTTAAATTTTTTAGTTGAAAAAAAAATTGTTAAAAAAAACTTTATTTTCAATTGAAACAGTTAGATTTGAAAATAAAAATAATAAATAATTAAATTTTCAACCAAAAAAGATAAACTCTCAACAGACAAGATTAATTTTGTATCCAACAAAAATTGAATATTTAACAAAATATATGAATTTTCAACCAAATAGTAGTTGAATTTTCTAGTGAAAAAAAAACTTTTAATTAAAAATGGAATATTTACATTTTCATTTCAACAATTCAATTTTCATAAAAAAGGAGAAATTTACGCATAAATGTAGGTAAATTTTCAAAGAAGGAAATTAATTTTGAAACAGAAATTTAATTTTCCACCAAAAAAAATAAGGTTTTAATAAATTAGATCAACTTTCAAGAGTTAAATTTTCAACCTAAACATTTGAATTTTAAACAAAAAAGTTCATTTTCATCCCAATAGATGAATTTTCAACAAAATAGTTGAATTTCTAACCAAATTGTTGAATTTTCAAAGGAAAATGAAAAAATTACATTATCTGACAAAAAAATTAAATTATAAACAAAAAAACGAATTTTTGACAAAATTGTTAATTTTTAACTAAAACAGATGAATTTGAAACCAAAAATGGAATAGTTAAATTTCCAGCCACATAGTTTAATTTCAGAATAAAAATTATAAATTTTCAACCAAAAATGGAAAGTACTTTTGCAGTTGAATAACAAATTTTGAAGAAAAAAACTGTAGTAAAAAAGATCAATTTTCAACCAAATTGAAATATTTAAATTTTCATTTTAAAATATGAATTTTCAACCATATGAATAAGAATTTTCAGCCAAATAGTTTAATTTTCTACTTAAAGGATGAATATCTAACCAAACAGATGAATTTTCAAACCAGACAATTAATTATCTACTAAAAAATTGGAATTTTCAACGAAAAATGAAAAAGATACACTTTCAGTGTAAAAAAATTATTTTTCAAAAATTACTTCATTTACAATTAAAACAGATAAATTTAAAACCAAAAATGGAATATGTACATTTTCAGATAAAAAATCAATTTCGTAAAAAAGGACAAATTACCAAAAAAATAGGTACATTTTCAATCAAGGAAATGAATTTTTAAATCGAAACAATAATTTTCCATCAAAAAAATTAGATATCAATAAAGTAGTTTAATTTTCAAGCAGTTGAAATTTAAAACCAAAAGGACGAATTTTCTACAAAAATGTTAAATTTTCAACAAGAAAATATGAATTTGCAAAAAAAAAAGTTAATTTTTAACCAAAAAGTTCATTTCTTTACCAAAATAGTGGAATTTTCAACCCAAAAACCAATTTTCAACAAAACACAATTTTGAACCAGAAAAGATGAATTTTAATATAAAAATTCAATATTGGACTTTCCATTTCCAAAGAAAAATAATTAGCCTTCATCCAAAAATAATTAGATTTTCTTATTTTGTTCTATTAATTCAATTCACCTTTAAGTGGAAATTTCTATAATTTATAGATTAAAAAATAAAAGTTTAAATGAACATCAAATTCAATTTTTAATTTTTTAAAAATATTATATTAAAAAATTGAAAATTTGGACTAAAAAATGAAGTAAATCCTTTGGGGGGGGGGGGGGG
>NC_046664.1:19113115-19129442 GCF_010883055.1 Belonocnema kinseyi | reverse complement strand
TAAAAATATTAACTAATAATTAATAATTAAAGTAAGTGTTAAGTAATAAGAGAAAAGACGAAAATTTGTTAGTGGAAATATGAACGATTTCACGTTCCAAGGGAAGTTTAAAATCAGACCTAGGGGTGTTTTTACCCTTATATTTGTCACCTAAATTCCTGAATAAAAAAAATATTTTTTCGTATTCTAAATCCCTCGAATTGTCCTGAAGTTTTCGACTGAAAAATTAATTATCGTGATTTTTTTGTGCAGATTTTGCTTACCTTTTCCATAAAGAATAGGAACGTGATCGGTGGCCAAACGAGTTTTTGTTTTTATTCCAACAAGCAATGGAGATCCTCGTCTGGTTGAAACACATTCGTCTGGGAAATATTTGCTCTTAAAGCAAAGGGCGAAGGCACCTTCCTGAAGTTATAATTAAAGTTGCATTGTTGCATTTTTTTTTGTTCTTTTTTTTCATATTATTATTTCTAATTTGTCCTATAAACAATTTCAAATAACAAATGGAGCCTTGACAATAAATCATTTTCAACTTTAATTTATTATGAGCACAGAAAAACATGTTGAGGGAAAAAAAGATTTTCAGGGGAAAATGTTGAAACATTAAGAAATTGTTTACTTAAAAAACAAAATTCAACCGAACTTTTTTTCTTTATCGCTTCTTATCAAATTTTGAAAAATGTTGAGATTTTGATTAGTGTCATCTCATTTTACTGGAAAAAAGATTATCTAAAACTTGATCTCATTTTATTTTTTTTATAAATTTTTTAATTACTAGAATGATTAAAAAACTATTTTTTAAACAAAGAATTTTATTAAAAAAAAATCAACTATATTTGATAATAATGCATTTATTACTAAAAACTGAATGACGCCAAAAGTTTCATTTGCAACAATTTCGTGAGAAGAGATGAGAAAAAAAATTGGGTTAAAAACAAAATTTCCTAAACAAAAAATTGTATATGTTCCAAAATTTTTTCATGACAAATAATCTCCTTTTATTTAAAAAGAACATAAGTAATAATAAATAAAAAGTTTTTTATAATTCTAAAAATTGGAATGATATCAGTGATGGCTTGTAAAAGAAAAAACCTGATTTTTCATGAAAACAAATTTAAATCTTAGAAAAAATAATTATTTTAACAATATTTTTTTATTGGAATTTTTTCTTAATGTTGCTTTTTACCAGCTTTTTAAACTATTTCAAACTTAATGAATCATTGCTTATTTTGTCGGAGAAAATATTCCCTAAAACTCTACAGTTTCCAGTTTGGAAAATAAGTAAACAATCTTAAAATAATAATTATTTGTTCAAAAAATTTTTTTTCTCTTAAAAAAAATTGTTTTAACAATTTCATCCGAAAATAGTAGCTTCAAATCTACAAAAAATTGGGGAGATTTTTCTGATTTACAGCAATTTGCAAACAAGACATTTTTTAACACATTTTTTCGAGCCCGGTTAATCAATAATTTTATTTTTTTTGATAAAATAGGTTTTTTTTATTGAAAATTTCAACCATATTGTTGATTATTTATTTTTTGATTTGAAAATTCATCTCTTTCTGTATAAAAGTTCATTTTTTTAATTTAAAATGGAACTTTATTGTAAAAAATTAATCTGTTTCGGTTGAAAATTAATTTTTTTTTGAAAATTCAATTGTTTCGTAGATAATTTATATTTTCGGCTCTTAAATTCAACATATTATTAGAAAATTTAACTATTTAGTTAAAAATTAAATCATTTTGAGAAATTTAACAATATTGTTAAAAATTCTCATTTCTCGGTTAAAAATACGTCTTTTTGGATTGAAAATTCAACAATCTGATTGACATTTTTTCTTTCCTGACTCGAAATTTTTTTTATAATTAAAAATTCAACAATTTTTTGGAATTTCAGCTATTTGGTCGAACATTCATCTTTCCGGATTAATAATTAATCTCATTTTGTAGAAATCGCTTCTTTTTTGGTTAAAAAATGCAACCGTCTAGAGAATAATTATTATGTTTCAGTTCAAAAATGTATTTTGTTTAAACTCACATTTTCGGGTTAAAAACTCAAATCTTTTTAGAAGTTTTATAGGTTTTGCTACCAAATTTTAAAACTTTGGTAGAAAACTCCACTATCTGATTGAGAATTTACGCATCTTTTACTGAATTGGTCGGTTGGTTAAATTAAACTGGTTTAAAAAAAATTAAATTGGTTGTTGCCATATCAACTATTAAATTTTTCGTTCAAAAAATCTTTTTATTTAGGTTGAAAATTCAAATCCTTGGTTCTCAGTTGAAGTACATTCTTAAAAGTTCATTTTTTTGTTTAAAGTTTATAATTTTAGTTAAAAGTTCAGTTTTTTAAAGTAATTTTGTAATTAAAAATTGGACCTTTTTTAATTCAACTGGTTGATTGTAAATTAACTATATTGTTTAAAATTTATATGAATATTTGGCTGAAAATTAAATTATTTTGTGAAAATTTAAAAATATTGTTAAAAAATCATAATTCTTGTTTGAAAATACTTCTTGGCTCGAAAAGACCACGATTTGATTATTTTTTCTTTTTCTTTTCTAAATAAAAATTTTTTTATCATGGAAAATTCAACCATTTTGTTGAAAATTCATCTTTTTGGTTTAGAAATTAATCTCACTCTGCAGAAAGTTCACCTTTTTTGGTTAAAAATTTGAATTTTTTGTAGACATTTTGTAGTTTTTAATCAAAGATTCAAAAATTTGATAAACCATTCAATTATTTGGTTGGAAATTTATGTATTTTTTTGAAAATTCGTCTTTCTTGGTTAACTCAAACTGTTTATTTTAATTTTTTATAGCAATATCAGCTATTAAATTTTTCGTTTAAAAAAATTGACTATTTTGTTTAAAATTCAAATTATTGATTGTAAATTAACATTATTGTTAAAAATTCGCCTCTCTCGATACAAAAATCAACTATTTAGTTTAAAAAAATGTAGAAATAAAAAAAATAAATAAAAGTTAATCCAATAAAATATGGTATTAACATCACATCCACTGTTTTAACTATTTTATTGAAAATTTATCTGATTAATTGAAAATTTGTCTTTTTTAGTAGAAAATTAATCTTCTTGCTTCAAAATTTAACTAATTGTTTAAATAGTCGACTGTCTTGTGTAAATTGCATGTTTTCCACTTAAAAATAAAACATTTTTGATAATTTTTTTTCTTTATTGCCATAAAAATCTTTCATCGATAAAAAATTCCTCTTTTTCATTTGAAAATAGTGTCTTCAGTGTTATTTTTTTTCGAAATAGTAGCAAAATAGTATCATCGATTGAAAAAAAGTGTCAAGTAGTGTTAATAGTTCGGAGATTCCGAGGCCTGCTATCAATTCCAAATTAATTATACTTTTTTAGAATTGAAATTTTATTCTCAACCCACCTTATTGGATACGATAAAAGAGAATTTATAGAATTAGGATTACACTTTAGATACTGTTAAACGTACGGTAAAATTATATACGGATTGAATTTTTAGAAAAAATAGAAACAGGAAGACTTACTAGTTGTTGAACAACTTGTTCGACGAGTTCGCGGAACGAGTAGGTCGGGTGTTGAACCCAAAGATGATGGATTAATTTTGCAATTATTTCCGTGTCAGTTTCACTCTCAAAAACGTACCCTCTTTGTTCAAGAAGAGTTTTCACTTCCTTATAATTTGTAATGATACCTGCATCACGAAATATAAGTATAAAAATAAAACTTGCATACAATTTCATATCATTTTTTTCACATTTAAGGGGGATAACCCTACAGTAGATAATGAGCCTACAATAATAATTAATTAAAAATAATAATCTATAAAAAAATAATTTTTTTAAAATTAATAGCTAAGACATTAAGCTAATTAAAAATTATAATTAGAATAAATTTTTAATAATAATGCTTTTAATTAATGATCATCTACTGCAGGTTCATTATCCACTGTAAAAGATTAAAGATTAATTTTTACATGAAGAAAAGAAGAAGCAATCTTTCTATACGAAATGTTGTATTTTTTAACAATTCTAAATGATTTTTTAATCCCGGCTGACATTATAGATCTTTATTTATACATTGAATTTAGTTACAAGAGATAATCAGGATTAAATTGTTTATTTATTGAACACACATATTCAATTTATTAGTTGAAAATTAAAGAAAAAATAACTGCTATAAATTAAACTGTGGAAAATTTAATCACTTCAATTAAATCAATGAATCAATTGAATGTTTTTCCATTTTAAACAGTAATATATCCAATTTTCTAGAAAAACAATCGAAATTTTCGACTATTGAAAATTCATTTATCAATTTTCTACAATTTCCAATACTTAATAATTAGATTGTCAAATTGTCTTCCATTTTCAAAAGATGAATTTTCTACTGTCGAAAATTTAATTATCAATATTCTTCAATTTTGAGCAATTAGAAATTCAATGTTAAAATTTCTTCAATTTTCAACAATAAAATTGTCAACTGTTGAAAATTCAATGATCAATTTTTCTCAATTGTCAACAGTCAATAATTCAATTTTCAATTCTACTCAATTTTCAACAATTGAATTTTCCATTCTTAAAAATTCACTTAATCAATTCTCTTTATTTTTCAACAGTCAATAATTCGCTCTTAAATTATCTTCAATTTTCAACATGTGAATTTTCCTTCGAAAATTCAATTATCAATTTTTTTCAAATTTGAAGTTAAAAATTTAATTTTCAATCGTATACAATTTTAGACAAGAGAATTTTTAACTATTGGAAATTTAATTCTCAATTTTCTTCAATTTCGAACAGTCAATAATTCAATTTTTAATTGTCCTCAATTTTCAACATTTGAATTTTCCAATCTTAAAAATTCGATTTTCTTCAATTTTGAACATTAAAAAATTCAATTTTCAATAATAGAATTGTCAACTGTTGAGAATCCGATTCTCAATTTTCCTCAATTTCGAACTGTCAATAATTCAATTTTCAAGTGTCCTTAATTTTCAACAGTTAAATTTTTCATTGTTAAAAATTCAATTATCAATTTTCCTTCATTTCTAAAAGTCAATTATTCGATTGTCAATTTTCTTCAATTTCCAACAGTCAATAATTCAATTTTTAATTGTTCTCAATTTTCAACATTTGAATCTTCCAATCTTAAAAATCCAATTTTCTTCAATTTTGAACATTCCAAAATTCAATTTTCATCAATTTTCAATAATATAATTGTCAACTGTTGAAAATTCAAGATCAATGTTTCTCAATTTCCAACAGTCAATAATTCAATTTTCAATTCTACTCAATTTTCAACAATTGAATTTTCCATTCTTAAAAATTCACTTAATCAATTCTCTTTATTTTTCAACAGTCAATAATTCGCTCTTAAATTATCTTCAATTTTCAACATTTGAATTTTCCGTCGAAAATTCAATTATCAATTTTTTTCAAATTTGAAGTTAAAAATTTAATTTTCAATCGTATACAATTTTAAACAAGAGAATTTTTAACTATTGGAAATTTAATTCTCAATTTTCTTTAATTTCGAACAGTCAATAATTCAATTTTTAATTGTCCTTAACTTTTAAAAGTTGAATTTCCCAATGTTATAAATTCAATTTTCAACATTCAAAAATTCAATTTTTAAATTTCTTCAATTTTCAATAATACAATTGTCAACTGTTGAAAATTCAATGATCAATTTTCAATTTCCAACAATTAATAATTCAATTTTTAATTGTCCACAATCTTAAAACAGTTGAATTTTCCAATCTTAAAAATTCAATTTTCTTCAATTTTGAATGTTCAAAAATTCAAATTTCATCAATTTTCAATAATAGATTTGTCAACTGTTGAAAAGCCAATTCTCAATTTTCCTCAATTTAGAACTGTCAATAATTCAATTTTCAATTCTCCTCAATTTTCAATTCTCAATTTTCAACAGCTGAATTTTCCATTGCTAAAAATTCAAATTTCTTCATTTTTGAACAGTCAATAATTCGATTTTCAATTATCTTCAATTTTCAACATTTGGATTTTCTGTAAAAAATTCGTATTATCAGTTATCTTCAATCTTGAAAAGTTGAAAATTCAATTTTGAATCTTCTTCGATTTTCAACAAGAGAAATTTCAACTTTTGGAAATTCAATTTTCAACAGTCAACAATATTTTCAATTCTGAATTTTCTACAGCTGAATCTTCTATTGTTAAGAAGTCAATTATCAATGTTCTTCAATTTTCAACAATTGAAAATTCAATTTTTGTTTTTGTTTAATTTTTAATAATAGAATTGTCAACTGTTTAAAATTCCATTCTCAATTTTCTTCAATTTCCAACATTGAATAATTTAATTTTTAATTGTCCTCAATTTTCAACAGTTGAATTTTCCATTGTTAAAATTTTTATTTTCTTCAATTTTTAACATTCAAAAATACAATTTTCATAAATTTTCAAAAATAATATTATCAACTATTGAAAATTCAACGATCAATTTTCCCCAATTTCCAACAGTCGATAATTCAATTTTCAATTCTCCTCAATTTTCAACAGTTGAATTTTCCATTCTTAAAAATTTACTCAATAAATTTTCTTCATTTTTCAACAGTCAATAATTCGCTTTTAAATTATCTTTAATTTTCAACATTTTAATTTTCTTTTAAAAATTCAATTATGAATTTTATTCAATTTTGAAGTTAAAATTTTAATTTTCAATCTTATTCGATTTTCAACAAGAGAATTTTCAACTGTTCGAAATTTAGTTATCAATTTTCTTCATTTTTCAACAGTCAATAATTCGCTTTTAAATAATTTTTAATTTTCAACATTTTAATTTTCTTTTAAAAATTCAATTATCAATTTTATTCAATTTCGAAGTTAAAAATTTCATTTTCAATCTTTTTCGATTTTCAACAAGAGAATTTTCAACTGTTCGAAATTCAATTATCAATTTTCTTCAGTTTACAACAGTCAATAATTCGATTTTCAATTATCTTTAATTTTTAACATTTGGATATTGTCAAAAATTCATATTATCAATTTTTTTCAATTTTAAAGGGTTAAAAATTCAATTTTCAAAGGTCATCAATTTTCAATAATAGAATTGTCAACTGTTGATAATTCAATTATCGATATTCCTCAATTTCGAACTGCCAATAATTCAATTTTCAATTGCCCTTAATTTTTTACAGTTGAATTTTCTATTGTTGAAAATTCAATGATCAATTTTCTTTATTTTCCAACAGTCAATTATTCGATTTTCAATTACCTTCAATTTTTAACATTAGAATTTTCTGTCAGAAATTCATATTATCAATTTTCTTCAATGTTGAAGTGTTGAAAATTCAGTTTTCAATCTTCTTCAATTTTAAACAAGAGAAATTTCAACTGTTGGAAATTCAATTTTCTTCAATTTCCAACAGTCAATAATATTTTCAATTCTCAATTTTAAACAGTTGAATCTTCTATTGTTAAGAATTCAATTATTAATATTCTTTAATTTTCGACAGTAGAAAATTCAATTTTTGTTTTTGTTTAATTTTTAACAATAGAATTTTCAACTGTTTGAAATCCAATTTTCTTCAAGCTTCGAGAGTAGAAACTTCAATTTTTGATTTTCTCATACAGTCACAGTTAAAAATTTAATTTTTAATTTTAATCGAATTTCAACCATTGAATTTTAAACTGCTGAATATTTAGTGATCAAATTTCTTTGAGTTTTAACAGTTAATAATTCGATTTTCAACCCTCCTCAATTTTCAACCGCTGAATCATCTACTACTGAAGATTCAATTCTCAATTTTCTTCAATTTTCAACAGCATTCAAAAATTCGAATTTCATCAATTTTCAATATTAGAATTGTCAACTGTTGAAAATTCAATCATAAATTTTCCTCAATTTCCAACAGTCAATAATTCAATTTCAATTATCTTCAATTTTAAACATTGAAATTTTTTGTCAAAAATTCAATTATCAATTTTCCGCAATTTCCTGCAGTCAATAATTCAATTTTCCATTGACCTCAATTTTTAACAGTTGAATTATCCATTGCTAAACGTTCACTTAAGCAACTTTATCCTTTTTTCAACAGTCAATAATTCGATTGTCAATTATCTTCAATTTTCAACAATTGAATTTTCTGTCAAAAATTCAATTATCAATTTTCTTCAACTTTTAACAGTTAAAAATTCAAGTCTCAATTTTCTTCAATTTCCAACAGTCAATAATAATATTTTAATTTCTCAATTTTCAACAGTTGAATTTGCTATTATTAAGAATTAAATGATCAATTTTATTCAATTTTCAGCCATTGAATATTAAAAAGTTAATTTTTTTTCGAATTTCAACCATTAAATTTAAGCCTTTGAAAATTCAATTATCAATTTTCTACCATTTTTAACAGTTAATAATTTCATTTTTAAAAGTTGAATTTTCTAGTGCTAAATATTAAATTCTCAATTTCCTTTAAAGTTTAATTTTCTACTGTTTACAATTCAATTTTCTTTAATGGTCAAAAGTAAATAATTCGATTTTCAAATCTCTTCAATTTTCACCAGTTGAATTTTCTTCTGTTGAAAATTCAATTTTCAACTGTCTTCAATTTTCAACAGTTGAAAATTCCTTCTTTTTTTAATTGAAATTTATTCTTTTTATTTAAAAATTCAAATATTGCATTTTTTGTTGAAGCTTTGTTTTTGAACATTCAACTACTTGGTTCAAAATTGAACTACTTTGTTGAAAACTAATTTTTTGGTTGAAGATTCAACATTTTATTTTAAATTTACTTTGTTGAAATAAATAAATAAATTCTTAATGAACTTTCCATGAAATTTGTCTTTTTGGTTTGAAAATGCATTTTTTTTTTATAGAAATTTCATCTTTTTTCTTTTAAATGCAACTTTTTTATTAGAATTAATCTGTTTTGATTTGAGGATTTTACTTTATTGTTACAAACTTGACTTTTTTGTAGAAAATTTCACTTTGTAGTTGGAAATTAATCTTTTTGGTTGAAAATTGAACTAGTTTATTTAAAAATGCAGCTATTTTGTTCAAAGTACAATATCAATTTTCAACACTTGAATTTTCTATTATTAAAAATTCAATGATCAATTTTCTTCAGTTTTCAACAGTTAATAATACAGTTTTTGATTCATTACCAACAATGGAATTTTTAAAAGTTGAAAATTAAATTTTTGTTTTTGTTTAATTTACAACAATAGAAATTTTGTTGTTGAAAATTCAACCACTTGGTTGAAAATTGAAAAAGACTGTTAAAAACTCATTTTTTGGTTGATGATTCAACATTTTATTTGAAATTTAATTTCTTGAAAAAAATATAATGAATTCTTAATAAACTTGATATGAAATGCGTCATTTGTCTTTTTTGGTAGAAAGTTAAATAGAACTATTTTATTCCAACTCATGCTGATGATAAAAATTCACTTTAAATAAGGCACTTTGCACTTTTAAACCACAATTTTTATTTATCAATTTAGCAAACTTTTTAACTTTTTTTCAAATTCGTTTGAGTACAAAAAATTTTTATTTGTCATTTTAAAAAGTTTCAAAAAAATAATAAACAAAAATTCAAAGTAAAATATACAATTTTTTGTTAAAATGACCATTTTTCTTTCTTCATTGAGAATTTAATTATTTTGTTGAAAATTTCTTTTTAGTTATTCAAAAACTAATTTCTGTAAAACAAAATTCGATCATATCCTTTTTGATTGCAAATTTATATTTGAAATTGAAAATTTATCTTTTTTAGTTGGTAATTCAATTCATTTTTTGAATAAAAAAAAATTTTTTGTAGAAAATTAATCCTCTAGGTTGAAAATCCATCTTTTTCATAAAAGATGTAACTATTTGATAACAAATTCATTTGTTTTGGTAGAGAATTCAGCTTTTTTAAATTTTATTTATCTAGTAGAAAATTAATTTTTGTAATTAAAAACTTATGTCATTTTTGGTTAAAAACTCTATTTTTTGTTTGAAAAATCGTCTTTTTCGTTAGAAAATTATTCTTCCTGGTTAAAAATTTACCTTCTTCATTGATACAATTACTTTTTTGAAAATTCCTTTTCAGTTTTGTCAAAAACTAATTTAGGTCAGAGAAAATGTGATTATACCATTTTTGGTAGAAAATTCAACCATTGGTTTAAAAATTCACGTATTCCGATGAAAATTCTTGTTTTTTTTGTACAAAATTAATCTTGTTCGGTTGAAAATTCATATTTTTATATTGAGAATTAATCTATTATGTTGAAAATTTCTTTTATTAAATTAAGTTTCTTTTTTTCACGCAAAATTGGACAAATTTGCCTAAAAAGGTAAATTCCCAACAAAAAAGTATCATAGTTTACATTTCAATCAAAGAAAATGAAATTTATTTTCAAAAAATAATTTTTAAACCAAAAAGATTCAATTTTCACAAATGAAGATTTTTCACTCAAGAAAGAAATAAAAGTTTATCAAAATTGTTTAACCTACAAGCCAAAAGACAAATTTTCTCTACAAAAATTGAATTTTCAAACCAAAAATATGACATTTCAGCAAAAAAGTAATTTGCCACGAAACTGATGCATTTTTACTCGACATAAATGAAATTTCAAAGAAAAAAAAACATTTTTTTACCAGAAAAGGAGAACCTGGAACTGAAAAAGATCGATTTAAAAAAAGGATTTTCCACTTAACGTTGACTTTTCACGATCAAAATATGGATTTTCGAACCAAGAAACTAATTGCCACGAAACAAATTTAAAATGTTTAAGTTGCATTTTTTCTAAAAAGGATAAACTTTTTTTTAACCGATATATTTTTCTTAATAGTTGAACTTTCATTCAAGAAAGATTCCAGTTGAATTTTCGGGAGAAAAATATGAATTTTTTAAAAAAAAGAAGTTTATAAGAAAAAAATGAAAATTTTAATCCAAAAAGACAAATTTTTTCTACTAAACAAGTTGAATTCTGTAGCAAGTAGTTGCATTTTTATTCAAAAAACATTAAATTTCTCTCAAAACAGATGGATACTTAATTAACAAAAAAAAACGAATTAAAAAAAATGGACTTTTCATCCAGAAAGGATTTCAGTTCTCTTTTTAACAACAAAGTATTAAATTCGAACGAAAAGTAAATTTTCTACAAAATAGTTCAATTTTCAACAATGCAGCAAAATTTTTAACCAAAAAGTATGCATTTTGAACAAAACTGTTGAATTTTAATACCAAAAAGTTTTATTTTTATCTAAGAAGATGTCATTTCTGCTAAAACAGGCGAATTTCAAAATCAAAAAGACAAACTTTCAAAAAAAGAGTTGAATTTTCACCCAGAAAAATTTCAATTGGCTTTTCAACATAAAAAAACGAATTTAAAAAAGTTTTAATTTTTCTGGGAAATAATTTATTTTTCAGCAAAACAGTTACATCTTTATACAAAAATAAATGCCATATATCTCCTAAAAAAAACTCTTAAATAAAAAAGACCATTTTTTAGAAAGAATACTTTTCATCCAAAAAAGTCCAGAAATTCGGGATAACTAAACACAGCCAATATAAAAATAATAAAACAATGTAATATAAAATTAAAATACATAAATTTTAAATAAATACAATTCAAATTTACCATTGTGAACAACAACAAATCCATGTCCTTCATCAGATCGCTGGGGATGTGAATTAACTTCAGATGGAACCCCATGAGTTGCCCAACGGGTGTGAGCAATTCCAACGTGACTTTCTATTTGCGACTCAAACTCAAGATTGGTACCTGAAATCGCAAAAATAAATGTAAAAATGAAATAATTTTAATGAATCAATCAGAAATGGCTGGAGAAAAATAAAAAAAACTAACTTAATAGGCGAGACATTTGTGTGCATAATAGAACTGACAAAGATTTTAGATTTATGAATGTAAAACTCCATTATTACATTTTTTTTAGTTAAAATAAGCAATTTTCTATCAATTAAAAGGGAATTTTCAACAAAAACAGTTAAATTTTTATCCAAACTAATGAATGTTTGATTTAACCCTTAAAGTGCATTGTGGGTCTCGGATACCCCAAGCAATTTTCAAATTCTTATAAACCATACTTAATTCGAAAAAATTGAGCAAGTGTCGCCATCTAACCTTAGTTGGAGACACTAACTGTAAGTAAAGTCGTTTAGCATACTGCGTCAAGCGTCAGTCTACTACCAGCAGCAGCTGAAAATGGATGTGAAAAAATCGTGGGGTAAGTAACACCCAGTGTGCACTTAGTGAGTGAAAAAGTAATTTTGGAGAAAATTTTGGTTGTTGAACAACAAGTCATGCGAGAGCAGACTGTGGATGTGTTGAATAAATATACTTATAAAAATACAGTTATATATGTTTTTTTCAATTTCTTGTATTTTTATAGTATTACATTTCCAAGCTCTTTAATTTTCATAATAATAAATCGATTTAAAGGCAAAAAATCTGATTCATCATTTTATCATAAAATGGACTTTTCAACTTAGCAACTAAATGTCTTTTTTGAAAGCACCCATGTTGCAATATTTCTTTATGAAATTACACTATTTCAAAAGTATAGTCATAAGTGTTCAGGTTAAAATAATTAAAATTGTGTGAGTTATGAATTTTTAAGTAAAAAAACTTTTTTTTCACTTTTTTCAATAATTTTTTTAACAAACTTAAAATAAATAAATGGCTATAAAATAAACTCAACATTATGAAAGATACCTTAAACTATATCGGATATTTTTATTGTGCCAAAATATTCAATAGGGGTTAAACAAATACATGATTAAATACGCTTGGGTGTTTATCACCCACCATGCACTTTACCGTGATTTTTACCATGTATGCACTTTGAGGGTTAAGAAAATGAATTCTTAACAAAAAGTGTAATAGTTGTTATTTCCACCACAAAATATTTTTATTTTCAATAAAAAACTGTTAAATTAAACAGAAAAATATGTACCAAAATAATTAATTTTTCGACTGAAAAAATACGATTTTTCAACAAAATGAGTTAATTTTTAAAAGGAAAATATCAATTTTAGAACATAAATGGAATAACTAGATTTGAAAAAAATTACTTTATACAAAAAAAGACAGTTTCCAATTTTCAACCAAAGAAATGAAACAAAATACACGATCTTGTAACCCAACATTTTAATTTTTAACGGAATTTTCTAACTAAGAGTTGAATTTTTAATCAAAAACGTGAATTTTGTAGCAAAAATAGAAACACTTTTAACCAAAAAAAAAGAACAGTTTAATTTTGAATTAGAAAAATAATTTTTTTAACAATTAAAATAAATTTTCAAACATTTAAGTTGAATTTTCGGCTAAAAAAGATGGATTTTCAACCAAAGATATGATAGTTAAATTTTCAGTTCAAAAAATTAATTTTTAATAAAAAAAATTATTTTTAGCTAATAAAAATCAACTTTTAACCAAAAAGATTAATTTTCCACCCAAAAACATGAATTTTTAAACAAATAAATACATCTGCAACGAAATTTTGAACTTTAAAAGTAGTATTAAACCGTATAGTTCAATTTTCGAACAAACCAATGAATTTTCAAAGAAAAAAAATTAATTTTCTACCAAGAAAATGATTCATTTATATGAAAACATATGAATTTTCTACCAAATTTGGAATTTTTAAAGGAATTTCCTACCTTATAGTTAAATTTTCAACGAAATAAATGAATTTTTGACCAAAAAGTGATGTATTCACCAGTAGGATTAATATTCTTCACAAAAAAAGAAAGTATGAATAAAATACATAAATTTGCAACCAAGAAAGATTTTTCAACCAATAATACAAAAATCCCGTACAAAATGTTGAATTTTCACGCCAAAAGACGAATTATTGACAAGAAACTGGAATTTACTACTAAAAAAAATGCATTTTTAACCAAAGTAATTGAATTTTGAACTTAAAAAAGACAGAAAATGAATTTTTACCTAAAAAAAAAGTTTCTAACAAAACCGGTATAGCGACATGTCCAGTCAAAAAAATTCATTTTCAACTAAACGAATTTTCAACAATTTTAAGCGAATAAATTAATTTTTAAATAAAATAATGAATATTTAAACAAAAAATGTGAATTTTGAACCCAATAGTTCAATTTTTAACAAAAAAGATGACTTTTCTACCAATAAGACAAATTTTAAACAAGATATATAAACTTTTAACAATATAGCTAAATTTTTAACCAAACAGACGAACTTTTAACGAAGAAGTTGAAACGTCTGCCAAAAAAGATTAATTTTCGACAATAAATGGAATACTTACATTTTCAGCAAAGAAAAATTAATTTTTAATAATAAAACACAAATTTCCAATTGAAGAAATGAATTTCCAACAAAAAAGATTTTGAATTTTTAAAGAAACTTTTAACCTAATAATTAAATTTTCAACCAAAGAAATGCATTTTTAATCAACAAGGAGAATTAGTCATCCAGCGAATTAATATTTTGCCACAAAAGAAAAAGTTTCAACAAAATACATAAATTGTCAACCAAATTGTTAAATTTTCAAGTGAAGTAGATAAATGTTTAATCAGGCATGGAATAGTTACATTTTATATTAAAAAAGTAATCTTAAAATAAAATGTACAACAAAATAGTTAAATTGTTAAGAAACGAAAATATTTTTTTAACTAAAATAATTAATCTTCAACCAAAAAAGGAATTTTTGACTCAGTATTTGAATATTTAATTTTTAATCTAATTTTCTACCAAAAAAGACAAATTTTGAACAAAATAGTTAAATTCGCTGATAAAATAATTTTTAAAAACAACTAGTTAATAGTTAACTTTTCAGTTAAAAAATTAATTTTTAACAGAAAGAAAATAATATTCAACAAAGTGGTATTGACCAAAGAAATTAATTTTAAACTAAAATAATAAATATTCAAACAAAGAAATGATTTTTTAGACCAGAACTTGAATTTTTTATCCAAAAAGACAAAGCTCTAACAAAATAAAATCATTTGCAACTAAATAGTTCAATTTTTAAACAAAATATGAATTTTCAACCACGAAGAAAAAATTTGTATAAAAAAAGGTAAATTTTCGTCAGAAAATGAAATAGTTGAATTTTCAGTTGAAAAACTAATTTTCAACCAAAGAACTAATTTCTAATCAAAGAAATGCATTTTTAACAAAAAGTAATAAATCTTGAGTGAAGAAGATAAATATTGAACCAAACATGGAATAGTTAAATTTGCAGTTAAAAAAATTAATTTAAAAAAAAAAAAAAGAAGAAGAATTTTCCACCCCCGATTTGAATTTTTCCCAAAAACCATTGCCAACAAAATAGTTCAATTTCCAACCAAACAGATGAATTTTCAACTAAAAAGATTAAATTTAGATAAAAAAAGATCAATTTTCAACATAAAGTGTAATAGTTCAATTTGGTTAAAAATTAATTTTCAATCAGGGAACTTATTTTCAACCAAAGAAAGGAATTTTTAACGAAAAAAAATAATGTTTAACAGGACATGGAATAGTTGAATTTTCATTAGAAATAGATTTTAGAACAAAAAATTCTCAACGAAATAGAAAGGTTTTCAAATAAAATTATCAATCATTAATCCGAGGGGCCATTCAGGGCTAATGTTATGGAATTTTCCGTAATTCGAACCCCTTTTCCAACTTCTGCAGGGCAAACGATACGGACAATTCCTGAAATATAGACAGTGCCTAATAAAATATATATTGAATAATATGTGCACTTATATGAGTATTTGCACTAAGGGAGATTTATTTAAAAAATTTACTCAAAATTATTATGTAACATATTTTCAAAACATCTCTGAAAATACCGATTACCGCAATTCGTGACACATTCGTGACGCATTCGTGACGCATCTCGGGAATTAACGATTTCCGTAATTCCCGGCCTACTCCCTAAATTTGAATTAGTTAAAATTTTTAATAATTTCAACTAGCGGCTCAACTCTAGCTATGAATGAGTAGTTTTTACTGATAAGTTATTAAAAAGAACTGTTTCATGGCTAGAATCGAGCCACTGATTGAAATTTGTAAAAAATTTAACTGATTCAAATTTAGTGAGTACATTGGAAAATGATCAGTTACAAGTACTTCAGGTTTTGGTTTATCAATAAATGTTAGAAATATGTAAATAAACAAATTAGACTTTACCACAAAACGTGACTAAATTTGATAGGGTTGCTGGAGAAATGATTATTATGATCACTGTGTAAAGCTCGTTTTATTTTTTCTTCCTCTTATTACGAGGGTAGTTCAATAAGTCCTTAGAATGAAGTATAAAAACAATTTTTTTTGGGTAAATTTTTTTTTATTTTTCAACATAATCTCCTTGGAGCT
>NC_046664.1:19095869-19113015 GCF_010883055.1 Belonocnema kinseyi | reverse complement strand
TTTTCTTAACGAACAATTTTTTTTCAATTGGTTATAAAAACACGTAAACTCAGAA
Source organism: Belonocnema kinseyi (assembly GCF_010883055.1). NCBI lineage: Eukaryota > Metazoa > Arthropoda > Insecta > Hymenoptera > Cynipidae > Belonocnema > Belonocnema kinseyi. Next base: position 19,112,960 of record NC_046664.1, on the reverse strand, counting down.
GATGTGGACTGTGACTGCACCATATATCTAGTCGCGAGTGGTGCTGATTGAAAACAGATGATTTGGAGCGATTCGCGCGCCATCTGTTGGTCATTCTAAGGACTTATTGAACTACCCTCGTAGGTAAACTAATGATGATGATTAAACTCGTATTTTATGTTTCGTATGATTTTATGTAATAAGAGATCATTTTCAAAGTTTTAAAAGTTTTTTCTTTAAGTTTGCAATAACTTTCTTAATTTTTCTGGTAAACATACAAGAAGGACTTAGGGGGATAAGCATGCAAAAGTTTCCCCCCGCACGTATCAAGTTCATATTACCACTACAGATGGACATCTGTATGACATAACATTCCTCTAAAGGATAATCCAACAATCTTATTTTTAGGGGAGTTAGGTAGGGGGAAAGTGAAATAAAAAAGTAATTCTTCTCTAAAACTACTGAAGCGATTTTGATGATCGAAATATATGTTGTTGTCACCCACAAAACTTGTTAGAAAAAAAGTTTGAAATTTTTAAATTGAAAAATAGGGGTAAAAAAGGTATAAAAAATGCCAGACCTTTTTTTGAGGTTATGATTTAGAGATACAGCTCTAGTGTTTTTAGGGGAAAAAATACTTATGTTATCTACTTCAACATATATTTTACCAAAATTTTCCATATGGGTACTTTATGGCTTTAAAAAACAAAATCTGGCGTGGGGCGCCATGCGCGTATTGCGTATAGCGCATAACCATAACTCAAGGCTTGGAACATCACAGATCGATCGAAAACGACGAAACTGATTTTATTGATCGAAATATATGTTATAGTCACGCAAAACACTAGTTAGAAACAAAAAAGTTTAAATTTGTTAAATAACAAGTAAGGGTAAAAGTAATGTTTTTAAAAGTTCCAACTTTATTTTTTTGAAATTGTGTTTTCCCTGGCGTACCGAAGCAACCGAATGGAGCCTCTACAAAGTACCCGCAAGGACCCCTTTGGGTCCCCATTCGGTTCCTTTTTAAAAACTAAAAAAACAGCAAAATCAACTTTTAAATTGTTTAAATTCGGATTCTACGTTACAATTTGCATTAGAAACTCACGGAGTAATCACAATACTTGTTTTTGCAGCGTTAAAAACTTTAAAAAATAAAATACCTGTCATTTACATGGGCCAAAGGCGACTTCAAGTGCATCTTCTTTTAGTAGTAGTTAATATGCGTTCCGTCGGTAACTTTAAGAATTTTGTATGGATGCTAGCGCCATGCAGTGGAAACCTCAGGCGACAACGCTGGGATGCAAGTGAGAATTTTATTTTTAAACTTCGCGCGCAACATACTACTTGAGCTATTATGGATGTGCTTGCAGTCACCTTGAGCAGAAGTTAATGACATTTTTTTACATTTTTAAAGCTGCAAAAAAAGTATTGCGATTACTCCGTGAGTCTCTAATAGAAAATTTAACTTAGAATCCGAATTCCAACAGTTTAAGAGTTGATCTTGCAGTTTTTTTGAGTTTTTTAAAAATGAACCGAATGGGGACCCAATGGCGTCTTTACAGGTACTTTGTAGAGGCTCCTTTCGGTTCCTTCGGTCCGCCAGGGTTAGCAATACACCTCTAGTTTTTTTAGGAAAGAAATACTGGTATTTTCTACTTCAACATATATTTTACTCAAATTTTTCATAGGGGCACTTCATGGTTTAAAAAACAAAGTCTTGCGTGTACTTGTATTACCTACGTCTATTGCATATGCACGACACATAGCACGAAAAATGTGGGTAAAATATATCTTGGAGTAGACTCTAGAACTCTAGAACTAGAACTAGACTCTCGAACATAACCTTTAAAAAATGCTGAACATTTTTTAAACTTTTCTTTTACCCCTATTTTTTATTTTAAAAATTTCAAACTTTTTTGTTCTAACTAGTCTCGTGGCTGACTATAACATATATTTCGATCATCGAAATCGTATCAGTAGTTTTCGGTCGATTCGTGATGTTCTAGGTTTTGAGTTAATATTATGCGCCATACGCAATACGCGCATGGCGCCCCACGCCAGATTTTTTTTAAGCCATAAAGTACCAATATGTAAATTTGGGTAAAATATATGTTGAAGTAGACAATATAAGTATTTTTTTGCTAAAAAATCTAGAATTTTATCACTAAAACTCAACCTCAAAAAAAAAGTTATAACTTTTCAAAACATTTCTTTTACTTCTACTTTTTATTTTAAAAATAAATTAAAATGTTCTAACAAGCCTTATGAGTGACTATAACGTATATTTCGATCATCAAAATCAGTTTTGTCGTTTTCGATCGATATGTGATGTCGCAGGCCTAGTAGAGGTAATGTTGTGCGCTGTACGCAATACACGCAGTGCGCAGCGCTCCGCGCTAGATTTGGTTTACTTTAACCATAAAGTGCCCCTATGTAAAATTTGCATAAAATATATGTTGAAGTAGGTAATATAAGTATTTTTTAATAAAAAAAACTAGAAGTGCATCACTAAAACATAACATCAAAAAAAAAATTTTTTAACATTTTTTAACCCTATTTTTAATTTTTAAAATTTGAAAAAAATTCTAACTTGTCTTATGCGTCTTATATTATACCAATATAGCCGAAATTGAGAACTATTGTTTATAATATAAAATTTATTGAAAAATAACGCATTATATATTTTACAGTCTCTGATGCTACGTTGGTTTGTTCACAACTTTTAAATACTGTTAGTATTTTGTATGGTTATGAAAACTAAATTAGAATATGCAAAGAAAAATCTATCTAAGATATTCAAGTTTAAAATCAATTCAATTGAAAAAATACCAATCAGGAAAAAGAATAATTTTTTAATAACTATATATATTTAAAACTAAATAACTTGAAACTGAGTTGTTTGAAATAGAGAGCCTTGAATAGTTTAAATTTCATACGACTAAATTTAAACTTCGAACATTACAATTTTAATTGTTCTATTTCAAAGTTATTTAATTTATAAGTAAAATTGTTCAATTTTCATGTATAAAGAACAATTAAACAATTATTAATTTTCGAAAATTTGCGTAAGTTTAAGAGATATTTAGAAGTTTTAAAAATATTACAACTTGATTTAAAACTTAAAAAGATTATAAAGAATTGAAAACAAAATATCAATTTGTGAAGATTACAATAGAATTTTTTGATGCTATTCAAGGATTTTAAAATTTGTAAGATGATAAAAACAATTGCTAGAAATTTGTGTGAAAATTGCAAGTGATGTTTTCTTTTGAGAAAATTTATTTTAAGAGAATATTTGGAATGATTAATATAAAAAGAAAAAAAATGTTGATAAATAAATAAAAATAAACTAATTATTAATTTAAAAAAATTTGAGTGAGTTTAAGACATAAAAGGGTTTTAAGATCACTGAAAAATAATTTAAAACCTGAAAGGATTTAAATTTTATTTTTAGTTTTTTAAAGATTTTAAACAAAAAATTTAGAAGATTTTTTAGCATTTTAAAAGGCTTCAAAAGGATACAAAAAATTATTAAGATTTTTAAAGAAAATGATTTTTTACTCTGAATAATTCATTTAAAGAGAATGATTTTAAGAATTTGAAGGGATTTTCAAAAGGCAAGTTTTTTTAATTTGAAGGATTTTTAGATAATTTTATAAAAATGTTGAATAATTTTCATAAATATTTAGAACTTTTGTCAAAATTTCAGAAACAATTTGAAATTTGAAATTATTCTAAAAAGATTAAAGCAAATGTAGAGCGTAAAAAAATGTAAGCGTTTTAAAGATTGTGAAGGGTTTAAATATAATACCACAATTTTCTTAAGATACCTGGGAAAATTTTAAATCATTTGAAAATTTTTTAGAATAGTTTAAAAATAATATACAAAAAGATTTGAAAAGGAACACAGTTTTCGATAAATGATTAACGATTGAACAATTGTTCATTTTTTACGACTAAAATGAAATTAATTTATATTCTAATACCTATAAAAATTGTAAAAAATTTTAAATAAAATTCGATTCATAAAAATGAATCGAATATGATAGCTAGGATTTAACCCTTAAAGGGTACACTTCCGTAAAATTACATAAAGAGCATACTGGGTGTTATGTACCCAAGGGTTTTCAAACGTGTGCTGTTGCAACGGTATTGGATAGTTTTTTACAAGAAAATCAATTAATGATGTTTAATCTATCTAGTTCAAGGAGAAAAAGGTTTCATAACAGTTTCGGAAATTTAATTAATTAAAAAAAAAATCCTTTTTGAACAAAAAATTTAAAAATGACTTCTTTCACTCTAAAATTCATAACTTTTTAAGTTTTTGATATTCTGAAAAATAAAAGCTTCAATTCAATGAAAAATGAAACACCCTACTTTGCTTGATTAAACGATTTGACTGATTTTAAATTGCATATAAAAATGATAAAAATCAAAATTATGTAAAAATGACATAGAAAAATAGGTTTTCATGTCATTTGTTAATCTGGCGCCATGTGTTCCATTTTCTTGAATTTATTACGTTTTGTTAAAGCGCAAATGAGTCGCTGGGTGTTTTACACCCAGTATGCCCTTTAACGGTTAAAATCTATAATCTTCCAACCGTACAACTTATAAAAGTTTAAATTTCTTAATTTCACAACTTAACGGCATTTAATTTAAAATTGTTCACTTCAAATGTCTCAGAAGCTTCTATTGTATATGCATAAATTATTGAACGATTCAATGAAAACAAAATTTTAACGTTAAGTTTAAAAGTTAAAAATTCCAAATATTCCTAACAATGTTTTATAAATTCTTATCGTTAATTATTAAATAATTAATATGAAGAATATTTAATTGTCTTACGCTGGAAAATTTCCTCTTCGAGAGTGACAACTTTTCCCTGCTTCTTGATAATGGAAATGTCCTTACAGCCAGGAGTGTCAAGGGCAACACCTGAAAAGTAAAAGATGAAGAAAAGTTGAAGAATCTCCATTCAAAGGTAACGATGACTCCTTTCTCTTTCGCTAGGGTTCAGCAAAACGACATTCTCCTCAAATAAAATACGAAAAGAGAGAAATTCTGCGAATCCTCAAGAATGCAAAAAAATATGGCGCCAGCAGAATCAAGGAGATTCACCCCAAGAGTCCCAGGTCACCTTCTTATAAATTTAAATGCATTCCTTGAGAAAATACAGGAGTCATCAAACCCTCATTCACAGGACATTACCCCAGAATCCTTTTAAGAAAAATATATATAAACAGTAAACACAACCTCAAGGCTTAATCCAATCCAGTTTAAAATTCTGTCTTTCCTTTTTATTTTTTTAACAAATTCTATTTTTAAGATTTCAAATACGACAAATCAAAATTTCAAAAAAATTAATCTTTAATATTCAAATCATTTAAAAGAGGCTAATTTTTTACGAAATAGTTGAATCTTCAACCAAAACAGATTAATTTTCAAACAAACATTTGCATTTTTACCAAAAGAGACCCAATTTCTACAAAATATTTTCTACCAAGAAAATTAAATTTCTAGCAAAAAACACGAATTTTCAAGGATATAGTTGCACTTTCAACGGAAAAAAATAATTTTCAACAATATAGTTCAACTGGTAACCAAGCAGTTACATTTTCAAGAAAAATAATAAATTTCTACAACATTTTTAGGAAAAATACATAGCCAAATTTTGTTGGACTTTCCAGCCAAAAAGACGAATTTTCTACAAAAAAGTTGAATTGTCAATCTAAAGAGATGAGTAAAAAAATAGTTCATTTACGACTGAATAGTTGAATTTCCTACCAAAATAGTGAAATTTTCCACTGAGAAAGATCAATTGTAAATCAAAAATGGAATAGATAAATTTTCAATTAAAGAAGAATTCATTTTAAACTAGAAATTTGACCAATTATTTGAATTTTCTACCAAGATAGCGGATTTTCAAAAATATACGTGCATTTTAAATCAAATAGTTTAATTTTCAAGTAAAAAAGACAAAATAGTTACATTTTCCATTAAAATTTTGAATTTTCTAATAAAATAGTTTAATTTTCAAACAAATAGTCTAATTTTCAAATAACAAAGATTAATTGTTGACCAAAAATAGAATAGTTTAATTTTTTAGCTCAAAAAATTATTTTACAATACCAAAAAAGAACACAAATTTTCTACCAAAATAGTTGCTTTTCAACTGGATACATAAATTTTCGAACAAATAGTTGAATTTTCATCTAAAAGAGATCAGTTTTAAACCACAAATAAAATATTAGAATTTTCAGTTAAAAGCGTTAATTTTCCACCAAAACGAACCAATTTCAATAAAATCGCTGATTTTTCAAATACAAAAGACTAATTTTCAAATACAGAGGATAAATTGTAAACCCAAAATCGAATAGTTATATTTTCAGTTGAAAAATTAATTTTCAAACAAAAAGAACCATTTTTCAACAAAATAGGTACATTTTTCATCAAATATTTGAATTTTCTACCAAAATAGTTCAATTATCATGCAAATGGTCTAATTTTAAAATGAAAAGATCAATTTTGAATCATAATCAAAATTATTTGAAATAAAATTGTTAAATTTTCAACTTAAAATTATTAATCTTCAAACAATTTTCTATTACGAAGATTAATTTTTTAACAAAAAATAAAAAAAATTGCAACCAAAAATGTAAAAGTTGATATTTTACCCAAAAACAGTGTTTATTTTTAAAAATAAAAAACAGATGAAACCAATCAAAAAATACGAATTTTTAAAGCCATATAGTTTATATTTCAAACAAAATGGATGAATTTGCAATTAAGTTGATATTTCAAACAAAAAATACTTTTATTTGGAATAAAATACAGTTAAGTTCATCTAAAAGAGACTAATTAAAAAAAGTTAAATCTTCGCCCAAAATAGATTAATTTTCAACGACGCAGTTACATTTTCAAGCAAAAAATATTATATTAAATTTCTACCAAAAGAGTTGAATTTTTTAAAGAAAAAGACGAATTTTCTATGAAACAAACAAACTTTTAAACTTAAAAAAATAAATTGTCTACAAAAAATGTATTTTTCAACCAAATATTTTTATTTTTTATAAAATTGTTGAAGCTTCATGAAAGTTAATTAAATTTGGAAGAAAAAATATAAATTATCAATGAAAAATGTAACAGTTGAAATCTCAATCCAAAAATACTTTAATTTTAAAATAAAAAGCAGATAAGTTCATCTGAAGGAGAATAATTTTCAAAAAAGTATTTAAATCTTCAACAAAAATAGATACATTTTAAACTTTAAGCTATTTTTTTAACCAGAAAATAATCAATTTTCACCAGAAATTTCCACGAATTTCCTATAAAATAAAACAAAAACATTGAAACCCGAAAATATGAATTTTAAACAGAAAATGTAAAGCTCAAAATAATGTTTGAAATTTTCTACAAAATTGCTGAATTTAAAATCTAAAAAGATTAATTAAATTAAATTTTATATGATTAAATTTCTGCCAAAAGAGATGATTTTTTAAATATCTTTTAAACTGACTAGAATTATTACTAAAATTTTGAAAAATCTTTCAACCTTACAAAAATTGCTTTAAAATCTTCTATATTTTCTTTGACACTTTTATTAATCTTTTGAAATTTAGTTGAAAAATTATTTTTTTTAACTGAAAATCATTAAAAATGTATTCCGTGAAGTATGAGAAAAATTGTTTATTTTCTTTAAACCTTTAAAAATCTTAGAAAGCTTCGAATTTCATATTCGAAATCTTTAAAAATTAACACTTTATGTTATTTCTTTTGAAATCTATAAATCTTTTTAATTATTTTTGTATCTTTTTAATATTTCTAAATATCTCTTAAACTTGCTTCTATTTTTTCCATTTTTAATTTTCTCTTAAAATTAGTTTTACAGAAAAAAAAAACATTTGAAGTTTTCTCAAGCATCTTAAGAAAATTGTTATTCTCTTCAATCTTTTCAAAATTCTTAAAGAGCTTCTTTTTCAAAATCATTAGAAATATATAAATTATCTTTAAAATTGTTTGAAATCTTTTTAATTTTTAAGTAATTTTTAAATTTAAACTTACTCGAATTTCATCTGAAGTTTTCTAATCCTGCAAAATTGCACATTTTTGCTTTAAAAACTTTTTCATTCTTTTTCGATGCAAAAAAATTGAAATATTTTTCAATCTTCTCTTAACATTTATTTTTCAAAATAAGAAATCATTGGTAATTTACGATTCTTTTGGAAATTCTTTTAAACGATTTATTGAATATTTAACCACTTTTGGGCGTGAAAATTCAAGATATTTTTTTCAATATTTCACACTAATTAAGGGAGTGAGAAATTGAAAAATAAGAAATAATTTTGATATCACCCTCAGGGGCAATGCAACTTTTGTGAAAGATCCTCTAACTAAAAATACATTACAGTCAATTGATGAACTTTACAATGTATTTGTTGCATCTTTATTATAATAAATTATTCAAATATTCGCTTTTCGTGATAGTAAATATGTGGCGCATTGTTTATAAAAAATGAAATTTCAATTAAAAATAAAAAACATATTACATTGTTAAAATTATTGTCGCCTTTCAACAAAGGTTTAAACAAATTTAAATAACTCCTCTGTTATTCCTAAATACAATTTTAATCTTATTATAAAAAAATGCCGTCACTTCACACGGTTTTTTTAAATTAATAAATAAATTGCAAAACTTTGGACATTGATGCATTCGAGTTTTAACAAGACAACAAATTACAAGTATCAAAAATTTTTAAAGTAAAGTTCGTTTTTCAAAAAATCCCGCCATTTTATTTTTTGACATTTTTTGTTCATAACATACAAATTTAATTTAAAAAAGATCCAATCTGATTCCAAATTTTTTCCCTGCTTTTTCGAGTGCCGTATTAATTTTCCTTAAAAATCGATTCCGGTTTGTGACTTATATAAGAATTTAAAACGCCTTTGAGGTCATTTGCTGCAGACAATGCACCTTTTGTGAAAGATCCTCTCACTAAAAGTATATTGCTTTGAATAGATGAAGTTTACAAAGCATTCCTGACAACTCAATTATAATAAATTAGTCAAATATTTGCTTGATGTCATAATAAATTTTTTGTGAATTATTTATGTATGATAAAATTTTTATTTGAAACTAAAGGAACATGGACTAGAAAAATTTGCAGAATAGTTTGGAATTTCTAAAAAGAATAAAAGGAAACTCTTTTTGAAAAAGCTTTTTAAGAAAGTTTTTATCTAATTTTTTTTTTAATTCAACACTTTCAAAGTTTAGTTTTTTATTTAATTGACAGGTACGAAATTTCATTCTTGATCAATTTTATAAATTGAATACATTTTTAAGCAAGGTTTCTATAAATAGATTTCTATTCAAATTTTATTAAGCCTTTAAAAATGACTTCTTGGGTCAAAACTAGCCCAGAAAATTCAATTTTCAAAAGTTTCCTAACTAAAGCTTTTAATGGATCGAAAATTTTTTTGGGACTACAAAATCCGGGAAAAAATTAAATTACTGAAATTATATTACCGACGATTTAAAATTTCCGAAATGGATAATTCCAGAATAAGAAAATTCCCGAGAGTTTATAATATTACCGAATTTGTAAATTCTTGTTACTAATAAATAAAGTTTCCAAACTTAAGCAATTAAAAAACGATTTTCATAATAAAATAAGAACTAATAAATCAAAATAAAATGTGTCAATAAAACAAAATACTTTTATTTGTTAACCATATATTTCTACTTTACTTTTTAAATATTGAAAGAATTTTTTAACTGTTTGGATTCGGGAATTTTATAATTCAGAAATTTTCCTCTATTGGAAATTTTAGTTTTGGATATTTTATAACGTCGAAACGAGAGAAAAATCCAGAAAAATAACACTTCCATGTCCCGAAAAACAAAATATTGCAACCAGAAAATTCATCCAAAAAATAAAATTACTCAAAATTAAAAATTCCCGAACTGAAATATTCCAGATATAATATAATTCCCGAAATAAAAGTCGTCCAATGAGCCGATTGAAAAATTCCGAAAAATGAAATTCCCAAAACTATAAAATTCTTGAATTGGAACATTCCGAATGATAAAATTTAAGAAATGTCAAAATCCCGAACTGGAAAATTTCCATATATATTATAATATTACTAAACTGGAAAATTGAATTTTTCAATTTGGTAATATTTTTAAAAATTGCGAATAATAAAAGTGTCGACAGTAAATTGCCGAATTATAAAATATCAGAACTAGAAAAATCCAGAAGACAAACAATTATAAAAAATGTTTTTTAATCAATATTATTTATTTATATAAAATAAAAGAATTATTTTAATGTTTAAAGTTTTTTAGATTATTGCTTGAATTAAAAATAACAATAAGTAATTGAAAAAATATATTTCTCGATTAAAAATGTTGTTTGGAACTATTCATGGTATTTTTTTTTAATACAAGAAGTGTTCTCGAAAATCGAATTTTAAATATAAAACAATAATTAAAAACAAATTCCGAAATAAATCAGTGCTGAAATTAAATTTCTTTGAGAAAAATGTTTGATTTTTGTATTTTCAATTAATGAATGATATTTATTTAAAAAAAAGTAAATTGTTTTAATTCCTGAATTTTCTAGTCGGGATATTATATAATTCCGCAATTTTCTTTTGGGAATTTTCAAATTCAGTAATATTATAAACTGTCGCAAATTCCATTATTCGGGAATTTTCCAATTAGGTAATGTTATAAACTGTTTGGGAATTTTTTTACTTGGAAACTTTCCAATTCTGAATTTTTATTTTTCTGAATTTTTACTGAATTTGAAAATTCCCGAAAAATAAAATTCTCAAAGCTGTAAAATTTCCGAATTTTTTTAAAGTTTAAAGTTTTTTAATTACTGCTTGAATTTAAAATAACAATAATTGAAAAAAATATATTTCTAGATGAAGAATGTTGTTTTAAAGTGTGCACGGTATTTTTTTAAATCACAACAAACGTTCTCGAAAACCGAAATTTTCATTTAAAAAATAAAATTTTGAAATAAATCAGTGCTGAAAAAAATGCTCTTTGATACAAATATTTTATTTGTCGACAATTTTCAAATTCCGCAATATTATAAACTGTTCAGGAATGTTATCATTCAAGAATCTAATATTTCGACAATTTTATAATTTCGTAAATTTTAGTTTTCGGGCTTTTTTCAATTAGGGGAGTAAAGTGTCGGGAATTTTATTTTTCGAGATTTTACAGTCTTTCCGGAAAATGGGAAAAATAAAATATCCGACCATTTAAAATTCCCAAAAGAGCAAATTTTCAAATGAGAAAAGTATCGAAATAATAAAATTGTCGACATATTAAAATCCTGAACAATAAAATTTTCGGACATTTGATAACCTTACCGAATTTGAAATTCCCGAGAATTTATAATATTAATGAATTTTTTATTTTCCGAGAGAAAATTTTATTCTGTGAATTTTAAAAATTCGTTATTATCATAAACCATCGGGAATTTTCTAAATTCGTGGATTTTAAATTGTAGGCAATTTTCTAATTTCAGTAATTTTTTATTTCGAATATTTTCCAGTTTTGGAAATTTTAATTATTAAGATTTTTCATTCGTCCCATAATGTCGGAAATTATATTTTAAAAATTAACTATCATCGGAAATTTTCAAATTTGGGAATATTATAAACTATTTTGAATTTTCCAATTCGAGAATTTAAAGTTGCCGGCATTTTTATAATACCGGAATTTTCTATTTCCAATATTTTCTTTTTTCATGAATTTTACAGTCTGGGGAATTTTATTTTTCTGGATTTTTCAGCGTTAGATATTTCATAGAAGAAACTTGTTATTTTTCTTACAATTATCATTAATTAGGCGTGCTTATTAACAAGAAAAATGTTTACCAGCTGAGTCATATCCTCGGTATTCGAGCCTTTTTAGTCCTCCAACAAGAAGCTCCAGGATCTCCCTCCTGCTCTTTGGGGTCAAGTAGTTCAGATAAGCGAAAATTCCTTTAACAAAAATAAATTTAAAAAAAGTTAGAAACCAGTAGATAAATTAAATTCCAATCAATTTAAGTTGTAAAAAATTAGAAAGGGCAAACCACGTGATTTTTTAATATACAAAAAAAGGATCACAATCTCATTTCTTGTTATCTTTAATATAGATAACAAGAAACGAATCTATTCATTTTACTTCCTAGTACCGCGTTTATTAAATAATTTATACATGTTTTTTTTATTCTTAAAGTACTGCAGAGTTAAATATAGTTTTTAAATTTCATATTTTTATTTTGAAACCTTTTTTTTAACTACGAAATTCGGGAAAATTAAAAACAAGTAATAGGATTCAAATTTGGACAGATTGAGCTTTCAATTCTTGAAACTTTATCTACTTCAACCAAACAAAATGAATTTTCTACCCAGAAAGAAAAAATTTTTACCAAAAAAGTAGGATTTTCGAACAAAAAAGATTACTTTTTAACAAAATATGTAAATTTCAAACAAACAGAATTTCCAAACAAAAAAGATTAAACTTCAATTAAAATTAGTTGAATTTTCAACAAAATAGTTGAATTTGGAAGCTAAGAAGTTTAATTTTTTAGAAGACTGTTGAATTTCAAAACTGAAAAGACGAATTTTAACAAAAAAGTTCATTTTAACTAAAAAATGTGATAGAAAATTGAACTATTCAGTTGAAAATTGATGTATTTTGTTAAAAATTCGTCTATTTTGTAGAAAATGGATTAATCTGGTTTGGTTGAGGATTCAACTATTTTGTTCGAAATTCATCTTTTTTTGTTCAATTTATGTGACTATTTAATGAAAAAAAATTTGTTCAACTATAATTACATTTTTCGTTCAGAATTCAGCTTTTTTTATGAAAATTTAATTAGTTGGTTGAAAGTTAAATTCTTCTGTTAAAAATTAACTTTTGTTTTTGTTGAAAATTTGTTTTTAATTTTGCTGAAATTTCATTTTTTTTACTGAAAATGTAACTATTCCAGTTGAACCTTGAACCATCTCGTTTACAAATATTTTTTATTTGGAACTTTTTTTTTAACTGAAAATTTAACTACTTCAGTTGGATATTACATCATTTTATTTAAAAATTAATCTCTCTGTTTGAACACTAATTATTTTAAATACATATTTAACAATTCAATTTTTGGTTGAAAAATTACCCTTTTTAATTGAAAATATGCTTTTTTTGTAAAAATTAAACTTGTTGGTTGAAAAATCATCTTTTTGGTTTAAAATTAAACTATTCTACTTAAAAGATTCATCAGTTTGGTTGGAAATTCATCATTTTGAACTGAAAATTTAACAATTCACTTTTTGTTTGACATTTTATCTTTTTTAATTTAAAATTTATGTTGAATTTTTTTACTGAAAATTCGTGGTTTTTTTGCTGGAAATAATGTTTGAAAACTGGAAATTGAGTTATTCCAGCTAAAAAATTATTTTATTTTTACTTGAAAATTCTACGTTTCTGGTTAAAAATTACTTTTCTTGGTTGGAAATTCATCTTTTTAGTTTAAAATCAACTATTTGGTTAAAAGTTAAACTCTTTCATTAAAAGTTCATTTTTTGGTTTAAGATTAATCATCTTAACTTAAAATTCATTTCTTTGGTTAACAAATGTAATTATTTCATTGAAAATTACTTTTTTTAGATGAAAAATAGTTTTTTTAGATTGAAATTTTTTTTAACTGAAACTTCAACTATTCCAATTGGAAATATTTTTTATTTTTAGTTGAAAATTCTTCTTTGTTGGTTGAAAACTACTTTTCTTAGATGAAAATTATTCTTTTTAGTTTAAAATTCAACTATTTTGGTGAAAGTTAAACTTTTTCATTAAAATTTCATTCTTTTAGTTTAAGATTTATCATTTTCATTGAAAATTCATCTCTTTGGTTGAAAATTTAAATATTTTGTTGAAAATTCTTTTTTTGCTGAAAAATGAATTATTTAAAAAAAATGGAAATTAAACTATGCTAGTTGAATGTTTGTTTTTAATTGGAAATTTTTGTTGTTGAAAGTTCTTCTTTTTGGTGGAAAATTTAATTACTTTTTTGATCATTCGTTTTTTTTGGGTTAAAAGTTTTTTTAAACCAAAAATTGAACTTTCCCATGGGATAGTTCTTTCCTTTTTTTAGCTGAATTGAAAACTTATTTTTTTTTTTTTGGTTGAAAATTAATTTTTTAGTTGAAAATCAGTTTTATTTTAGTTGAAAAATAGTTTTTTTTAGTTAAAAATTTTTTTTTGTAATAAAATTTGAACTATTCCAATTGAAAATATTTTTTATTTTCAGTTTAAAATTCTTCTTTTTGAGTTAAAAATTACTTTTCTTAGTTGTAAATTAATCTTTTTAGTGTAAAACTTAACTATTTTGGTGAAAGTTAAACTTTTTCATTAAAATTTCATTCTTTTAGTTTAAGATTTATCATTTTCATTGAAAATTCATCTCTTTGGTTGAAAATTTAACTATTTTGTTGAAAATTCTTTTGTTGCTGAAAAATGAATTACTTAAAAAAAATGGAAATTAAACTATTCTAGTTCAATATTTGTTTTTAATTGAAAAAGTTCTTCTCTTTGGTGGAAAATTTAATTATTTTGTTGATAATTCGTTTTTTTTGGGTTAAAAGTTTTTTTAAACCGAAAATTGAAGCTTCCCCTAGTATAGTTTTTTCCTTTTTTTAACTGAATTGAAGACTTTTTTTTATTTAAAAACTAATTTTTTAGTTAAAAATTCTTCTTTTTTGGTTGGAAACAATTTTCTTAATTGAAAATTCATTAATTTCTGTTAAAAATTCAGCATTATAGTCAAAAACGGATCTTTTAGTTTAAAATTTAACTAGGTACTTGTTTGAAAGTTGAACTATAATTTTTTAATTCACAAAAAACAGTAAAATTCGCGAAACAATATTTTCAAAGGAAGTCTTTAGTGTAATTTTTTTCAAAAAATTATCAGAGTAGTGTAATACTTGAAAATAATTGGCAAATAGTGTCAATAAAGATGTGAATCCGAGTTTTAATTTATTCTGAAATTTATTTCTTAAATTTGTTTATCATAATTTATGCTAAGAAAAGGCTGAACTACATTTTTTGTGAAATCTTCTTTAGGTTTTTATTGTTAGCTCCTACTCTTAGATACATATGAAAGGAGAAGAAAGTTTCATTTTAAATCAATCATGATAAATAATAAAGCGGCTCTTATAAAGTTCACTCAAGTTGGACCAGTATGGTAAATGAAGGACCTTCGTGGCATTTGAAAGACTTTCAGTTTCACTCGACTTCTCACTTTGTCCTCTCACTTTTTCCATTTCAAGGTTTAAATTTAAATTTGAATTCAAACACATGTTTATCTGTATCTAATTATTTCCGTAAGATTTTACAGTTATCGGAGAAAAAATAAATCTACCTCCCAAATGTTTATTTTCAATTAAAGTTCTAAAAAGTAAATAGGGAAATAAATTCGTTTAAATAAAAATAATGTATAGATGCCTGATTAAATTGAATAAGATTTTTAAGCAAATGGTCCAATTTTCAAATAAAAAGATTAAGCTTCAACCAAAATAAAGCTTCAGTTCCAACGAAATAGTTTAATTTTCCAGCAGAAATGATGATTCAAAAAACTGGTCAACTTTCAACTTAAAAAATGAGGTTTTGACAAAATAGTTAAATTTTGAACAAAATGGTTAGATTTTGAACAAAATAGTTGATCTTTTAACAAAGCAGTTGAATATTTATTCTGAAAAAATGTATTTTTAACAACAACAAATTAATTATAAACCAAACAGTTGCATTTACAATCAAATTAGTTGAATTTTCAAACAAAATGGGAGAATTTACCACAAAATAGTTCATTTTTGAACAAAATGATTAAATTTTCAACAAAAAATGTGACTTTTAACAAAACAGATGAATTTTCAACCAATTAGCTGAAGTTTCAATAAAAAAAAATTAATTTCCAACGAAAGTAATAATAGTGGACCATTCAACCAAAACTATTAATTTTCTACCAATAGTTGAATTTTCAACCAAAAATTGATTTTTTAGCAAAACACTTAAATTTTCAAACAATTAGTTGAAGTTTTAACCAAAAAATATTCATTTTGAACGGAAAATATAATACCAAAAAATATTCATTTTCTACCAAAAGAAATACTCAACGAAAAATTTAAGACTCCAAGCTAGAAAGTTGAATGTTTTAAAAAACAGTTATGTTTCCAATTTAAAAAAAAATTAATTTTCAACTAAATCGTTGAATTTTCAACAAAACGATTATATTTCCAACAAAATAGTTGGCCTTTTAAAAAAACAGTTGCATTTTTAACCAATTAGTTTAATTTCCAACAAACGAAAAATGAATTGCAAACCAAAAAATATTAATTTCTAAGCAAAAATATAATGGTGGATCATTAAACAAAAAAATATTAATTTTCTACCAAAAGAGATAAATATTCAATGAAAAAATTGAGACTTCAAGCTAAAAAGATTAATATTTCAGAAAACAGTTTACTTTTCATAAAAAAAGGAATTTTTTATCAAAACACGAATTTTCACAAAACAGTTGAATTTTCGACCAAAAAAGACGAGTTATTAACAAAAAAAGTTGCATTTAAAAAAAAAACAGTTCAATTTTTAACAAAAAAAGTTTAATTTTAAACTTGAAAGGATGTTTTTTCAACCAATTAGTTGAAGTTTCAACAAACAAAAAATTAATTGTTCAGATACATTTTCAACGCAAAAGTTGAGACTAAGCTAAAAAGTTTAATGTCTAAAAGTGGAGTTTTCAAAAACAAAAAAAATTAATTTTCTATCAAAAAAGATGAATTAAAAAAACAGTTTATTTTAAAAAAATGCTTTTACAAAATACGTGATTTTTCAACCTACAGAAATAAATTTTCAACCAAATAGCTGAATTTTCTAGAAATAAAAAATTAATTATGTACCATTCATAACTGAATGATTGAACTTTCACGCAAAAAGGGACGAATTTTTAATCAAACAGATAAAGTTTAGATTTAAAAATATCATTTTTCACAAAATAGTTACATTTTTAACAAAACAATTGAATTTTCGCCCCACATGTGTATATATGGATATGTATG
>NC_046664.1:19065385-19095769 GCF_010883055.1 Belonocnema kinseyi | reverse complement strand
AAAATCTCTATCCCATCCACACACTACTCCTTTCCCCTGCCGAGTGAGTCACGCCTACCCCGAAAGGGAAATGGCTTAATGGTGTAATAATAAAATAATAATGACCAAAATAGTCGAATTTGCAACGAAAGAAAGGAATTGTCCTAAAAAAAGTTCATTATAATAACAACAAAATTATTAACAAAATAATTAAATTTTCTACCAATGAGACAATTTTTAATTAGTATTATTAATTATCAACAAAATAGTTTAATTTTCTACCAATGCCATTAATTCTTATTCCAAAAAGACAAGTTTTCAAACAATACATGAATGTTTAACCAAATAATTAATTAATTATTTACTAATTAAATAATATATTTAAAATAATCCTTTAACCAAATAAATAAATTTATAACTAAAAATGGAAGTTAAATGTTCAGTTAAACACATTAAATTTCAAACAAACAAATAAACAAATTTTCAAAGAAATAGTTAACAAACAAAGATTAATTTTAACCAAGTAGTTCAACTTTAAACCCAGTTGTCAAAATTTGGATAAAAAGCAGATGAATTCTTAATGAAGAATTTAATATTTGAATGTTGAATTAGAAACAATGGATTTTCAGCAAGAAATGACATAGTTAAATTTGCCGTTAAGAGAATTATTTTGCTACCAATAAAATAAATTTTCCAAAAAATATTTGAATCTTCAAACAATTATAGGAATTTTTTAAGGATAAATAATTTATCAAAAAAAAATTAAATTTTTGGTTAAATAGTTGAATTTTCAACTAAAATATTAGTAGCAAATTTAACTATTCGGTTGAAAATGTATGCATTTTGTTGAAAAATCGTCTTTTTTAGTTCAATTCATCTGTTTTTTTATTTTATTTTTTAAATATTTTTTCTTGGTTAAAATATTTCAGAATTCATCTTTCTGGTTGAAAAATTCACTTTTTTGTTGAATATTCATTTTTTTTAGCTAAAATTAAATTTTGCTGCTTAAAATATAACAATTGAAATTTACAACCTTATCAAATTAAAATGTGTAGCTAGTGATAAAAAATATGACTCCAGACGAACGCGTCAGCGAATCTTTGATGCAAAAAAAGTTTCAGTAAGAACTTTCTAATCAACTTAGGAACGTGCTTTCTTCTGGATCCATGGCCAATCGAGTTATACCACTTATATTCACAAGGAAGTGAATAATTATTATTTATCTTGAGTAATCTAAGAAACTGATTTTTAATTTTTAATTTAAAAATCCATTCAAATTAAAATTGAAAAAGAGCATTTAAATTACGGTTCTGGCCAAATTTGAAATAGCTACAAAATCCCAATTTCGAAATTCCTTGACTTACTCTGATTTTTCCTTGCCCAATTTTTTATTTTCCCTGAACGTTCTAAACTCTTCTTCTGGGCGCAAAAACAACCTTGCGCATAGAAGATCAATAATGTTCATAAAATTTCCAACTAAAGAATACGAGATTTCAACAAAATAAGTTAATATTCAACTAAAAAAAAATATAAATTTTAAATAAAAAATGGAATAGTTATATGTCGATTTAAAACATTAATTTTCAAATAAAAAATAAATCATTTTTGACAAAATAGTTGAATTTTGAATCAAAGCAATATATTTTTAAATTAAAATGATGAATGTGCACCCATACAAAATTAATTATTACCAAATAGTTGAATTTTGAACCCAAAGATTGGTTTTCTATCAAAACACGAATTTTCAACAAAAAGCATTAATTTTTAATCAAAGAGTAAAATTACTCAAATAAAAAGATCAATTTTGAACCATAAATTAAATATTTAAATTTTCAGTTTAAAAAGTTAGTTTTCAACCAAATAGTTTAATCTTAAAGACCAAAGATGATCTTTCTACCCAGAAAGATAATTTTTCCAAAAAATAGACAAATATTCAACGAAGAAAACTGAATTTTTAACTAAAAATAGAAAGAACGAATTTTCAATGAAATCCTATGATTTTCAATTTTTCAAAGAAATAATTCAATTTTCAATCAAGAAAATTAAACTTTTGTCAAAAAAGATCATATTTCTACAAAAAATCAAATAGTAGTTAAATTTTCAAATAAAGAAATACATTTTTAACTAAAATAATAAATCTTTAAGAAAAAAATTAGTTTTTAACGAAAGAGTTGAATTTTCAACCCAAAAGATGATCTTTCTACAAAAAGACAAATTTCAACAATAAAAAAACAGATGAATTTTCAACTAAGAAAGATAAATTTTTAACTAAAAATAAAATATTAAATTTTTTAGTAAGAAAAGAACGAATTTTCAACCAAGAAGATTAAATCATTATCAAAAAAGAAAAGATTTAAAAAATGGAATAATTAAATTAGGAATTAAAAAAATAAACGTTTGGCTTAAATAATAATTCTTCAAGAAAAAAATTCATTTTTAACCAAACAGTTAAATTTTCAACCAAAAAGATGATCTTTCTACCAACAAAAGAGAAATTTAAAAAAAAATGATAAATTTCCAACTAAAAATAGAATTGTTAGTTATTTAGGCAGAAAAGAACGATTTTTCACTCAAAACGAAAAATTTTCAATTTTTCAACGAATAATATAGAAATAAAATAGTTATAATAATTGCCAATAAAAAAGTAATTTTCAAACAGTAAAAAAACACATGAATTTTAAACCAAAAAAATCACTTTTTTACAAAAAAAAGAGATTAATTTTGAAGAAAAAAAAAAAAAAGAATTTTTAACCAAAAACACGAATTTGCCACCAAGAAGATTAATTCCAACCACAAAGAATAAATTTTTAACTAAATAAACAAATATTTACCCAAATACTTGAGTTTTCAAATAGAATTTTTTTTTTTAAAACTAAAATGATGAATCTTCAAATAATAAAATTAATTTTTAAACAAATAATTATATTTTCAAGCGAAGAAATCAATTTCTAACCAAGAAGGTGAATTGGTGAACAATAAAATTAATTTCTGCCACAAAGAACAAAATTTTAACTAAATAGTTGCATTTTCAGCGGAAGAAAATAACTTTTCAACCAAACTTAGAATAAAATAAAGTCCCATATTGTAACAGTTTCGGGGGTTGCCTTGTTTTGGCCTAGTTACTAAAAGGGTACCCTCGAAACGTAAACAGTCTGGAGCGTCCGAACCGTTTCGAAGTGTAATGCATAATATTTCGCAATAGACTCGACAGAGTACTCGCGTACTGCGGCCCTTCAGAGGCGACTATCACAACCGCCTCTCGTCCTGACCGCCCCCCTCCCCATCCGAGAAACTGCGTAGACCAGCTGTTCTAGGAATTACAATTTCGGATCGTCTTCTATCAGACCTGCAGTGTAGTCAAAGTTATAGTTAAAAAATTGATTTAAAATCAAAAACAGTTGAATTCTGCCATACAGACGGATTTTCATCAAAATAGTTGAATTTTCAACCAAAACAGATAAATTTTTAACCGAACAGTTGCAATTTTCAACCAATAAAAATGCAATTTCTACCCAGGTATTATAATTTTTAAAAGAAAAAGACGAATTTTCAACTAATCAGTTTAATTTTCAACAACAACAAAGAAATACTTTTTAAGAAAATTGTTGAATTTCCAACAAAATAATCATTCTATTGCATTTTCATAATCTACCACCCATTATAAAAAGAAGTACTAACTTAGAAGTAGTAACTTTCAGCCTAATCTACTTTGTAAGGAAAATTTCCAGATAACAGAACGATAGACTAAACCGGGCGTTTTTTTTTTTAATTGATAAGAAACGTACTGGTCATATTTCTCTATTTTTGTGACATTCTTAATTCTGATAATTCAGGATTTAGTCAGGATTAGTTTTCTAAGATTATAGTTGGCTAAGCAAATCTTGTAGCTAATCCTGATCATTTGATTATGGAGAGAAGTCCATTTTGATAAGAACAATTTTTTTGCTAAAGTATGTTAAAATGTGTATTTTTTGTTCCATTAATTTATTAGCGAGAGAGTAAGCAATTTTAGAAGTGTTTTTAAACATGAAAATATTTTTTTCATGTTTTTGAAAATAATTTTTTGAAAAAGTCATCGGTCATTTTTCAGAATCTGCATTAGAGATCCGATTACGATAAAAATGATTATTCTAAAGTTTTTGATATCACTGAATTTTAATTTCGTAGAAAAATGATAAATTTACGTTAGCTAATCCAATATGGCGAATTATAAATATGAAAATTGTCTTAATTTTATGAAAACGGGTATCCTAAAATTTGTAGGATCGTTCAATCAAAATATAGTAATGAAATTTAGAAAAATTCTTTATTTTTGTCAAGTGTTCCGAGTTTTCAATTCTAAATGTTCTAAATTGTTGAAAATTTTTTTTTATCTGAATCATAAAAGATCTAAAATTCTTAACAAACAAATGTAAAAAAAAATAAACAAAAAAACATCAAACAAAAATAAAAAAAATTGCTCCAGAGATATGAATATGCTGAATGAGAATACAAAAATTTTTATTTAAAAAAATGATTTCGTGCAAAGAAAATCAAAATGGTTGATCACGATTTCAAAGTATGCCATTTTTTTGTTACAAATACGAAAACATATATTTTTTGCGTATAAATAATGATAATCGCAAGAAATATTGATATTAAACTCCAAAAAAATTATTACTGCGTGAAAATTATAACTGTATTGTAAATAATATTTTGAATATATTTCTTCAAACATTCCTCTTAAAAAATGATATTTATGAAAAAACAATTCTTTTAACATTATGTTTATTTGATTTTTTAAATAATTTTCGATTCAATTAACCTATTTTGCAAAATGAAAAGTGTTAAATTTTTAAGATTTACAATTCAAAATTCTACAATTTTCAAGAGTTACAATGAAAAATTCTTAAATTTTAAAACTACAAAATTTAAAATTGATCAATTTTCAAAATTTATTTTTTATCTGTTTATAATTATGAACTCTCTTTTGGGAAAGTTTAATTTTGAAGATTTATAATTTTGAAAATTCTCCCATTTAAACAAATTGCAATTTTAAATTCTTTATTCTTTAAGATTTACAATTAAAGATTTTTAACTTTTTTTTACTATGTATATTGAAAAATTCTTCAATTTTGAATACTTTGTAGGAATTACATTTTAAAGGTTTAAAGTTGCAAAATATTCAATTGTGAAGAATTTTGATTGAAATTTATTCAATTTTAAAGAAGTATAAACAAAAGTGTTTAAATCTTGTCCAGAGTTTTCATCTTTAAAACTAACCAAGGGATTTCAAAATATTGCAATGAATTTTAGTTAATCTCTTTCGTAGAAAATTTAACTGCTCCCTAAAAAAAATCTTAATAATTTTAAAAAAATCTACTTTTGGGTTAAACTTTGAACTCTTGTTGAAAATTATGTTTGTTTTTAAGATTAATAATTTTAGTTTCAAATTCATTTCTGGTTGAAAATTGATCTATTTTGTGAATAATTTGTTTCTTTGGTTGAGAATTAACTTTTATAACTTATTAAGCTAAGTAACTATTATATTTATAAATTATTCCATCTTTGGTAGAAAATTGATATTTCTAATTGTAAATTGATGTTTTCTAGTTCGAAATTCGTCTTCTGAGTTGAAAATTCAACTATTTGCTTACAAATTTTATTTTTTGATTAAAGATGAATCATTTTAGTCGAAAGTTGATTTCTTTTTTTGTTTGTTATTTAACCAATTTTGTTGAAAATTCGTTTTTTCACTAAAAATGCAGTTCTTCCATTATTGTTAGAAAATTGTTATTTTTTCAGTAGAAAATTCAATTATTTTTTTAAAAACTCGTCCTTTTTTAGTCATAAATTAAATTACTTTAGTAGCAAGTAAATAGTTTTATGTTGTAAATTCAACTTTCCTTTTCTTAAATTCGTCTTTACGGGTGGAAAACTCAGCATTTTACATGAGCTTATTTTTTATTGATTGAAAAATCTTTCTGGAAAATTCAACTCTTTTGTTGAAACGTCATATTTTTTATTTTAATTTAACAGTTTTTTATTGAAAATTATAATATTTTTTACTGGAAATATCAATTATTACACTTTTTGCTGAGAATTCTTTTTTTTTTAATCAAAGATTTATTAGTATGGTTGGAAATTTATCAATTTTGTAGAAAATTCCTTCTGTCTTGATTGAAAATTAATTACTTTAATTAAAAATATAATAATACAATTTTACATAAATAAATCTTAAATTTGTTTAGTTTTATTATGCACACAAATGTGATATTATTTGCCACTGTCCTTCGACTGAAACGCAATTCTTAATTATTTGAAAAAGACTCTTAATTATGAATAAATAGATAATCAGCTTCCTAAGATCTGTAGAAAAATAGTAAAATAATTATAATATTACGTGAATATCAACTTGCATCATGAAATAAAAATTAACGGTAAAAAAAACTGATAGCGAAATGATTACGAGATCTGGAAGATTCTGTAAAACGAATCGTAAAAAAATGATAATTTTTGACCACGGTATAATATCTACTTTGTCATTTTATTTTACAAGAATTGATATTGCCATCTGTCATAAACAATTAACGTGGTAATGCTTCCTCATCTGATAACGTTAGGCAATAAGCCAATACGATTTACTTTATTATCATCCAGAAATATTTTTCAAATTAAAACAATTAAAAAAGAAGTACTAACTTTTCCATGACAAAAAAATTCATTTTTCCAGGCAGCTTTTTTTACAGTGAGCAAAGTTGAATTTTTAACTAAATTGTTAAACTGTCAAGCTACAAAGATCAATTTTCAACAAAAAGATAAATTCTCAAACAAAACGTCGAATTTTGAACCAAAAAGATGATTCTCAACGAAACGATCCTAGTTTTAATGAACAAAGAGAAAATTTAAATCGAAATATTAGTTTTCTACCATAAAGACGAATTTTTAACTAAAAAATAACAATTTACAGCCAAAACTGAAAAAATTACATTTTTAGATTAAAAGTTAATTTTGAATAAACAAAAATTTTTTTAACGGAAAAGTTTTTATTTACAAGCAACGAGATGATCTTTCAAACAAAAAGAAATACATTTTAAATCAAGCGGTTCAAATTTTACATTTTAAGTGCAAAAAACTAATTTTTGTAATGAAAAATGAGTTTTTAACAAAGTAGTTAAGCTTTTAACCAACGAAATAAATAACAAAGGAGTTTAATTTCCAACTAAGAAAACTGAAGTTTTAAAAAACCTCAAATAAAAAAAATGTCGACCAAATAGTTGAATTTCAAAAATAAATCAATTTCAACCAAAAATAAAAGTGGAGCGAAGGAGAAAGATCTTTTTTTTCAGGAAAAAATTTTAATTTTAAATTTCCAGTTAAAAATTCAATTTTTTCAACAAAACCGGAATGAATTTTCAAGAAAATTGTAAAAAATTTCAACCAAACAGATGAATTTTCAACTAAAATGATAGAATATTCAACTGTATTGCGTAAATTACCAGGTAAAAAAGAAAGAGGATTCATTTTTTACCAAAAAATAAGAACTTAAGAAAATAAATAAATCCAGTAATATGAAGCTACTTTTATGAATGCAAAAAGATTTTTATTTAATTTTATATTAAAAGTTTTTTAAAACAGACACTATCTAGAAAAAATTACCTCGCTTCCGAAAAAATGCCCCCTTCAAAAAGAAAAATTCCCTTACATTTCCAGGGGTTTTCATGTAAAACAATAATTCAAAGACTTTTCCAGGTTTTCCAGGTAAAAAAATCAAGGACTTTTCCAGGTTTTTTGGGTAAAAAGAAATTCAAGGACTTTTCCAGGTTTTTCTAGATAAGGAGAAAAATTCAAGTACTTTTGTAGGTTTTTCCAATTGGAAAAAATTCAAGGACTTTTCCAGGGGTTTCCAGGTGGAAGAAAAGTTCAAGGACTTTTTCCGATTTTCCAAATAGAAAATAATACCAGGACTTTTCCATGTTTTTCCAAGTAAAAAAAAGTTCAAGGACTCTTCCCGGTTTTTCCAGATAAAGAAAAAACTTCAAGGATTTTTTAAAGGTTTTTCCAGGTAGAAAAAAAATTCAAGGAATTTTCCCGGGTTTACTAGGTGCAAAAAAATGCAAGGACTTTTATCGGGTTTACAAGTAGAAAATAATGCAACGACTTTTCCAGGTAGAAACAAAATTCAAGTACTTTTCTAGGTTTTTCAGGTGAAAAATCAAGGAATTTTCCAGGTTTTTCAAGATAAAAAAATTCAAGGATTTGTTTTAGGGTTTTCCGGAAATAAAACTAATTCAATAACTTTTCCAGCTAGAAAAAACATTCAAGAACTTTTCCAGGTTTTTCCAGGTGGAACACAAATCTATGAAAACGTTACTTACTAGGGTTTTCCGTTAAACAGCAGTTTTCCAGGTTTTCCAGGTAAAAAAATTCAAAGACGATATTGTTTAGGTAGAAAAAAAAATTCAAGGAGTTTTCCAGGTATTTCCAGATCGTGAAAAAAAATCAAAGACTTTTTTTAGGGTTTTCCAGGTTAAAAAACAAATTCAAGGACTTTTCCAGGTTTTTGCAATTAGAAACAAAATTCAAGGACCCTTCCAGATTTTCAAAGATTTTAAGTAGGCTGGACACCATGATTAGCAACATCAAAGTGGAAAATTTTTTTAAAATGTATCACCTTTGCAAGTAAGTTAAAAAATCCAATTCAAGGTGATTTGAAACTCTGAATAACTTTCTTCTAAGAATGTGATTTGTGAGGTGGTACTTTTATAAATGTCCCTAAAATTATTTTCCAATCACGTAGTGAATTGCAATGTATTTATTCTCTCTTGTCTCGTTTAAAGTTGAATAACCTGCATACAGTAAAATTGTTACAATGTCATGACCTTATTTACAACTAAATTTCCTGAAGTATTTATTTTTTCATACAAAGACAAACCATTTTTTTGGTCTATTAACAAAAACTTAGGCAAAAAATATCATGCAATTTAAATAAATTCAGAATTTGAGTAAAATTTAGGTGCTAATAATAGCAATCTTATTTCAGACTTCACAGTCCAAAATGCTCTCATTATTTTAAATAAAATTAACGTAGGGGCTGAATTCAATAGAAAATGCTTTGAATTCCTAAGTGCAATTTTCAATAAAAAAAGATCAATTTTCAACCAAAAAGTTAAATCTCCATGCTTAAAGGTAGCAAGTCATAGAAAAAATTCGACTTCTAAGCCCGAAAAAATAAATTTAAAAAAAGTTAATTTTTAACAAGGGAAAATGAATTTTCAATCAATCAGTTGCAACCAAACAGTTGAATTCTCTACAAACAAATTTTTAATCCAGAAACAAAAATTCAATCAAATTGCTGAACTTTTAAGACAAAATCCGAATTTCCTAAAAAAACATTAAATTTCCAACTCTAAAATATGAACTATCAACAACGAACTTTATTTATTTTAATCGTTAAAATTTCTAACAAAAATGTGGATTTTCAACCAAGAAGATTATTTTTTTTACCAAGAAGACGACTTTTAAACAAAAATGATCAATTTTCAAACAAAACTTTACGAATTTCGGTTAAAAAAATTAATTAAAAAAAGCGCGAATTTTTTTTTATCAAAAGAAATGAATTCTAATCCAATAATATAATAGTAGAATTTTGTAATTTAAAAAAAAAATAAGTTTCTATCAAAAATGAATCCTCAATCTAAAAGCATGCATTTTCGACAAAATAGTAGAATTTTCCAAATCACAAAAGTTGATTAATAACCAAAAAAATGAAATTTCAACCAAGAAAGATATTTCAGTCGAGAAACAAAAACTCAGTCAAATTATTAAATCTTCAAGCCAGAAAGATGGATCTTATACAAAACAGTTGAAATTTCAAACTGAAAATATGAATAAATTTTGAAATAAATAGTTGAAATATCTAACAAAATACATACAGTTTTAACTAAAAACATTATTTTTTTATCAAAAAGCTGAATTTCCAACCAAATAATTGAATTTTCAATAAAAAATGGAACAGTTCAAATTTTAGTTGTAAAAAAATGAATTTTCAATAAATAAAAACGAATTTTCAACCAAAAAAAGATGAATCCTCAAAGAAAAATTTTTGTTCAAAATGAATTTTCAGCCAGGAAGACAAACTTAATCTTTTTTTTTTTATGAAAAATACGAATTTCTAATAAAATAAATTAATTTCCAACTAAAAAAAAATTCATTTTCAACTAAAAATGGAATACTTCAAGTTTCAGTTCAAAAAATAAAATAAAATTGTCAACCAAAAGAATTGACTTTCAAGCAAAAAAATAACTTTTGTAACAACATTTTTTTTTTAATTTAACTGAAGGAATTTTTCGTCCAAAAAGAAGAACGGTCAACAAAATAGTGTGAAAATAATAGTTGAATTTTCGACCAAAAGATGACTTTTTAACAAAATTCTCAACAAAATAATTATATTTTCAAACAAAAAAGATTACTTTTATAAAAAGAGGTGGAACCAGGGTATTTTTTCATGAAACAGGGGAAAATGGGGAATAATTAAACATTTATTTTTACATGCAGAAACAAAGAAACAATTTGTTCAATAAAAAATTTTCATAAGATTAAGATAGTGCACGTAATCAAGAATTCTTTCTCTTTAAAGGAATAATTAATAGGAATAATTAATACTTTGATTTTATATGAGTTTATTTGTGTTGCGAAATATACATTTTTTTATTTTGTTTATTTCGTACACTATGTATTTACAAATAATTTATTCACATGCTTAAATATCATACAAATAAATTTGTGTATTATAGCTATATTATAGCTGTAACAAAAAATTTAATTTTTATTCTAAAAATTAATTATTAAGGTTTTACAGATGTAAAACAATCAATTGTAATTCAAATATTCATTTGGAAAATATGGTATATTTAAAGGGAAAAAGGAAATTTGAAAAAGGGCAAAAAGGAGAATAAGGGAAACAATTCATATTTTCTTTAAAATATTTTCTACTATTGGAATACTAAATTAAACGTGTATTTAGCCTTTACGCAAAGCCAGCAAAGTTACTGGAATGCTGTTCCAGCATTCAAATGTGAATCTAAAATTATATGAAAGTAGCAATATAACAAGTCTGAAAATATTGTGTCTTGAAATAGCCACATAAATACCTAAGATACATTTTATCACGAAAAAATTATACAAAGGGAACAAAATTATCTATAATTTCCATGTGCAATACAAATAATGTACAAAACAAATAAAAATTATAAATAATTTTTTCAACTGCAGCTAATTTGTTTTTCTGGGATTGAGAGACCAAGGTTTCAGAACTGCGTTTCAAGTTTTCATATCTGCCGTTTAGTTTTTTGATTAGCATGATTAGAACTTTTCATACAGCTTCTAAATTTAAGAAAAAAATACGAAACTGCAATACAATCATCTATGAGTTTAATACAATTATGAGAAATTTAATATAAACTACTTTAGAGTTTCGTTCATTTTTCTGAAATTTAGTATTTGCTATAACAAAAATTAATTTTTGTTTAAGTAGTATAGCTACGATGCTACGACGCCACTTGCCGGCCGACATTAAAATGTTAATCTAGCAGGAATCTGCATTACTGGCCGTCGGCAATTTTAGGTACTGGTATCTTAAGATAGAAAATAACATTGCACGGTCGATAAGTGGAGTCATAGCGAGATAGCTACACTACTCAGGGATTTCCATAAACTACGTTAACACTTTCGGGAGACAGAAACTTAATCTTTTTGTTTAAAAAATTATATTTTTAGTTAAAAATGCAACTCTTTAGTTGAATATTCTTGAATCTTATTAAAAATTCGTTTTTTGGTAGTAACCTAATCTTTTTGTTTTAAAATTCATCTTTTTCTGTTAAAAATTCAACTATTTGGTTGAAAATTCTTGATTATTATTAAAAATTCGTACTTTTTGTAGTAAACTAATATTTATGTTAAAAATCTTTTGTTTTTAATAGAAAATACAACTTTTTGATTGAGAATTCTTGAATTTTATTCAGAATTCTTTTTCTTTTTTAGTTGAAAATTTAACTTTTTGATTGAAAATTCTTGAACTTTGCGAAAAATTCGTTTGTATCGGTATAGAATTAATCTTTGTGTTTAAAAATTTATATTTTTTGCACAAAATTTAAAAACTACGTTTTAAAGTTAAACTACTTTCTTAAAAAATAGAACTTATTTTTCCTTTTCTTTCTTTCTTCAAAATTCAACATTTTGATTAAGAGTTTTTGAATTTTATTGAAAATTCGTCTAAATTAATCTTCATGTTAAAAAAATTCATCTTTTTAGTTCAAAATTTCACTTTCTCGTTGAAAATTCTTGAATTTTGTTAAAAATTCGTTTTTTCGGTAGAAAATTAATGTTTTTGTTTAAAAATTCATCTGTTTGGTTAAAAATGTAACAACTAGGTTTTAAGGTTGAACTACTTTCTTAGAAATGCATTTTTTGGTTAACGAATCTAAATTGAAGTTAAAAATTCGTCTCCTTGGTTGGAAATTGAACTGTTTTGGTGAAATGACTCTTCTTTTGTTGAAAAATTACATTCATAATTGAAAATTTACCTATTACATTTTTAGTCGAAAATTGTTCTTTTCTAAGAACAATTCAACTTTTTGGTTGAGTTTTTTTATTTTATTCAGAAGTCTTTTTTTTAGTATAAAAATTATTATTTAACAAAAATTAAAGGATTTTCAAGAGAATATTTCAATTTTCAACATAACTGATGAATTGTTAGCTAAAATGGTAAATCATCAACTGTAATAGTAGTTGTATTTCAAAATAAAAAGATGAGTTTTGTACTAAACGAATAAATCTTTAACTGAAATAATTGAATTTGAACAACAACAATTAATTTTTATTTAAAAAAAATTGCCAACCAAAAATTGAATGATTACACTTTTATTCAAAAAATGAACTCTCAACCAAAAGGATGAATTTTTAAATAAAATTATAGAATCTTCAAATGGAATACTTAAATTTTTAACCAAAATGGATTTTTTAACAAAACGCGTGAATTTTCAACAAAACAGTTAAATTTTCAATTAAAAAAGATAAATCATCATCCAAATTCTTGAATTTTAAATTGAAAAGATCAATTTTTAATCAATAATTTGATAGTTTAATTTTCAGTTGCAGAAATTAATTATCAACCAAACTGGTAAATCTTTAACTGGAATAGAGTGAATTGTATACCTAGCAAAAACATCAATTTTTAGTTATAAAGATTAATTTTCCACAAATATGGACGAATTTTCCATAAAATGCAAAAATTTCGATCGAATAGTTTCATTTTTAAATAAAAATATCAATTTTTAACTAAATAGTTGAATTTTCTTCCAAAAAAATATATAAATTTTCAACCAGAAATAGAATACTTGAATTTTCTGTTTCAAATATAATTCTCAATAAAAAACATTAACTTATTTTTATCAAAGTAGCTAATTTTTCTATTGGAATAGCTAAAGTTTTAGTTATAAAAATAATTTTCAACAAATAAGTTACATTTTCAAAAAGAGATGAATTTTGAATTAAAATAATGATTCTTCAAACAAAAAACTTAATTTTTAACAAAAGAGTTTAACTTTTAACCGCAAGTAGTTGCATTTTTAACTAAAAGAAGATACATTCGCAATGAACAATATAATAAAAATTTACTTCAAGTTGATTTAATTTGGAAAAGGGAATTTTTAAATTATGACGAATTCTGACTTGAAGTAGACATTTTTAAACTCCTTTCTTCTAAGCCCTTCTTATTTTATTCTTATTCTTTTATTTTGTTCTTATTTTAAGCCCTTCTTTCTTTTATTATTCTTTTTAAAAACTGCTCTGCGACTTTAGATAAGAAGAAACCACTAAAATTTAACAAATTCAAATGAAATTAAAATTAGATTTTAAATCCGACTTTACGTCCAATAATCAAGTTAATGTGCAGAATTCTTGAAAATAAAATCAAGAATCTAACGATCAAATTTGTACCATCACCATAAAATGTTCCCATTGAAATTTGACAAAAGTTTAAAAAATTTCCTAAAAAAGAAAAAAAAAATTTTTTTGGACAAAAATAAAAAAGGAAAGAAAAAGGATAAGGCAGCCAATCATTGTCCTTCCTTCTCTCGCTTTTTAATTTATTTTTTTCGCCTTTTTATTTTTATTATTAACAAATCACAATAAAAAAACATTTGTAAGCCATATTCGCCAACTTTTCGGTACTCATACAGCACCCTTATCAAGGTAAGAAGAATTTGAGCAGGAAGGGAACAGCAACGAAACCATACATTTTCGTTGCTGTTCCTACCTGCTCAAATTTTTCTTAGCTTCATAATGATGCTGTAGGAGTACCGAAACGTTGGAAAATATTATTTACAAATGTTTTTTTATTTTGATTTGATAATAATAATGACGAAAAAAATAAAAAATGTGAAGGTAGGCGATTCGTTTAGTTGTATTCTCATTTTTCTTTCTTTTTTTTTTATTTTTGATTAAAAAAATAATTTTTTACTTTTCTATGTTAGGAGAATTTTTATCTTTTTTCAAATTGCAATAGGAACCTTTTATGGTGGTTTTATTTTGAAGAAATAACTTTCAAATTTACCAAAATTATTAAAATAATGAAAACTTGAATTTTAGTGCGGTCAGAAGTAAATTCCCGGTTTTTAATTAAATCCCGAGTATTACGCGAGTTGATTAATCGAATCACCTAAGATTCGGTAATCGGTCGAAATGCAACTCGCTTGTCGCGGTACCAGTAAATGTCAGAAATGTCCCTGGCAACGGTCTCCTGTTCTGTGTGCCATAACCATAAAGAACTTTCACTTAAATTCGATGTCGATGAAAATGCCAGTATGTTACAAGCATGTATATATAACACAGATAAGAACGCCTGTCTCTTTATATCTATGAATAGTTAGTGTAGGTCGTTGTCCGACGACACACCTTCTACCCACACTTTTTCATTTTTTACTTCAAGATTTTTTTTACAGGAAGTGTCCACATTGTTTATTAAAATTCCGAGCAACAAAAGTCGCTCAGGTGCGATACTACTTCAGACGTTAAAGGTGAAGCAATACCACTTTTTTTTGGATATAATTTGCCTACTTCAAAAGAAAGTCTTGTAACTGCCTATTTGTCTCGACCACATTTGGCAATGACGGCTATCGTTTTTTGCAGCCTTATATTTTCGTTTTAAATTATGCAAGTCTTTATTCCATTCTTGTGACAGATTTTTATTTAATTTTTAAGAGCTTTAGGAGTTTTATTAAATATTATAAAATTGAATTAAATATGGAAAGGTTTACATTTTTAAGATTTTAAGCCGAAAAAGGTTGAATTTGCAACCAAAAAGTAATTGTTTTCTACAAAAAGAGATAAATATTAAACAAAAAAGTTTAGTTTATAAGTTAAAAAGTCGAATTCTTTAAAAACACAATTGAATTTTCAACAAGAAAACAATAAATTTAGAGAAAAAAGTTAGTTTTCACCCAAGGCGATGCATTTTCAAACAAAAAAAAAAACGAATTTTCTACAAAAAAAAGTTAAATTGTCAACAGAAAAATATGAGTTAAAGGTTCAACCAAAGAGATAAATTCTCAACTATAATAGCTAAATTTTTAATTTAAAAAATAAATTTCCAATTACAAAAAAAAAAAGAAAATTGACAAGTATGTTACATTTGAAACCAAAGCGATAAATTTTGAACTAAAATTATGAATCTATCAACCAAAATAATTAATTTTTAATGCAACAGTTCAGATATCAACCAAGTAGTTTAATTTTCAACGAAAAAATATGCATTTTCAAGAAAAAAGTTCATTTTCTACCAAATAGTTAGATTTTCTCATAAATACATTAATTTGCAAAGAAAAAGTTAATTTTCAAATAAAAAGAATAAATTTTCTACTAAGAATGGAGCAGTTAAATTTTCAGTTAAAACAGTATTTTTCAACCAGCAAATATGAATTTTCAAATAAAAAGGACAAATTTTCAAAGAAAAGCAATTCATTCTGAGCGAAAATTTCATTACTTTACATTTCAACCCAAAAAGACTTATTTTTAATCAAAAAATGTTGAATTCCACTAAAAAGACCAAATTAAAAAAAAAAAAGATTTTTCAGTCAAAATAGAAAAAAGTGGGTACCAAATTGTTGACTATTCAACCAAAAAAACGAATTTTCAACAAAACAGTTGAATTTTTAAATAAAAAAGAAGAATTTTTATCCAACAATGTAATAGTTAGATTATACAGGCTCTAATTTTTAAAAATGTGGGCTTATCGAAAAATTCGGCTAAAATAGTTTTAAAATATATTTGGTATCTAGTGACAATTTTTGGATCTATGAAAAAAATAATTTTTTCTATTTTCTGAAATTTTTGAAAAATATATAACTTTTCTAATTTTCATAAAAATTAAAAATTTTATTTGGATAATTTGCAAGTCTTTTACCCATCTATAAGAAACTTTGACAAAAATTAATCAAATTTCAACAACAAAAATTTCAAAATTTTGAAAATGCACTCAATTTTTAAATTTTGGTTCGAAATATCTGATTAACGAACTTAGCCTTTATTTTGGGGATCTTCAGAAGTGTATCAAATGCGGAGTATATTGGACAAATGCTTCAAAAGTTAGCGTGGCTACAACATTTAGGTAACAGACAGACACCGATGAAATTTTATGGTTTTCGGATTCTCAGGAATGAGAATGTAAAAATATTTTTCCTGAAAATAGTTAAGTTTACCACTAAAGAGATGAATTCTCAACTAAAATAATAAACTTTTAACTCGAATATTTAAATTTTCAGTTAACAAAATGTATTTTTGTCAACCAAATCGATTAATTTTCCACTAAAATAATCAAACTTTAACCGAATAAATTAATATTCAACAAAGAAGTTCAATTTTCGTTTGATTTTCAACTAAACAATATTTTAAAAAGTTACTAGAACAGATAAATTTTCAACAAAATAAATGAATTTTCAACCAAATAGTTGAATTTTGAACTAAAAAATAACAATTTGGAACCAAAAATGAAATAGTTCAATTTTCAATAAAAAATTATTTTTGAACCAAAAGAAAATAGATTTTCAACAAAATACATAAATTTTCAACAACAACAAAATTCAATTAAGGTGATGAATCTTCAACCAAAAAATTAATTTTTAACGAAGTAATTAAAATTTGAACCAAGTAGTTAAATTTTCAACCAAAAGAAATTAACTCCCAACGAAAAATGTAGTACTTGATATTTCAGTGCAAAAAGATTTGAATTTCTAATAGAAACTGTTCAATTCAACTAAAAAAATCAATTTTCATCGAAGAAATTAAATTTTCAACCAAACGATTTTTCATTCAAGAGAGACAAATATCTCTACCTAATTGTTGAATATTCAAGCAAAAAAAAACGCATTTTCAACAAAACAGTTTAATTTTCAAATGAAAAAAAAAATTAAACAAACAAATTTTAAATGAAGTTATGAATTTTCAACTGGAATAGTTCAATTTTCAGTTTAAAAAATTAATTTACAACAAAAAAGATGTTTTCAACAAACGATTTATTATTTCAAACAAAGAGATGACTTTTCTATTGAAATTATGAATCTTTATAAAAAAAAAATAATTTTTAACAAAGGAGTTTAACATTTAACCGAGTAGCTGAATAATTAAATTTCGAACGAAATAGTACAACTTTTGAACGAAAGAAATCATTTTCCAACCAAAAATTTATACTATAATAGTAGAGTCTCCAAATAAAATGAATGAACTCTCAACCAAAAATAGTTGAATTTTCTAAGTTGGTTCTATTAATTCTTGAATAAACTAAATAGATTTTTCATTTTCAATTTTACGCATTTTAACAAAAAAAGAAAAGGAGGAAAAAGGGAAAGTTTCTTGAAAACAGACGAAAAAAGAGAAATTCTTTAAAAAGGGTGAAATAAGGGATTAAAAAATATATATTTTTGTTCGAAATTCAGTCTAAAATGGAAAATATGCTGAATTGTAACTTTATGGTCCTCAGAAAAAACAGACATTAAATGGAAGCGAGATTTGCGTAATACCTTTCACAATTTCATCTTACTACATAAGAGTTTACGGTCGATTTTCGTTTTACGATTAAATTCTCTCTGAAATACCACGTCAAAATAAGGCTCATAATATTTTTAAATTTAGTTTTACAAATTAAAAATAAAAGGTAGAGAAAAATTTTCTGATTATAAAAAAGGAGAGTGATTGTTAAAAACATTTAGCGCATAATACAGATTTTATCTGATATTTCAGAAGCTTTTCGATATCAGAAAAGAGATTATGTGAAGGATTGAGATTTTTATCACGAAAGTGGCAATTCAGAAGTAAAAAGTTCTATTATCAGAGAGAATACAGAGAAAATCAGAATTTTTATAGTTATCATTTTACAGTGAATCCCCGTTTCTTATAAATACCCAACATAATAAGTTTTATTTAAAAAAGTTTTTTATCCAATTACCTATTTTTAATTAACTTAATTTTAGAAGAATATCATCAATTTTAGTAATAAATACAGTATTAGGAATACTTTAAACAATGGTTAAGAATACATAATATTATTTTCATTTTTTTAAAATAAAAATAGGGGATAAAAATTAGAACAAACATATGTGAATATTATTCTGACACGTTTAAAAGGAAGTTATTTTTAACGACACATTCTCTAATTTGCAAAAAATTGTATCATCTTTCGTAGAAATTATCCGTAGTTAACAAATTCCATGCAAAAATAATATTAAAAATTAAAATCGAAAATTGCATCAGTTATAAAAAAATTATTTCCTTTAAAACTAATGTTTAAAACACCTCCAGAAATATCGTAAATTACATTATTAACTTTATAGTTTTATTTCGCACAAAATGTTTAAAAAATCAAAGTAATTACTTAAGCTAAAAAATTCTTCGAAAACAATAAAATTATGTAAAATATATGGCAAATATTATCCTAAAACAATTAACGGAATTGTCAGTTATTTTCTTTTTGGAAAAAAATTTTTTTATTTAAAACCTAAATTAGTAACAATATCATTTAAATTACTCCATAATAAATAAATGATTAAATAGTGAGCGATTCAAAAATGAAATTTAAAAAGATTCTCTAAAGTCAATAAAATTATTTATAATTTGTCCAAAAGAAAAAAAAAGCGAAAAATATTTATAACAAAAAACATGTGGACAAAACTCAAATCGAAATTGTTAAATATTTTATTTAAATAACTACACAATAAATAAAAAAATATTGATCAGTTTTGAAAATTCTTTCTTTATAAATTTTCCTCAACAAATTTCATAAAATTATAAAAATGATTTTCTATTTCAAAACTCGATTTAAAATTAAAATAAAAAAGTTATCTAAGGCCAATAAAATTGTGTATAGCTTGTTCAAAAGAAAAAAACTATGTATAAAAAAATACACATGGACACTATTTTTATAAATAAATTGTTCGAAAATTATAACAAATGATCCAAATAATTTTTATTTTAAAACTAGAGTCTAAATTATTATTAATTTCATATAAATTACTCCGTAATAAATTAAAAAATGAATAAGACATGAAAGATTCAAAAGTAAAATTGAAAAAATTTCTCTAAAGTCAATAAAATTGTTTATAAATTGTCCAAAAGAATAAATACAAGGCTTAAAAATACTAAATTAAAGAAAATGTGATTATTTCATAACTCGAGTATAAATGATTATAATTTAATTTAAATAAATATTTAGTTAAAGAGAAAAATTCGAGTGCAAAAAATGTTTGAAAGGAATAACAAAGAACATGGACACTATTTTTCTGAGACAATTGTTCGAAAACGATAACAAATTTGAAGAAAAAAAATTTATTTCAAAACCTTAAGTCTAGATTGTTACTCATTTAATTTAAATTACTAAATTATTATTTACATTGATTTAAATTGAATGAAATAATAAGAGAAAGATTCAAAATACAAAATAATTCTTCCAAATCAATACATTTTTGAAAAGAAAAAAATTTCGAAACAAAAAATTGCCACAAATAATTGTATAAAACATTTGGATACAATTTTCATGCAAAAATTTCTCGAAAATAATAATAAATTTCTAATGGCACTAAAATGAATTTGTTCAAAGGCAATAAATGTCTTAAAAATAACAAATTGAAAAAAAACTTTTTTAATTATAACTTGAGTTTAAATGATTATTAATCTAATTTAAATTACTAATTTATAATCGAAGGAAATTAAAATTGAAAGATTTCAGCAAAACTAATTCTTTAAAGAGAATAACAAAAACATATGGACACTATTTTGCTGCCAAAATAGTAAAAAAATTATTCAATGAGGACATAGCAAAAAACATATGGTCTAAATTATTAACGATTTTATTTAAATTGCTTCATTGTTAATTATTTTGATATAAATTTTCATATAAATTAAATAAAACCTGACACAATTTTCATGAAAAATTGCACGAAAATGATAACAAATTTATAATAACTCTAAAATAAATTTGTTAAAAAACAATACGAATTTTAAAAATAAAAAATTAAACGAAAATTATTTTAAATTTTGAGTTTATATTGTCAATAATTTAATTTAAATTACTCCACAATAAATAACAAAAATCAAAATATTGATCAGTTCTCAAAAATCGTTCTATCCCAAGGAAATGCGAGGAAAAAGAATTGTTTAACGGGAACAATAAAAACACAAGGACAATATTTTCTTGACAAAATTGTTTAAAAAAATTGTTTAATAATAATTTATTACAAAACTCGCGTCTAAATTAAAAATAATTTCATTTATTTCTCAAAAATATTTCTATTTATTGCAAAAAAATGAAAAGTGAACGATTCAAAAGTAAAATTTTAAAAAAATCATCTAAAGCCAATAAAATTGTTTATAAATTGTCCAAACGAATAAAAGTGAGAAATAATGTATACTTTATAGGAATAAAAAGTCAAAGATTCAAAAGTAAAATTAAAATAATATTCTTTAAATTGAAATAAAATTGCTCATAAATTCTCCAAAAGAGAGAAACGTGAAAAAATGTTTAAAAGGAATAAGAAAAAACATATGGACACTATTTTTCTGAAGGAATTGCTCGAAAATAATTCGAAAATTCAAAAAATAATTTTTTCTTTTGAAACCTCGAGTCTTAATTATTAATTATTTGACTGAAATTGTTAATTAATTGGATTTAAATTAAAATAAATAAAACTTAATCGATTCAAAATTCAGATTCGACATATTTCTTTAAAGTCAATACAATTTTTCATAACTTTTTAAAAAGAAAAAAAGGCGAAAAATAATTATATAAAAGATTTGGAAAAAATTTTCAAGGAAAAATTGCTCGAAAATACACCGAAATAATGATTCTAAAATTAATTTCCTCAAAAACAATAAAAGTGACAGATTCAAAAATCACATTCGAAAGAAAACCTTTAAGGTGAAAAGAAAGTTTAAAGCCTTTAAAAAAGTTAAAAAACTTTTCACGTTCAAAAAAAAAAAAGAAAATGCGAAAACAATAACAGAAAAACATATGGACACAATCATCCTCGAACAATTAGAGTAAAATGAACTATTTACGAAATGTTTTCTTATTCAGAATTAAAAATCGCCTCGCCGGAAATCCCTAATCGCTTTAACTCTATCAAATTCTGAGTTGTCACGGCCTTTTTCCGGTAGTTCCAAACCACTCTCCAAATATCAATAAATTTGACCTAAGAGAGGTGGAAAACTGGCTAGACTGGAAGTATTTAGTTACTCACCACACATGTTTCTGCTATCACTTGTTCACACTGAATTAAAAAATCACTTGATAAAAATTTCACGTATCACATGCAAGGCGACTTGCGGCGTTCTGAGTTGAAAGATACCATTTACTCGCTTTTTATGCGACGCTAGTCCTTTCGCACGTATGGATCCATTGACATCGAAACGTCGTCTGCTTCACGTCTAACCTCAATGTTGAAAACAAACACTATTTTCAACAAAAATGAGACAGATATCCAATTGTGTAAATTAAACCTGATTAAAAAAAGACTTCATAGCCAGAAATAAGGAGAGAAGTCTATTAATTAATTTAATATTATGGACAAAATAGGCCTTTTTTGTCGTTATTTTGACACGTGTGGTATTAATCAAGAGGCGGGAATTTTAAGTGGACGAGTGAGACTCTTATTTTGTTTACACTTTTGGACAAAAGAACTTTTGAAAAGTCGTAAGATTGAGAGATCAACTTACTTTTTTTCTGTTTCTTACCATTTTTTATGTCTTAAGTCTATTTTTTAGAGAAAACTGAGAAACTGCGTTTTGCCACGTGCCACTTTCCCGAACAGGTCCGCACTCAGTCGAAGGCATCCGAAATAAGGCAGCGCGAAATTTAAATGATCATGTTACCATAGGGAAATATTCCAAATTATTTATTGATGAAATAAAGTTCATAATAATGATTCAAACTCAAAATCAGGATTAAATTTAAAATTTCCTCTAATACGAATAAAAAGTTGGATTTTAATATTCCCGAATATTAAAATTCCTTCGGAAATTCCTGATATGTAATTACCCACATTACAACAATTTTTTAATGTAAGCAATAAGAAAATTTTTTCAATCATAAATAAATAATAAAATTAAAATAATAAACAGTGACTAAAACAAAAATGTGTTTATCAAATAAAAGTAAAAAAACAACTCTCTTTGTCGTGACGATTAAAACAAATGTATATTAAGATTTGGTTACGTTTTTGAAAACATTAATGAAACGCTGTTAAATAGATTTTAAAAATATAGGCAGTTGCAAATATTTTCAAGAGCTTCTACCGATTATGTAATATTTAAAAAGATTTCAAAAAATTGTATCCAACTCCAAAACCGAAAAAAAAAATATAAAAAACGAAAAAAAATTTAATTATTGCATTGTAAAAACTTACCTACTTTCTTAAATTTACAACTCAAATATCCGCTAGTTGATTCGGAAAAAATAATCAATCACAGAAATTTTCCGAAAAATAAAAATTCCCGAAAGAAAATAAAACTTCAGAAAATCTTTATTTCCGAAATGATGAAATTCCCTAAAATTGTAAAAAGAATAATCTGGAAGATTTTAAGGCATTTATTTTAATTTTGCAAAATTTATTCAAAGTTTTAGCAAAAATTCTAATCATCTTAAAAGATATTCAGAACTTTAAAAGAACACTTTTTTTAAGTAATTATAAAAATATAAAATATAAATAATAAAACATGAACGATTCTTTTGACAAAAAAAATTAATATATATTTTTTTTTGAGGATTCAACAAAGCGGCAATTTACTATTATCAGAAATTTGACATTTTGGAAATTTACTTTATTCAGTGCCATTTTCACGATTTAAATTGAAAAAATTTTAATAACAAACCTTTAAAAATGAATTATTCTGAAATACAAATTTAAATTAGGTCATTTTAAATGTGAAAAATTAAAAACTTTCTACAATGGAACGTTAAAAATTAAACAAGTTTTAATTACCAAGAATTGTCGCATTAAAACTTTATTTGACAAAAAAACCTTTAAAATTACAATCATTTTAAGAAAATTGAAATAGATTAAAAAATAAAAATTATCAAATTGTTAATTATGCTTTTTAAAATTTCAATTTCAATTTTAATTTGTTGTGTAAAATAACACACATATTAACTTTTCAATTTCAAATTGTCTCATTTTTTAACACTTTATTTAAAATTATTGTTTATTCCTTAAATTCTCTATATATTTTAAAATTATATTTGTTTAATAACCGGAATGTTTCAAGCTATTATATTGAAACTTAAAAAAATAATACAAAAAGAAAAAAATTACATTCCCGACACTAAAATTCAAGAAAATAAAAAAATATGCTGAAAAAAAATTCTCGAAATTTAAAATATAAAATTAAAAATTTGAAATTATCCTAATAAAATTTTCAACAGAATATTAAGGAATTGTGAAATTTCCGAATCTAAACAATTAAAAATTGTTTTTTAATGAATAAGGTTTATTTATTAAAAATAAATTTATTGAAATATTTTGATCAAAGAAAAATTTGTGTTTAATGTCTTTTTTCAATTATTTTTATTTCAAATTCAAAGAATAATTTTAGTAAAATGAATCAAAAGATAAATTCAATATCATTTTTCGTTCTCAAAAAATTCCCGGTCCAACGAAAACAACGAGTTCAATATTTAATTATCAAATAATAATAATAATAATAATAATAATAATAATAATATAAGCCTGTGACAACATTTCATCACAGAAATGTTTTTAAATAATAATAACTTACCTTTTTGTCTGAATTTTAAAATAGAATTTCCGCCTGATGATTCTTCGTTCCGTTTTTCTCGCAGTCAAAGATCTTGTTTTGAAAATACTTGAAACCACAAATAATTCAAAATAAAAAATTTCATAATTAACATGAAAAAAATTCCCGTAAGTTTAAACCAAAAATGATTCGAAATTCCCGGGGTTTTCCCGGTCAATTTCAAATTTTACGCGGTCAATTTAAAAAAGTTTAAAGGATTTGAGTGTTTTTAAACGATTTCAAGAGATTTCTAAACATTTTACAAGATTTGAAAGATTTCTTGTTTCGAGCAGAGGATTTTGACAATAAAATTCTAAGTCTAGTTTTAAGTTTTTGATCAGATAACTTTTGATCATAAAAATGATGATTCTGAATTTGAACAGAATTGTTTTTTAAATTCCCTTTTAAATCAGAATTAAAATTCTTTTCTAAAAAAAAAGTAACATTCTATGTCAACAATTTTCTGTTCTATGTAAAAGTATAATTCTTGAAAGAAACTTCAGCCTGACCTAAAATAAAAATTGTAATTCTTAAGGAAAATTCCTGTTCTGAAATAAACCTAAAATGAAAATTATAATTCATCACAAGTTTTCAGAGATTTAATTATTATATTTAATTTAGAAATCTTGGACAAATTATAATTCAAGATTTACTGAAATATCTTATCAGCATCGAGTAATTAAATAAATTAATAAATCCAAAAAAACCAAATTAATCATTTCTTGTATTTGTTTATAAATTTCTTCATATAGTTAAAATTCAGTCCATAATTAATACATTAATATTATGAACGAAAGATATTTTCCAGGTGAGGAGAAAAAATGTAAGCACAGACGAGATAAAGATAAAAATACAATTTTAAATGCTTCAAATTCCGAACATTTCAAGTAAAAAAATGTTTTTTTCAACCAAATAGTTGAATTTTCAACTAAAAATTTTAATTTTTAACAAAAAATGGAATAGGTAAATTTACAGTTAAAAAAAATTAATTTTCAAATAAAAATCAAAACGAATTTTAAACATAAAACTTAAATTTTCAACCAAAGTGATGAATTTTCCAGTGGAAGTCTAATTTTAAACCAAAAATATGCAATTTCAATTTGAACGATGAATTTTTAACTGGAATGACATTTTTAATCTTGAAGATTAATTTTCTACTAGAAAGACGCATTTTTAACAAAATACATGAACTTGCAACTAAAAATGCTGTAATATCCAATTGGATTAATTACATTTTCAACAAAAAAAATGTATTTTAGATTGAAAAAGAATTGTTT
Organism: Belonocnema kinseyi; assembly: GCF_010883055.1. Classification (NCBI taxonomy): domain Eukaryota; kingdom Metazoa; phylum Arthropoda; class Insecta; order Hymenoptera; family Cynipidae; genus Belonocnema; species Belonocnema kinseyi. The sequence continues at coordinate 19,070,198 of NC_046664.1, read as the reverse complement.
CTTTTTTTAATAGTTCAATTTCAACTAAAAGTATGAACTTTGAATAAAAATGATAAATCTTAAACCAAAAAAATTTATTTTTTAGCAAAAGTTTAATTTTCTACCAAATACTTAAACTTTAATTTAAAAATGTGAATTTTCAACCAAGAAGATTAATTTTCAACTAAAAAATACGAATTTTCAACAAAAATAAATGAATAAGTAAATAACCTGCAACTGGAATAGTTCAATTTTCAGTTAAAATAAAATTAATTTTCAAAATAAAAAAAGAATTTTCAACATAAAGTTTCATGCAGCGATAAATTTTCAATTAAAATGATGAATCTTAAACAAACAAACAAATTCATTTGAACGAAAGTGTTTAATTCTCAACAAAATAGTTGAATTTTACAAAAAGATTACATTTTCAATCCAAGTAGAAAAATTTTTCTTTAAAGAATTTATTTTCCACACAAAAAAAACGAACTTTCAACAAAATAGTAAAATTTGCAACTGCAATTCTTGAACGTTCTGTTTCAAAAGAAATTCATCTTCAACAAAATTGTAGAAATTCAACCAAACAAATTAATTTGTAATGAAAATGATAAATCTTGAACCAAAAGAATTGCAAACGAATCAAATTTCAGGTAAAAATAGAAAAGTTAAATTTTCCGTTAAAAAAATTAATTTCCAACCGCAAGAAAGAATGAATGTTCTACAAAATATTTCAATCCTGTAATATAAAGATAGTTGTAAAAACAAAAAAAGGTTATTTAAATTTTATATTAGGAATCTCAAACAAATTAAAACAAATTAAAAAAATTAAAATTAAATTATTTTATAAACTTAAGCTAGAAACATAAAAAATGGACAAATTTTTTCCGAACTTCTGAATATAATTGTAAATTAAATGAATTTTTCATTAGATTTTTTAGAAAATCCTGAAAAATTAAAAACATTTCCTTAAGATCTTCCTCATTTTTTTTGTTGAAATTTTGGAAATCTTTTTGAATATCCTCTCAAAATAATTTAGTAAAATGAAAATTCATTTTTAATTTTCTAGGAATCTTAAGAAAATGTTTTTATTCTGTGGAAACCTTCACAATAATACTTAAAAAGCTTCTAAATTTTTTGATTGACAACTTCTAAAATCTACATTTTGTTTTAATTTAGGCTGTGGCTATTAACGCCGAAATTTCATTACAAATAGCCCAATTTGTGGGTACAAACACTTAGTTTAAATTATTTGAAATAATTTTAAATTATTTAATTAATTTTGAATCTTCAAAATTTTTTAATATTTCTGAAAATTACTTACATTTTTTTCTACAAATAATAAGTGTTTAATTGATTTATACATCAAAATGCAACAATGTAACATTTAGAGTTTAAAAGTTCTTCGAAATTTTAACGATTCAAGGCGCGTCAATCAATTCATATTCAAATATTTTTATTTTAAACGATTGTTTTCAATTTACTCGTTTTAAATAAACAGTCAAATATTGATAAATATTAAGTGATTATTCTTTTTCTTAATTAAAAAATTGAATGGGAATAAAAATTGAATATTTTAGACTAAAACAATATTTTTAATTTAGTGAAAGCCTTTAATTACGAATATATAATAATTATAAAGTTATGTTTTCAAGTTAAAAATAGTTTATGAGGTTCCTATCGGACTTTTAAATTTTTGTAATGGCTGACTTTCGAATAGAAACAGTTTAATTTTTAACGTTAAAATCAGAAAATTCTTAAAAATCGAACGGCCTTAGAATCTTGTCAAATCAATTATTGTTAACTTTTTAGTACTTAAAGTACAGATAAATTAAAAAAATATTTTATTTATTATATTTACAATTGATTTATCTGCTGAAAACTTAATAGTCAATTTTCTTCAATTTTCAATTGTTGATAATTTAATTTTCTTCTATTTTCAGAAAATGATTATTTAATTTTCTTCATTTTTCAACAATTGAATTTTCATCTGTTGAAAATTCACTTATCAACTTTTTTCAATTTCCCGCAATTAAATTGTCAGGTTTCTTCAACTTAAAACAATTGAGTTTTCAAGAATTTAATTATCTGTTAAAAATTCAACTATTAATGTTCCTCAATTTATAACATTTAGAAATTCAATTTTTTTTCAATTGAAAATTCAATTTTCTTATTGTCAACGATTGAGTATTTAAATTTCTCTAATTTTCAACAATTGAATTGTTAGTTTTCTTAATTTTAAAACTGAATTTTGAAGAATTAATTTTTTCCCACTGAAAAAGCAATTTTCAATTTTCTTCAATTTTCAACAGTTGAAAATTCAATTATCAATTTTCAGTAGTTGATAATTCAATATTTTTCCATTTTCAGCTTGAAAATCCTATTCTTTGTATTCTTCTCAACAGTTGAGCATTTAAATTTCCTTAATTTTCAACAATTGAATTGTATGTTTTCTTAATTTTAAAGCTGAATTTAAAAGAATTTAATTTATTTCTGCTGAAAATTCAATTTTCATCTTGAAAATCCAATTTTCTTATTCTCCTCAACAGTCGAATATTTAAATTTTCTTAATTTTCAACAATTGAATTATTAGTTTTCTTAATTTTAAAACTGAATTTTGAAGAATGAATTTTTTTCCTGCTGGCAATTCAATTATGAATTTTATTCAACTGTCTACATGAAAATCCAATTTTTTTCAATTTTCAACAATTGAATTATGAGGATCAATGGATCTGTACTCTAAGTATTAAAAATTTAACAAAAATTAATTTGACAAGAAGATTCTGAGTCCGTTCAAATTTGAAGAATTTGCAGATTTCAACGTCAAAAATTAAACTGTTTCAATTCGAAAGTCTCAGTCATTAAGAAAATTTAAAAGTCCGATTGAAACCTCAAAATAACAATCTGTTAAATATTCAATTTTTGATGATCAATTTTCAACAGTTGAAAATTCAATTTTTTCAATTCTCAACAGTTGATTATTCAATGTTTTCAATTTTCAACAGCTGTAAATTCAATTTTTTTTTATTTCCAACAGTTGAATATTTATATTTTCTTCGTTTTCAACAACTGAATTGTTAGTCTTTTTAATTTTAAAACTGAATTTTGAAGAATTCAATTTTTTTCTAAAAATTCAAGTATCAATTTTATTCAACTTTCAACTTAAAAATTAAATTTTCTTATTTTTCTCAACAGTTGAAAAATTAAATTTCGTTAATTTTCAACAATTGAATTGTTATTTTTCTTAATTGTAAAACTGAATTTTGAAGAATTTAATTTTGATTCTAAAAATTCAATTATCAATTTTCTTCAATTTTCAACTTGAAAATCCAATTTTCTTCTATTTTCAACAATAGAATTTTTAATTGTTGAAAATTCAATTTTCAGCAGTTGATCAATTTTCTCATATTTTCAACAAATGAATATTATTATCTTATAAAAATACAATCATTAATGTTCCTCAATTTTTAACATTTGGAAATTCAATTTTTTTCCAATTTTCAACAGTTGAAAAGTCCATTTTTTTACTCTCAACGGTTGATTATTTAAATTTCCCTAATTTTTAAGAATTGATTTGTTAGTTTCCTTAATTTTGAAACTGAATTTTGAAGAATTAATTTTTTTCTGCTGAAAAATCAATTATCAATTTCCTTGAATTTTCAAAAGATGAAAATTAAATTTTATTTAACTTCCAACAACTAAATTTTCAACTGTTGAAAATTCAATTCTAAATTTTTAGCTGTTGATAATTCAATTTTCTCCTATTTTCAGCAAATGAATATTTAAGTTTCTTCATTTTTCACCAATTTAATTTTCATCTGTTGAAAATTAAATTATCTACTTTCTTCAATTTTCAAATTTTCAACAATCGAATTATCAGGTCTCTTTAATTTAAAACAATTAAATTTTTAAGAATTTAATTATCATCTGTTAAAAATTCAATTATTATTGTTCCTCAATTTTTACAATTTGGAAATTCAATTTTTTTTCAATTTTCAACAGTTGAAAATGCCATTTTGTTACTCTCAACGGTTGAGTATTTAAATTTTCCTAACTTTTAAGAATTGATTTGTTAGTTTTCTTAATTTTGAAACTGAATTTTGAAGAATTAATTTTTTTCTGCTGAAAAATCAATTATCAATTTCCTTGAATTTTCAAAAGTTGAAAATTAAATTTTATTTAACTTCCAACAACTGAATTTTCAACTGTTGAAAATTCAATTCTAAATTTTTAGCAGTTGATAATTCAATCTTCTCCTATTTTCAGCAAATGAATATTTAAGTTATTTCATTTTTCACCAATTGAATTTTCATCTGTTGAAAATTAAATGATCAACTTTCTTCAATTTTCAACAATCGAATTGTCAGGTCTCTTTAATTTAAAACAATTAAATTTTTAAGAATTTAATTATCACCTGTTAAAAATTCAATTATTATTGTTCCTCAATTTTTACAATTTGGAAATTCAATTTTTTTTCAATTTTCAACAGTTGAAAATGCCATTTTTTTACTCTCAACGGTTGAGTATTTAAATTTTCCTAAGTTTTAAGAATTGATTTGTTAGTTTTCTTAATTTTGAAACTGAATTTTGAAGAATTAATTTTTTTCTGCTGAAAAATAAATTATCAATTTCCTTGAATTTTCAAAAGTTGAAAATTAAATTTCATTTAACTTCCAACAACTGAATTTTCAACTGTCGAAAATTCAATTCTAAATTTTTAGCAGTTGATAATTCAATTTTCTCCTATTTTCAGCAAATGAATATTTAAGTTATTTCATTTTTCACCAATTGAATTTTCATCTGTTGAAAATTAAATGATCAACTTTCTTCAATTTTCAAC
>NC_046664.1:19060303-19065285 GCF_010883055.1 Belonocnema kinseyi | reverse complement strand
TAACTTTTAAGAATTGATTTGTTAGTTTTCTTAATTTTGAAACTGAATTTTGAAGAATTAATTTTTTTCTGCTGAAAAATCAATTATCAATTTCCTTGAATTCTCAACAGTTGAAAATTTAATTTTCTTCCATTTTCAACTTAAAAATCCAATTTTCTTCTACTTCAGCAATAGAATTTTTAACTGTTGAAAATTCAATTTGCAATTTTCAGCTATTGATAATTCAGTTTTCTCCTATTTTTAAAAGTTAAATATTTAATATTCTTAATTTTTCAACCATTGAATTTTCATGGCTTGAAAATTAAATGATCAACTTTCTTTATTTTTTCAACAATTGAATTATTATCTCTTAAATATTCAATTATCAATTTTATTCAATTTTCAACAGTTGTAAATTTAATTTTCTTATTCTTCTCAACAGTTGAATATTTAAATTTCTTTAATTTTCAACTACTGAATTGTTAAGTTTTCTTAATTTGGAAACTGAATTTTGAAGAAAAGTTTTTTGCTGAAAAATTACGTATCAACTTTCTTCATTTTTCAAAAATGTAATTTTCATCTGTTGAAAATTAAATGATCAATTTTGTTTCAATTTTGAAAACTAAATTATCAAAATTCTTGAATTATCAACAATTAAATTGTCAGGTTTCTTTAATTTAAAATAAATTAAATTTTCAATAATTGAGTTATTATCTGTTAAAAATTCAATTATTAAGGTTCATAAATTATCAAAAGTTGAATATTTCAATTTCCTCAATTTTCAACAACCTAATTGTTAGTTTTTCTAATTTCAAAACTTAATTTTGAAGAATTTAACTTTCAACTCTTGAAAATTCAATTTGCAATTTTCAGCTGTTGACAATTAAATCCATTTAAAAAATATTTAATTTATTATAATTACAGTTGATAATATAAAAATGGTTTTTGTAAAATAAGTTCAACCACAAACGCTTTTACTTTTTACTTGTTTAGATCTTCAGGTCTGCATTTTAAAATTCTTTAAATTAAAAATGTGCATTTAAAAATAAAAATCCAACACAGAAAACTTTTAATGTAAAAGATTTTCGTCCAATTACGTATTTTGAACTGAATAATATAATTATTGACAAATATAATTCAACTATTTACTTAAAAAAAAAAAAACTATTAAAATTGAAATCGAACTTTACAGATTTTTCTTGTAAAAATTTGTAAAATTCCCGGTCAAAAAATAAATTCCCTGTGATTTTCCGGTTTCCCGGTCCAGCGGCCAGCATTGGGTTATGAAATAAAATACACCACTCTTATGATTATTATTATTATATAAAATTGTTTAATTTACGAGGAAAACTTATACGTTAGTAATACCAAAGAAACAGAATATTCTTATACAACATTTATAATATAAAGAGAACATTTTATAACATCCATTGCATTAAATAACAAATTATAAAAAATTCATAACTCTTGAAGTAAACCTTGCCGCACTCACCTGCTCGTCAAGACAAATTCATTAAAATCGCGACAAAATTTTCGCGCCAAACTGGACAAAACAATCTCGACTACCTATAATGCCAAGCAAGTGCAACAAAATTCACAATTATAGTACATTAAAAATAATAAATATATACATGTAAAATATCTATAAAAAAAAGTCAGTACTGCCGAAAAAAGTTGGTATGATTGTCGATTTCTGCGAGGTGTTTCCTTCTTTATATTTCTATTATTATTTATATTATTATTATTATTATTATTATTATTGTTATTATTATTATGCTTCCTAAGTACTCGATAAATGAACATGAAAATAATTTCAAAACTTGAGCTTCTTCAACTTCAATACTTGGGTGAAAATGTTTCAATTTTCTTGCCACACAAGAAAATTCTTACTGCTAACATAAAAAATCTAACTTAATTCTAAATCGTTTCAATCCTGCAAAAAAAAGTAAACCAGAATCCTATTTTAATAAATCACCCACAAACAGAGGCAACTCTCGAAACCAACTTTTTCTTCACAAGCATCAAATAAATAAATATAAGGAAAGGAAAATCCTGCCTCGAGTTATTCCAAGATAAATAAAAGCGTTTTGTACAAAGCAACCTTGCTCTAATCAATAAAATGCTAATCTTCTCGTAAGGAATCAAAATGTTTTTGAGACAGCAGAACCAAAACCAGTCAATCCAATTTATTATTCCGTCCTTTTCCTCCCTCACTCCAAATCAATCTTCCATTCCACATCAACTTGTCCACGATCGTGCGATATTTAAAAAATTATAATTAGATTTTTCCAGCAATATACATTTAATTATTATCACTAATATGTATTTATATTTATGTAATTCTAGTAATCTCGTGATAGATGATCTCGAAATTTCGAAAACTTTCCTTTTAATGTGACAGCGATTCATACAGCGAGGCGATACATTTAAGCCTACTTATACATACCATTTTTTTATTTACTCACGATTTGCACAAAACCGATTTCCTTATTACTAAACTACAGCAACACCTTAGCGCCAAAAGTATTTTTTTCTTCTTCAATTTTTCGACTACAGTGCAAGATTGTTGCATTTTCTAATTTCAGTGATGTGCATGAGTCGAATTGAACCGACTTTAATTCGCGTGAGTCACTAGTTCAATTTTTAATTACCAAAATTTCAAATTCCGAAGAAAAATTTAATATTTTTTATCTGTTAGAATTATATTTTATTTTATATAACTCATGCCTCACATCCAGACGTTGGGCCTAAGTCGTAACGAAATTGATTTCGATTCAAGTCACAGCTTCAATCGGTTTAAAAAAAAAATCGACTCAACTCAGACGATGAGCCAATTTGAATTTTTTTTCGATTCGATTCAATTTAAAAGACATTAAACTCATGCCTCATATCCAGACGCCGGTTCTGGGTCGAGTCGAATTTTATTTCTTTAAAGCTTCAGTCAGTTTACGAAAATTCGACTCACAACTCACGCGATCAGACGATTCGAATTTTTTCGATTCAATCACAGTTTGAATCGTTTTCGAAAAATCGGACTTGATGCCTCACATCCAGACGTTGCTCCAAAGTCGAGTCGAACTTTTTTTTATTCCGATTCAACCACAACTTCGGTTGATTTTACAAAATTTCACTCATGACTCACGCGAAAGTCGATTTCAAAAAATTGGACTCATGCCCCTCACATCCAGGAGTCGGTTTTCTGAGTCAGGTCGAATTTTTTTGCATAGCACTAAATTTAATTATAAGTAGCTACACTACTTTTCTTCGTTCGTATAAAAATAACGCGCAATGTGAAATTATCCAACATTGCTTTGTACATTCGCCCGTGCTCCAATGTAACAAAGTTGAACTTAATGAATCTAACTCATTTCCAAATTATTACAACTGTACCAGGTTACAGAACTTATCAAGGGACCATCCATTAATTAATTACAAAACACAATTTTCCGATTTTTCTGGATGGACCCTGAAGATTAATTAAACACACAAGGGGACCATATAATAGGGTGGTTCAAAAATGTGCTCGAAAATTACTTTTTTTCTTGAATATTCATGAATATCGCCCCAAATTTGTTCGAAACAGAAAAATAAATCCTTTCTTTTTACTTTTGTGTGAATTCGAGCAAATTTTGGGTGTATATAAATGAAAATTTAAGCGGCAAAAATTTGGACCACCCTCTTGAAATTTTTTTTTTTTTGGATTCACACTCCTCCCAGTAATAGGTAAATTGCAATTTTAAAAAAAATTTTGGACGAAAAAAAATGTCGGAAGTAGGAACTAAAAATTCAATTATCAACTTTCTTCAATCTTCTACAATTGAATTGTCAGTATTCGTACATTTAAAACAATTTAATGTCCAATAATTTAAATTTAATCTGTTAAAAATTTAATTATTAATTTTCATCAATTTACAAACATAGAATTTTTAAATGTTGAAAATTAAATTTTCTCCTATATTCAACAGTTGAATATTAAGTTTTCTTGAATTTTCAATAATTGAATTTTAATCTGTTGTATATTCTATTATCAACTTTCTTCTATTTTCAACAATTGAATTATCAGTTTTCTTCAATTTAAAACAATTTAATTTACCATAAATTAACTTTTTATTTGTTAAAAATTCAATTCTCAATTTTCATTAATTTTTAACAGTTAATAACTAACTTTTCTTCAATTTTCAACAGTACAAAAAATTAATTTTCTTATTCCCGCCAGTTGAATATTAAATTTTAATAAATTTTTAACAATTGAATTGTTAGTTTTCATAATTTTAAAACAATTGACTTTTTAAGAACTGAATTTTTATCTGCTGAAAATTCAATTTTCAACAGTTGAAAATTAAATCATCAATTTTCAACAATAAAATTTCTAAACTGTAATTCAATTTTCAAATCTCTTTAATTTTAAACAGTTGAATTTTCTACTGTTGATAATATAATTTTACATATTCTTTAATAAATTGTCTGGTTTTTTTTTCAATTTAAAACAACTGAATTTTCATCAGCTGAAAATTTAATTATCAATTTTCTTCAAATATTAACAGTTAAAAATGGAATTTTCTTCCATTTTAAACAGATAAATTTTCTACAGTAGATAATTCAATTATAAATTTTCTTGTATTGTCAACTGTTGAAAATTAATTTTTCTTCTATTTTCAACAGTTGAAAATAAAATTTTCTTATTCTCAATAGTTGAATTTTTTTTATTTTCAGGAATTGAATTTTTACCTGCTGAAAATTAAATCTTCAATTTTCAGCAATAAAATTTTTAATTGTTGATAATAGAATTTTTTAATTTTCTGTAATAAATTGTCTGTTTTTTTTCAATTTAAAACAACTGAATTTTCAAGAACTGAATTTTCATCAGCTGAAAATTTAATTATCGATTTTCTTCAAATATCAACAGTTAAAAATGGAATTTTCTTCCATTTTAAACAGATAAATTTTCTACAGTAGATAATTCAATTATAAATTTTCTTGTATTGTCAACTGTTGAAAATTAA
>NC_046664.1:19057020-19060203 GCF_010883055.1 Belonocnema kinseyi | reverse complement strand
TTTTACCTGCTGAAAATTAAATCTTCAATTTTCAGCAATAAAATTTTTAATTGTTGATAATAGAATTTTTTAATTTTCTGTAATAAATTGTCTGTTTTTTTTTTCAATTTAAAACAACTGAATTTTCAAGAAATGAATTTTCATCAGCTGAAAATTTAATTATCGATTTTCTTAAAATATCAACAGTTGAAAATGGAATTTTCCTCCATTTTTTACAGATAAATTTTCTACAGTAGATAATAATTCAATTATAAATTTTCTTGTATTGTCAACTGTTGAAAATTAATTTTTCTCCTATTTTCAACAGTTTAATATTTTATTCTCTTAAATTTGCAACAATTAAATTGTCAGTTTTCTTAATTTTAAAACAATTGAATTTTCAAGTATTGAATTTTTATTAACTGCAAATTTAATTATCAATTATTTTCAATTTTTAACAGTTGAAAATTAAGTTTTCTTACATTTTAAACAGTCCGTAATAAAATTTTCTTATTCTCAACAGTTGATTTTTTTTATTTTCAAGAATTGAATTTTTACCTGCTGAAAATTAAATCTTCAATTTTCAGCAATAAAATTTTTATTTGTTGATATGATAATAAAATTATACATTTTCTTCAATAAATTGTCTGTTTTCTTTAATTTAAAACAAATGAATTTTCAGCAATTGAATTTCCATCTCTCCAAAATTTAATGATTCAATTTTCAACAGTTGAAAATTCAATTTTCTTAAATCTTCCACCATTGAATGTTCAATTTTCTTTAATTTAAAACCAATTAATTCTTCAAATGTTAGAAATGCAACTGCTCAAAATTGAAGAATATTGGTATTTAATTTTAAAGAGTTGAAAATTCAAATATTGCTAATTAAAGAAACTTAAAACGATTAAATAAAAATTTCAATCCATAAAATAATTTGCGTAGGGAATTTATCAAATTAAAAAAAAATCCAACTCGGATCAACTTCTTAGGTCATTGGAAATCCATTTGAGGCAATATAGAAAAGTCCAAACAAAATTAAATTTGCTAAATAAGCAATTTTTCCACATTTAAAAATCGTTCTCATAATCAAGAATATTTTCTTTTTTCTTTAAACTACCATCATTAAGAATTAACTCGTCATACTTTTTTGCACAACAAAATTATTTTAGCTTCAAAGTTCCTAAATAGTTCCGTTCCAAAATTTCCCACATAATTTTAATATTCTACTCTCAAATGTATCATATTTAAAGAAAAAAGGGAGAAAGAAAAAAATTACTGGGATGATTATTAATCCAAACAATGAAAATCTATGAAATCTATAAAAACCTAAAAAGTGTGTGAAAATAAAGTAAAACAATAAAAAAAAATGTCACAAAAACTAAAAAAATTTTGCCTCACGTAATATACTTGAATCGTCCCTACTATTTTCCTAAAAAAAAAAAAAAAAAAAAAATGAACAACAACTAAACGAAATACGAACTTAACTATTCCACGAAAACGCTTAGCCTCTAATTTTCCAAATGAGATCTCAGATTCAATTTCTAATTTACTACTATCTTGACTGTAATTTCTAGACGAAACATAGAATACTGTAATTTCAAAACCATTTTCTGAAACATCTTTCGCTGATCGAGAGAAGAAACCGTTTTCAAAAGCCATCAACTCTTTTTCGAAAATATGCTTTCGGAATCTCGCAAAAGGTCAACGAACAATGTCCTATCTCTCACGCACATTTGAATTCCTAACTAAGAAGTGCATATTACACGCGCTACGTAATTCTAAAAATACGCAGACAATATTATTATGCTAGCTACGAGTGTGCTAATATCTTTATCAATTTCAGTTCTACAATACTAGGGTCTAAATCATGTCAATTCTTATCATATTATATATATATGCTTTCACTATATATACAAAATTTCTTACCAAATTCAAGTTTCCTTAATTCTAGCTAATTTAGTCCCTTAATCGTTAATGAAAAGACACCTCTTTTACCAATACCGTATTTACAGATTCATACATAAATAATTAATTCATATGTAATCAAAGTGGAAGAGTGGAGATCTAATTGCAAGTAGACACACAGACCTTGAATTTCACCGGATATCTAACTGGAGTCCAATTCATTTTTCAATTAATTAATTAATTAATTAATTAATTACTCAATTAATCAATCTTTTCCGATTACGAAACACGATTTCCAATTCTTCCTCAGACTCCAAACCCTGTATTACATTTATTTTTACTTTATTTAATTATTATTATCATCAAAGTCTGTGAAAGAACTTTGCTCGTCACTCGAAAATTAATCCGACTTTTATTTTAAATATAGACACGAATCAAAAAACGCCGATTCGCATCTGTAAAAGGGGGATGATGAAATTCCTTAAAACATTATTTCGCAAATAATCCAAATTTTTTTCCCCCTAATTTGCTCTAATTAAAGTCAAGTGTGATTTTCTCATTATCATTTTTTTCGAATTTAATTATCGTAATTATTATTATTATTATTATTATTCGATAGTTGACGGCTCAAAGTCAATGTTTTTGTCTTCGCTCGCGGAATTCGCAGTCCAGACTTGAATCGACTCTTGGCTTTCTGCGCCGCTTTCCACGCTGTCAGAGAAATCGCCGCCTACACCTGAGACAGTCGATTTTGGAGAACTATCTTTTTTTTTTTTTTAATTAAAAAAAAATGATCTCACGTATCGATTTTTGACTCTACTCACAGGTCATTTCTTCCTCCTCGGATGAAGAATCGCTCTCGCTGTCGGAACTGTCCGAATTGGCTGAGACCGAACACCGGTCGTAATCTTCAAAGCTGGGATAGACCTCTGCCCCCGGAAAAATGTATCTTCCGGGCGCCAATTGGAAGTAGGAATTATCTGCAAAGAATTGCGGATATTATCCAGGACGGCTGCTCAAAAATCCGGGAAAAAATTATCTCAGAATTCCCGTTTTTATCCGGGTAGATTTTTTTTTTTTTTTTTTAATTGGAAGTCATTCAAAGTGTTTCGCTTTTTTTAAAACGACAATTTTTTATATTACAAGATATTCTTAAATATTTTGAAAACTGTCGATCATTCAAATGATTTATTAATACTAAAAACATAATCAGGGTGACGATTTCAAATTCCCGGTTTTTCTTATGAAGTTTTTTCATTTTCCTGGTCAACTACAATTTTGTACAAAAAAAAAAAAAAA
>NC_046664.1:19044651-19057010 GCF_010883055.1 Belonocnema kinseyi | reverse complement strand
AAAAAAAAAAAAAAAAAATTCATTAAAATACATAAAGTTTTTACGAAATAGTTGAACTTTCAATTAAAGAAGACAAATTTTAAACCAAATATTTGAATGTTACACTAAAAAAAAAGAAATCAACAGAAAATGTAAGTTACATTTATAGTTAAAAAATTAATTTACAACCAAACTAATGAATTTTCAACTAAACTGATTATTCCTCAACTGGAATAGTTGAATCTTAAACAAAAAAGATGAATTTTTTACCAACAAAAAAAAGGATTTTTCAACAAAATACATGAATTTTTAACGAAATAGTTGAATTTTAATAAAATAAGATCAATTTTTCACCAAACATTCGCATGTCGAACAAAAATAAAATCAATTTTCAACAGAAAATGGACTAGTTAAGAATTAATTTTCAACTAAACTGATGAATCCTCAAATAAAATAGTTTAATTTTAAACCAAAAAGACGAATTTTCAATCAGGAAAGTTTTCTTAGCCAAGAAAGAAATTTTTTATCCAAATTAGGCTGAATTATTAACAAAAAAGTTAATTTTCTAACAAAAGTTTCATTTTCGAACAAAGATAACAATTTTTAATAAAAAAAGATAAATTATGAACCAAATTTTGCGATTTTCCACAAAAAAGGAAATGTTTCATCAAAAAAATTAATTTCCAATCAAAAAGGATGAATTTTTGAATAAAATGTTTTTTTAATAAAAAATAATTAAATTTTTAATCAGAGATTAATTTTGAACATAAGAAGATTTTTGAGTCAAGAAAGAAAAAATAATTTATCCAAATTGTTCAATTTTCCACACAAAAAAAAAGCATTTCCAACCAAATAACGTGATTTTTCAAAAAACATTCAAATATGAATTTAGCAAAAATAGGCCAATTTTCAAAAAAAAAAAAAAAAAAACTTGAATCCTCAACCAAAAGTGAAAACTTTTTAACAAAATTGTTGATTTGTCAAGAAAATAATTTAATTTTCGACGAAATGATTTTTTTTAATACCATTAAATTTCAACCAAGAGATGAATTTTCCAAAAAATGTTGAATTTTTCACAAAGAACGATTTTTCAGTCAGAAAAAAAATTCAACCAAATTCTTGAACTTTCCACAAAAAAGAGCATTTTCAACAAAATGGTGAAATTTTAACCCAGAACCGTTTTTCGAATCCTTTAAAATACTCGAAAATATTTCAAATATTTTGAAAGCTTTCGAATCCAAAAACCTTAAAAATTTCATTTAATTGAGCATGTTTGAAATGAGTTTAAAAAATTAAAGAGAATTTAAAAGAAATTCAAATCACTTCAAATCATTGAAACCCTAATAATTTTTAACTAAAAAACTGACACATGACTACACAACATTTTTCAACCAAACACTTAAATTTTCAATAACAAAAAACCTATTTTTTTAAATCTTCTATCAACAAGACGAATTTTCGACCAAAAAATATGAGTTTTTAATTAAATAGTAACATTTTCGATAAAATATTTAAATTTTGAACAAAATAATTCATTTTTTAAATAAATCATTAAAATCATTGAAATTCTCGGAAATCTTATAAAATAACGTGAAATATGTTTAAATATTTAAAAATCACATATGTCCTGTAAAATCGTTCCATACATTAAGAAAATCTGGAAAATTTTGTATCCTATAATATTTCAAAAGCTTTAAAATCAGTGCAAAAAAATTATTGGAATCTTTTAAAATTCCCTAAAATACTTCAAATTAAAAGCTCCTGAAAATTCCTTTAAATTATTCAAATTTATTAAAATTTTCTCGGAACATTCATAAATACCCTGAAATATTTTTAATGATGCCAGACAATTCAAAAGTAATTTTTGAAGAAAAATTACTTTGCGTTCAAAGAAAAAACAATTTTTCAATCTAATAGAGAATATTTTTTAATACTGAAAATCAGGCTTTCTACTCTAAATACTAGAAAAAAATCCCCTACAAGTTCAGGTTTTTTCCAGGTATTTCACGTTTTTTCAGGTATAATTTTTCATAGTATTTTATCTTCTTATACTTAAAATTCAGTGCATATTTAGATCAAATTAATTCCGGTACTAAATAGTTAAATTTCGACTAAAATAGATCAATTTTCAAATAAACAGTATAACTTTTAAGTAAAAAAATTATCAGTTTTTAAACTAAAATGAAATAGTTAAATTCTTAGTTACAATACTTTATATTTAAATAAAAAATATAAATTTTCATACCAGAAGATAAATTTTATACACAAAAATACGATTTTTCAACAAAATACATGCATTTTTAACGAAATAGTTGAATTTTGCAATAAAAATAACAAATTTTTCAATAAAAAAATGTAATTTTAATAAAACAAAAACAATTTTTCAACAAAATAGTTCGATTTTCAATCAGCGATGAATTTTTAATTAAAAAGAGAAACAAAAGTTGATTTTTGAACTAAAAAATCAATTTTCGATAAAAAATGGAACAGTTAAATTTTCAGATTAGAAAAATTAATTTTCAACAAAAAACAACGAATTTTTTAACAAAATAGTTTAATTTTCAATCGAATGATGAATTTTAAAATAAAACATAAATTTTCGATCAAAAATGGAATAGTAAAATTTTCAAATAAGAAAATATTAACTTTCAACAAAAAACAACTAATTTTTACTAAAATAGTTTAATTTTCAGCCGAAAAGATAAATTTTCTAACAAGAAGATTTACTTCTGCCAAAAAAAAACAAACGAATTTTTAACTAACAGAGACAAATTGCCAATTTTTAACGAAAAAAAGACATTTTCAAATCAGAAAATTAATTTTTTACTTTAAAAAAGACGAGTTATCAACAAAATACATGAATTTTAAACAAGAGTTAAATTTTTAAATAAGAAAAAAATGGAAAATTTTCAGCCAAATAGATGGATTTCGAACTAAACAAGATTCATATATAATCAAAAATGTAATAGTGCAATTTCAAACCAAAAAGATGAATTTTTAAATGAAGTGTTAAATCTTTGACTGTAATAGTTCATTTTTTAACCAAAAATATGAATTTTCAATCAAGATGATTAATTTCTACTTAAAAAAAAAATAATTGCCAACAAATTACATGAATTTTCAACTACAAAAATGAAATTGTCAAACTGGGAAATTACCGACAAAATATATGCAGTTTAAACGAGATACTTGACTTTTCAACTAAAAACGATAAATTTTTAACCAAAAATAGAACACTTAAATTTTTAGGTTAAAAAAATCAACTTAAAAACAAACAAAAAAATTCAACAAAATAGTTAAATACAGCAATAGAAAGCTATTTTTACAAATAAAGAATCGGTTTCATTTTATTTCATATTGATATTTCAAGAAAAATTAAAAGCTCTCGCGAAAAAATTCCCGACTTTAAACCAAATTCCCTGACATTTCGAGGTTTAATTTTCATAATTTCTTTCAAAATTTATTAAATAATTTCATAAAATTTTCCTTTAAATTATTGAAATTTATTAAAAATTTCTGAGAACCTTCATAAATATCCTGAAATATTTTAAAGAATACAAGATAATTCAAAAATAATTTTTGGAGAAAAAGTCCTTTTCATTAAAAATAAACAGTTTTTCAATCAAATAGAATTTTTTTTTAAACTGGAAATCAGGCTGTCTACTCAAATCGTAGAAAAATATGCCCTGACAATTAAAGGTTTTTTCCACGTATAATTTTTCAAAGTATTTTATCTTCTTATTCTTAAAATTCAGTGCATATTTATATTAAATTAATTCCGGCACTACATAGTTAATTTTGACTAAAAAAGATCAATTTTAAACTAAACAGTGGAATTTTTCACTAAAAATAATAAAATTTTCAATAGAAAATTTAATTTTAACAAAAGAAATTTAACAAATTTAACAAACAAAATGAGAAACAACAGTTGAGTTTTTAACTAAAACATCAATTTTCGATCAAAAATGAAATATTAAAATTTTCAAATGCGAAAAAATTAATTTCCAACAAAAAACAACGAATTTTTAACAAAATAGTTAAATTTTCAAACAAAATGAGGAATTTTTAACTTAAATTAGAAAATTTTTTTAAAAACTCAAAATTAAAAAAAAAATTTGTAACTTTGAAAAAACTCAACAAAATAGTTAAATACAGCAATAGAAAGCTATTTTTTATAAATGAAGAATAAATTTTATTTTATTTCATATTCATATTTCAAGGAAAATAAAAAACTCGCGAAAAAATTCCCAGACTTTAAACAAAATTCCATGATATTTCGAGATTTAATTTCCATAATTTCTTTAAAAATTTTATTAAGGAATTTCATAAAAATTCCTTTAAAATATTGAAATCTACCAAAAATTTCTGGGAACCTTAATAAATATCCTGAAATATTTTAAAGAATGCAAGATAATTCAAAAACAATTTTTGGAGACAAAGTCCTTTTCATTAAAAATAAACAGTATTTTAATCATATGGCATATTTTTTAAACTGAAAATCAAGCTGTCTACTCAAATCCTAGAAAAAAATTCCCTGACAATGTCAAGTTTTTTCCAGGTATAATTTTTCATAGTATTTTATCTTCTTATACTTAAAATTCAGTGCATTTTTATATTAAATCAATTCCGACACTAAATAGTTAATTTTTGACTAAAAAAGATCAATTTTCAACGGAACAGTTGAATTTTTAACTAAAAAATATAAATTTTCAAACCAGAAGATAAGTTTTCTACCACAAATACGATTCTTCAAAAAAATACATGGATTTTTAACGAAATAGTTGAATTTTGTACTAAAAATAATCAAATTGTCAATAAAAAATTTAATTTTTACAAAACAAATTTAACCAAAAAGAAATGGGAAATAATAGTTGAGTTTTGAAGTAAAACATCAATTATCGATCAAAAATGGAATATTAAAAGTTTCAAATAAGAAAAAATGAATTTTCAACAAAAAAAAAAAATTTCTTAACAAATTAGGTGTATTTTACACTAAAAATAATAAAATTCTCAATAAAAAAATTTAATTTGAAAACAAAAACGATTTTTCAACAAAATAGTTCAATGTTCAATCAGCGATGAATTTCCATTTTCAATCAAAAATGGAATAATTAAATTTTCAGATAAGAAAAAATTAATTTTCAACAAAAAAAAATCCAAGAATTTTTATCAAAATAGTTTTATTTTCAAACAACATTTTTTAAAACTCAAAATTAAACATTTGTTTAAAAAAACTTTTTAAAAATTTAACAAAATAGATAAATACAGAATGAATTTTATTTGATTTCATATTGACATTTCAAGAAAAATTAAAAACTCTCGCGAAAAAATTCCCAGACTGGAATTTTCATAAATAACCTGAAATATTTTAAAGAATACAAGAAAATTCAAAAATAATTTTTTGGAAAAAAGTCTTTTTCATAAAAAATAAACAGTTTTTTAATCATATGGCATAGTTTTTAAACTGAAAATCAAGCTGTC
Source organism: Belonocnema kinseyi (assembly GCF_010883055.1). Lineage (NCBI taxonomy): Eukaryota > Metazoa > Arthropoda > Insecta > Hymenoptera > Cynipidae > Belonocnema > Belonocnema kinseyi. Next base: position 19,051,550 of record NC_046664.1, on the reverse strand, counting down.
TACTCAAATCCTAGAAAAAAATTCCCTGACAATTTCAAGTTTTTTCCAGGTATAATTTTTCATAGTATTTTATCTTCTTATACTTAAAATTCAGTGCATATTCATATTAAATCAATTCCGGCACTAAATAGTTAATTTTTGACTAAAAAAGATCAATTTTCAACGGAATAGTTGAATTTTTAACTGAAAAATATAAATTTTCAAACCAGAAGATAAATTTTCTACCAAAAATACGATTCTTCAAAAAAATACATGGATTTTTAACGAAATAGTTGAAACTAAAAGTAATCAAATTTTCAATAAAAAATTTAATTTTTACAAAACAAATTTAACCCAAAAGAAATGGGAAATAATAGTTGAGTTTTGAAGTAAAACATCAATTATCGATCAAAAATGGAATATTAAAATTTTCAAATAAGAAAAAATTAATTTTCAACAAAAAAAAATTTTTTCTTAACAAATTAGGTGTATTTTACACTAAAAATAATAAAATTCTCAATAAAAAAATTTAATTTGAAAACAAAAACGATTTTTCAACAAAATAGTTCAATGTTCAATCAGCGATGAATTTCCATTTTCAATCAAAAATGGAATAGTTAAATTTTCAGATAAGAAAAAATTAATTTTCAACAAAAAAAAAAATCCAAGAATTTTTATCAAAATAGTTTTATTTTCAAACAACATTTTTTAAAACTCAAAATTAAACATTTGTTTTAAAAACTTTTTAAAAATTTAACAAAATAGATAAATACAGAATGAATTTTATTTGATTTCATATTGACATTTCAAGAAAAATTAAAAACACTCGCGAAAAAATTTCCTGGTTTTTCCAGACCCTGAAAATATGACTTCGATTTTTTTTTTTTTCCCGTCGAAAATTCATCATTTTTTAATAGAGATTTGCAAGCTTTTTAAAACCTTTAGAACCTTGGAAAGGTAAATTGAATGAAAATAAAAACCTACCAGGCAATCTTGTAGTAAGACTTTCCCGAGACTTTGGTTGCCAGCAATGCCTGTCCACCTCATGCACCTTCGACTGATCTTGATCCCTCTCCTGCGTCTCGACTCCTCTCTCCGTGCAATCGTTGCTATTACAACTGTCCCCAACACCCGAATCCATCGCCGAATCAATAGACGCATGTCTCAGTTTCATTCCCATTGAATCCGAGCCGGAAAAAGATTCTCCCTCTTCCCCCAAATCCGTTTTCGGTCCAACTACTCTCGTATTCGCCTCCTTTTCCGGCACAACATGACACTCCTCCACTCGTAGAGTGGACTCATTATTTTCTTTCGACCTAAATTCCACAGACACGACATGTCCGGGGGATTTTTTGCTAACGGAAACACCCGAGTCCTGGGACGAGAAAACGGCCGATTCATTGTCGAAGCGTATCCTCTTCGGACTACTTTCCACACTCGAGTCGCCCAATCTCCTTTTCGGACTCTCGCCCAAGAGCGTGAAAGTGCCCTCCGCGTTTTCCATGTGACCTGCGTGAAACGGCGAGATACAGATTTCCGAATTCTCGGCAATACGTCTCGGCGTCGTGTTTATTATTAAACTGTCCTGGCTCTCGGTGGACAGATTCTGTGTCTTCAGATTGGGCACGCTGCTAATCTCCTGACTGAATTCGGGATTTGTGATTGTGTCCTGACTCTGTTCCCAGGAGTCCTCGGAACTTATTTGTGACGGCAGAAGTTGGCTGACTTCTTTCAGGGCGCTTTCTTGCCAACAAACGTCTTTGTACGAACCGTCTAGTCTGGAAAAGTGACAAAATTCGTCACTAAATCAGGCCCAGGGTCGCCATTTTAACCCTTTGCGACATGGTTTTTTTCATATCATTTTTTGCGGTTTCAGAGTAGTTTTTATTGGATTTTACACAGGTTTTTTTTTTAAATTTCATGCTCGCGGGATGATTGAAAATTGAAATTTTCGTGCGAAAGCTCTCAATTTTTAAAATAATTTGTTAATACTCGTAAACAAAGATGAAAAAAAAGCCTTTTTTGTTGATAAAATTCATTATTGAAAAAACTTTGCATTATATCCTTATGAAAATGGGTACTTAAGGGTTTTTGGGGTCGCTGAATACGAATCTGGACTCAAGATTTTGAAAATTCCAAATTGCGGATCCAATATGGCTGCCGAAAATGGGAATATTTTTGGATTTTATCTGAAAATTGGTATACATCGGTTTTTGGGGTCAGTGATCACGAATATGAACTCAGATTTTGGAAATTTAAAATGGTGGATCCAAGATGGCGCCCGATACTTGGAATATTTTTTTCTGAAAATTGGTATACAGAGGTTTTCGGGGTCGCTGATCACGAATCTGAAATCAGACTTTGAAAATCCAAAATGACGGTCAAAATGATAAAGTTTTTTGGATTTTTTTTTTTTTTAATTAGTTTACAAGGATTTTTGAAGTCACTGATCACGAATCTGAATTTAGATTTTGAAAATTCAGAAAATTGGTACTAATCCATGTTTTAGGTGTGTAAGTGTATATTTTTTTCAAGCCTTAATATTCTAAATATTTGTCATTTTCAATACAGATTCAAGATCAGTGACCCCCTGTCTGTGCCAACTTTCAAAAAACAATTTAAAAATATTTTGAATTTTGGCCCGCCATTTTGAATGTCCAAAATCTAAGTTCAGATTCGTGATCAGAGATAGCAAAAACCTCTGTATACCAATTAAAAAATTTTCAGAAAAAACAAAAAAATATGTCAATTATTAGCCGTCATATTGAACCCGCCATTTTGAATTTCCAAAATCTGACTTCAGATTCGTAATCAGCGACCCCAAAAACTCCTATGTACCAATTTTCATGAAAACTCATTTCCCTGAAGAATGTATGCTGGAAAGGTTTAATTAATGACAAAAATATTCCCGGTCATTTTCCGGTTGGCAAACATTTTTCACGGTCACGGAATTTTTTAAAATTAAACACTAAATCGAAAAATTGTCCCATTCGAATGAATCAATTGTAATTTTTGGTAAAAAAAAAACGTTATAGTAAGTTTCTAAGACATTATTTGATCGACTTGAACAAAATATACATTATTAATTTTATAGTTAATTAATATAAATATAAATATCCGCAAATTTGACACCAAAGAAGCCAATACTGGGACAAAGAAAATCCAATGGGTTTTATCAAATTAAAATGGTAAATTTACTTATAATTATAGAATAAATTAAAAAGCCAGAAGGGATTGTGATTACCGTTCAATTAATTATTTATTCTAAAAAAGTGGTTCAAAGTAGTTGATTAAAACCAACCCCATGCCACTTTGTTCCTTTTCGAAATTATCCAGTAAATTGAAAAAAGCTTGGAATTTGTTAAAATTTGAAAATTCCCGGTTCAAATAAACAGTTACATTATTTTTATTTTAAATAGTTTTAAAATCCTTAAACCTTTTTTTTTTAATTCTGCCAAATTAAAGCAATTTTCTTTAAATCCTCCTCATTCATTTTTGACAATTTTGTAAATCGTTTAAATTATTTGAAATTATTAAAAATTTTAAAGTAATTCAAAATTTTTTTCAAATCTTCTGAAAATCTCTGCATCTTACTCGAATTTTATCTAAGACTAATACATTTGTAAAATTCCCGATCCAAAAATAAATTCGCTGTCATTTGCCGCTTTTTCCTGGTCTCATAAAATTTCCGATCCCTATGGAATACAAAGTAAAAATTTTTTATCTCTCGAAAAAACTTTCGAATCCTTTAAGATACCCTAAATTATTACAAATATTTTTAAAGGTTTTGAAACTTTTTAAAGCGCTTGAAAATTTCTTGGATCCCTTCAAATGATAAAAATCTACTTAGGAATTAAAATTTATTTCAGTAAAATTTGACTGAATTTAGAGGAATTTAAGGTAAACGAAAAGAAGTCGATAAAATTAAAAAAAAAATCAAACTGAATTTAAAAAACAATCAAGTAAATATAAAATAATCCAAAGACGTTTTAAAAAAAATGCATTAAATTGAGCATGTTTAAAATGAGTTTAGAAAAATTAAAGATAATTTAAAACAATTTGATGAAATTCCTAAAACTTCAGGGTAAATTAATAAAAAAAAAATAATTTTTAAATTTTTTATCAAAAATTAGAATTTGCTATCCAAAAGGACGAATTTTCGACCAAAAATATGAGTTTTTAATGAAATAGTAAGATTTTCGACAATATACTTAAATTTTCAACAAAATAATTCAATCTTTAAAGAAAAAAAAATAAAGTTCTACCAAAGAGATTAATTTTTTACTAAAATTGTGTATCTTCAACAAAACAAAATATTTTTTTAATTTTCTACCAAAAAGAAGAGTTTTCTATCTAAAAGACGATTCAAACAGCTGCATTTTTGACCAAAAAAGATGACTTTAAGATAATAGTTACATTTTCGATAAAATAAATTTTCAACAAAATAATTGAATTTCTAACCAAATAAATGAAGTTTTAATTAAAGAGAAGAATTTTTTCCTAAAATTGTGAATCTTCAACCAAAAATCTTAACTTTTTGATTTTCTACAAAAATAATAATTATAATTTTCGATTTAAAATGACAAATTTATAGAAAAGGTTGAATTTTCAAACAAAAAAGATGACTAACAAAATAGTCACATTTTCAATCAAATATTTGAATTTTTCGCCAAGTATATGAAGTTTCAACTAAAGAGATGAGTTTTTAACTATAATTTTGAATCTTCAGAAATCATGGTTTTTTTTTTATTTTCTATCAAAAAGACAAATTTCCAATCCAAAAACACGAATTTTCAATAAACAGTTAAATTTTTTAAACAAAGAAGGTAACTTTAACAAAATATTTACATTTAAAACAAAATAATAAATTTTTTCTACAAATTAATCCGATTTTTAATAAGATGAATTTTTGATCCAAAATACCAAATTTTCAACAAAACTGATGAATTTTCAACCAAAAAAAGACGACTTTAAGGTAATAGTTACATTTTCAATCAAATAATTAAATTTTCAACAAAATAATAAAATTTTAAACCAAAATTTGAATCTTCCAACATAGATAATAATTTTTTTATTTTCTACCAAAAAGGACAATTTTTAATCCAAAAGAGGGCGAAGTTTCAATAAAACACTTGAATTTTTGACAAAAAACAAAGATTACTTTAACAAAATTTACATTTTAAACCAAAGAAATGAGTTTTTAACTATAATTTTGGATGTTTAACCAAATTTTTTTTTTCATTTTCTAGCCAAAAGAAGAAATTTTAAATCCAAAAATAAAAATTTTCAACCAAACAATTGAATTTTCTACAAAAAATATGATTTTAACGAAGTATATACATATTTACAATAAAATAATTACATTTTTCAGCAAATAATTAAATTTTTAACTAAATAAAAGAAGTTTCAACCAAAAGGATGGATTTATTACTCAAATTGTAAATCTTTAACCAAAACATTTTTTTTAAATACAAGAATTACAACTAAAAAAGAACAATTTTTACAAAAAATGGAAAAGCTTAATTTTCAATTTTAAAAAAAATCGTTCTCAACAAAACAGTTAAATTTTCAATTAATGCTTTTTAACAAAAACATTAATTTTTCTACCAAAATGATAAATTTTCATCAGAAAAGTCAAATTAAAAAAAAAAGACTTCACCAAATTATTGAATTTTCAACAAAATGATTTGAAGTTTAAACCAAAAATATTAATTCTAAACCAGAAATATAAAAGTCGAATTAAAAAAAAAAAACACACAATTAAAGTTTCAAGCAAAAAAAAACATCAATTTTTAACCAAAGCGTGGCATTTAAAAAAATTGATTTTCTATAAAAACAGGTGAACTTTCTGCCTAAAACGACGAATTTTCATAAAAACTGTCGAATTTTCAACCAAAGTCATGACTTTTTAACCAGATTGTTAAACATTCAACGAAATAGAGTTAAAACTTTAAAAAAAATATGAATTCTGAACCGGGAATATAATAGAAAAAAAAAACGAGTCTTAAAAACAGGGAAAAAAGGGGGGAATTATTATAAAAAGGAGAATAGGAGAAAGAGTGAGAAGTCTTAAGAATTCATTAGTCGATACTTACAAATGACAGAGGTGATTTATGATGACATCGCCGTCGCCTAAGAGTTCAATGTCGAACTTCAAGTGCGGAAGCGATTCTCTGTTTATGAGAATTTGCGGAATATGAGCGGGAATTGAGGAGGGAATCAATGCTACTGGTCGGACCTTGAGCGACGATCCGATTACTATTAAGAGATCACATTCGTCCTTGTCTTTGGACATAGCATCGTGGAAAGCGTCAGGAAGACCTTCCCCGAAAAAGACAATATCTGGTTTCATGATTCCCTGGGATACTAAATCTGTAATCAGAAAAATCGAAAATTATTTCCTCTTCTAGAATATTATTTTTTCTTCTAGAATATTATTTTCTCTTCTAGAATATTCATTTATTTTATAGAATATTATTTTCACTTCTAGAATGTATTCATTTACTTTCTAGAATACTATTAAACCTTATAGAACATTATTTTTTCTTCTAGAATATTCTTTGCTCTTCTTGAATAATCATTTGTCTTCTAGAAAATTATTTTCTCTTCTAGAATATTATTTTCTCTTTTATAATATTATTTTTTCTACTAAGATATTATTTTCTCTTCTAGAATATCATTTGATCTTCCAGAATATTAATTTCTCTTCTGGAATATTATTTCCTCTTCTAGAGTATTAATTTATTTTCTAGAATACTATTAAACCTTCTAAAATTTTTCTCTTCTAGAATATTATTTGCTCTTCTTGAATATTCATTTCTCTTCTAGAAAATTATTTTCTCTTATAGAATATTATTTTTTCTTCTAGAATATTCGTTTATTTTCTAGAATATTATGTTCACTTCTAGGGTATTCATTTG
>NC_046664.1:19029579-19044551 GCF_010883055.1 Belonocnema kinseyi | reverse complement strand
TTATTTGATCTTCTAGAATATTAATTTCTCTTCTGGAATATTATTTTCTCTTCTAGAGTATTCATTTATTTTCTAGAATACTATTAACCTTCTAAAATATTTTCTCTTCTAGAACATTATTTGCTCTTCTTGAATATTTATTTCTCATCTATAATATTCATTTATTTTTCAGAATATTATTTTCACTTCTAGGGTATTTATTTATTTTCTAGAATAGTATTAAGCCTTCTAGAATATTATTTTTTCTTCTAGAATATTCTTTGCTCTTCTTGAATCATCATTCCTCTTCTACAAAATTATTTTATGTTCTATAATATTATTTCCCCTTCTATAATATTATTTTTTTTTTAGAATATTATTTGCTGTTCTTGAGTATTCATTTCCCTTCTAGAAAATTATTTTCTCTTCTAGAATATTATTTTCTTTTTTAGAATATTATTTTTTCTTCTAGAATATTATCTTCTCTTATAAAATATATCTGCTCTTCTAGAATATTCATTTCTCTTCCAGAATTTGATTTTCTCTTCCTGAATATTATTCCCCTTCTACACGGAGAGAAATTTTAAGAGATTAATTCACGGAAGCGTGTGATTTTAGAGCTGCAACTTTTGCGTGATTTAAAGTATCGGACTCTGTAATCTAAAAGCATAAAATTCGAGACCTGAGAACTAAGGGGTGTGGCCTAATGCCTGAAACTTCGAGACCTATTTTTTAAAAAAGCAAGGGTTCCGAGATGTTAGTTCTCGCACTAAAGCATAATAAAATCAAGGAGTAGTACCGTAAATTAATCTCCCGAAATTTCTCTCCGTGTAAAATATTATTTTCTATTCTAGAATATTATTTCTTCTTCTAGAATATTATTTTCTCTTCTAGAATATTATTTGCTTTTCTAGCATATTAGTTTATTTTCTAGAATATTATTTTCTCTTCTAGAATATTATTCCCCCTTCTAAAATATTATTTTACCTTCTAAAACATTCTTTTCAAATCGGATAAATTTTTGTAAACAGATACAGGGTGTCTAGTGATTATTAAGAACGAGATTCACGATTTTTTTCAATTTTTCCAGGTCAAGAAATCATGTTTTTCCCGGACGAATTTTTCTACATTAAATAATGAAATAACAGTTTCCTAAAAATATAAAAAAAATAAGCAATTACAATATTTATTTTAAAAAATTGCAATGGCAGCCTGAATAGATAAAATTCTATTTGTTACCATCATTGATATTAAAAAAATATATATATTTCTATTTTACGCGAAAACAAATTTAATTGATGTAAATTAATGATTAAAATTGTAGTCTATGAAGTTATTGAGTACAGTCGTACAAAAACTGCTGTGAGATCTTTTTATATATTTATGATCACATTAATTAGATATTTTCAATATTTTTCTTAAATATAGACTGCACATTTCAAAATGCTCTCAAAATAGGGTAAATAGGGTGATTTCTAACAAACATAGAGACATGATAGAGAAATAATAAATTATTTTAAATTAAATAAACGTAGGTAGCATATTCCTACGATTTCATGTAGAAACAGATTGACTTTTATCAAAAAAAGTTGAATTTTCAACCAAAAGAGATTAATTTTCAAATTAAAAAGTCGAGCGTTTTAAAAAAATGCAACTTTTAAACTCAAATGATAAACTTTTGAAAAAGAAGTTCATTTTAAACTGAGAAAGATGAATTTTCAAACAAACAGTTTTAATTTCAAGCAAAAGAATTAAATTTCCGACAAAAAAACTTGACTTTTTAACGCAATAGTTGAATTTTCAATAAAAAAAAAAAATAAAAAAACACATTTTTTATGAGAAAATAATTATACTTTTCGTCAAATAATTGAATTTTTAACGGAAAAAGGTGAATTCCGAACCAAGAATGTAGTATTAGACTTTTTAATTGAAATTAATTTTTAACAAAAAAAAAAAAGATGAAATGTAAAATAATAGTAGAATTTAAAATTAAAAGGTATTCACTTTCAACCAAAAAAGACGAGTTTTTGACAAAATAGTTGAATTTTCAACAAAATAGTAATAGCCAAAAATGGAATTAAATTAATATTTGATTTTTATTAAAATTTATGTTTAAAATTGGTAACATTTCCAATTTTTTTATATTTAAAAATAAAACTACATTAAGCAAATTATTGTTATTTGCTTTTCAATTTTAGAAAAGAGATTATTTCTGAAGGAAAAATATAATTAGTAGATGTTTAAATTAAAGAGAATTGACTTTCGAACAAAAAACATTGACTTCTTGACAAAATAGTTCAAATTTTAATCAAAATAGTTCAAATTTTAATCAAATAGTCAGGTTTTTAACCAAGAGATAAATTCTGAACCAAAAATATACTTTTAGATTTTTTAATCGAAAATAATTAACTTTTGACCAAAAAAGATGAGTATTCTACCAAAAGAAAGATTTTTAATACGAAAGGACGAATTTTATATTCAAAAGGCGAATTTGCAACAAAAAAGTTCATTTTCAAATGGTCGAGTTTTTAATAAAAAGTTCATTTTATACATAAAAAAAAGATCAATTATCAATCCACAAGTACAAATTTCCCGTCGAAAAAGCCTAATGTTCCAACAAAACAGTTGAGTTTTTTTCAATAAAATAATTCAGTTTTCAAATCGCATTTAAGCGAAGAAACGAGAAAAATAGGAAGTTTATTGTAAAAAACAGGGGAATAATTTTTTAAAAAAAGGGAGGGAAAAGTATAAACATCAAAATATACATTATATCTTGATTTAAAAAAAAAACTTTTCAAAAGCTAAATAAATTTGTTCTCATGAAAAATTGAAAATTTCCATGTTTTCAAGGATAAAAAAGAACAAATTCTTCCAGGTTCCTTTTTTTTTTAATTTGCAAAAACACTTTTTACGAAGCACTCGAGAAATTGTATATCTAGTGAAAAAAAAAACAATCGAAAATATTTCAAAATTCTTCATTTTTTCCCAATTTCTTCCACTTTAACAACAATTTAACAACATTTCTTAAATCGAATAATTTGTTGCTGTTAGCATGATCAAAGTTAGTTCAATTCCGTGTGGAATGAGCTTATTTTCATTAGAATTGGTTGAAATTTGACTGAGTTCTCGAATTTTTAGCTAATTCAGCAGCTGAATTTCAAACTACAGCGAAAGTTGATATGAAATTTTTCCTCGTTCGCTGTAACAGTACTCAGTTTTGATAGTGGAAAACAGGAAATCGTACAAAAAACGCTTCCCTAACCAAAGTTTTATTTTTCCTAAAAATATATTTATTTTAATAAAAAAAAAATTGACATTTCTAAAATAAAAGGTGAATTTTTTAAATCCAAAAGGCCGAATGTTCAACAAAACAGTCCAATTTTAGGACATAAAAAATATGAATTTCTAACAAAATGCTTTAATTTCCAATAAATTATTTAAATTTTCGACAAAACAGTTGAACTTTCAAGCAAATTGTTGCATCTTCAACCAACAAAGATGAATTTTCAAACAAAAAAAAGATTAAAATTTAACCAAAAATAGATGCATTTTTAACCAAACAATTGAATTTTTTAAATAAGAGTTTAATTTTAAAAAAGAAGAATTTTCTGTTTAAATATCCGAATTTCGGAACAATTAAGATATTAAACTTCAACCAAAAACAGTGGAATTTTTAATAAAAAGATCCATTCTGAACGAAAAATATAATAGTTGATAGTTCAAACAAATTACATATTCAACAAAATAGTTTGAATTTTTAACCAAATACTTCAATTTTTTAATTAAATTTGCAACCAAAAAAATTAATCATTTTCTACTAACAAAGACAAATTTTCAGCAACATGAATTTTCAAAAAAGTAGTTGAATTTTCAACTAAAAACGATAAAGTTTCACTAAAAAACATGGTAACAAAATAGTTAAATTTTCAACAAGAGATAAATTTTCAACAAAAAAAGTTGCAGTTTTAACCAAAAGAAAAAATTTCAACCAAAAAGATTAGCTTTCTACCAATAAAAATAAATTTTTAACTAAAAAATTTCAATTTTTAACCAAAAATAGAAAAGTTAGATTTTCATGTAAAAAAAAATTAGTTTAAAAAAAAAAGGAATTTTCAATAAAATTGTACAAAAAATTAAATTTCAATTACAAGGATGAATCTTCAATAAAAAAAAACATGATTTTTCAACAAGTGTTTCAACCTTCAACGAAATAAAGTCTGATGAATTCTCAACGAATTACGTAAAAGTTTATATTTATGACAAAGGATTTAAATTTTGTATAAAAAAAAAACATTTGAATTCAACCATAAAAGATGAATTTTCAAGAAAATACTAAAATTTTCATCAAAGAATATAAATGTTGGACCAATTTTTTTTTCACAAAATAGTTGAATTTTCAACCAAGACTTTAAATTTGTAACAAAATAGTTTAATCTTAAATTAAACCAGATTAATGTTGATAAAAAAAGAGGGTCGACCAAGAAATAAATTTTCAACCAAAGTGTTTACATTTTCTTCAGAAAAAAAAGATGAATTTTCAATCCAAAAAAGTATGTTTCACGAAAAAAGTCGAGTTTTCAACCAACAAAGATGACTTCTTTTTAACATTTGAATTTTCAAAAAAAAAAAATCAATTTTTAACTAAACAATTAAATGCTCAATTAAAACAGAATAATGATCAACTAAAAAGAAGTTTAAAATCAAAAATTTTAATTAATTATCCGTGACATTTATTGAGAATTTCATTTACAGAAATTCCTGGATTTTACTTTCAATATATTAACTGCAACAACTGGAATAATTTAAATTTCCGTTGAAAAAATGAACTTTTAACTAAAAAAAACGAATTTTCAACATAATAGTTTAATTTTCAACTTAAAAATTTTTTAACCAAAAAAAGATTCTTTTTTTTACTAAAATAGTTAAATTTCCAACTCAAGCAAAAGAATTTTCTGTAGAACAGTTAAAATTGTCAACAACAACAACAAAATTACTACCTAAATCAATTTTTGAATTTGCTTTTTTACCAAAAAAAGTCGAATTTTCAATCAAGAGAAACGACTTTCTAAACAAATTATTATGAAATATTCTACAAAATAAATAGAATTAAAACTTAAAAATATGAATTCGGAACCAGAAATAAAACTGTCCCTCAAGTCTTGTAAATAACTCTTTGAAATCAATTCAAAAAACACTTAAAATGATTTAAACCCTTAGAAATCCCTAAAATATTTCAGTCTTTAAAAGCCTTCAAACTACTGGAAGAATAAACAAATTTCTGGGAATCTCTTAAAATTTCCGAAAACATTTCGGATCCTTTGATACTGAAATCAATAAAAAAAATCTCTTGTAATCTTTTAAAATAGCCTAAATTATTTTAAATCCTTTCAACTTTTTTCAAATGTTTTAAAGCTCTTGAAAATGTCAAGGAATTTGAAGAAAAAAAAATACGTTAAAATATTTTAAATCCTTTAATCATTTTATCAATTCATCCTCAAGGATCAATTAAATTAAAAAATGTTTTAATTAAAAAAATCCACTGAATTAAATAGAAAAGAGTAAATTTATAGAAATTCAAGTGAATTAAAAAGCTTCCAGTCTATTCATAAAATTCCAAAGAATTCAGGGTGAATTCTAAATCTATTCAAATATTTAAAACCCTACTAAAATACCTTACTTCTCATGAATAAATTCTTTAAAATGCATTAAAATATTATAAAATTCCGTGATATTTTATGATATTTACTGCAATCATGGAAAATATATAAAAATAAAAAGAGTTTTAAAATCCCTTGAACGTGAAATTTTTTTAAATATTTTAAAATCTCATATTTATATTCTATCACCATCAATTGATTCGCGATAACTGCAGAAAGGGACTTAAAATAAAATCTATGAAAGGTCCTATCTTGATAAAATCAATTTTTCTTAAAAAAATAACAAAAAAACAAAGAAGAAATTTGCAATCACCTCTGTAAGATTCGTTGGGGTTAACGTCGGTGATTGAAGGTAAAGCGTTTGCCTTGCATTTCGGACAGATTGGTATCTTCTGTACGAAAATATCCTCTCTGATGTCGTCCGCTTTACACTGGTATTTACAACGCGTGCACGATGCTGTCGCAAAAGAACCTGCATAGATAAATAATAAATTAATTAATTTGCTTTCCTTCTTTTCTTGAGTATCGTTCCTTTTTTTTTTTTAGAATTCTAAAATGACTGGAGCAAACAATTTCCAAACAAAAACTTCAATTTTCGACCAAAAATGTCAATTTCCAACAAAAAATTGAATAGTTAAACTTTTAGTTGTAAAAATTAATTTTTAATAAAAAAAAACTGTTTTTCAAGATAAATTTTTAATTTAAATGATGAATCTTCAACTGCAATAGTTGAATTTAAAAAATCATTTATTTTTACTAAAAAAAAAAAAAAGGATAAATTGTCAATAAAAATTTAAATTTTTAATTTAAATAAATTAAAAAAAAACTTATGAATATTCTACGAAAAATGGTAAAACTGAAATAATTAAGTTAAAAAAAAAATAATAATAATATGAACTAAAAACTTAACTAATTAAATTTGTAGTAAAAAAAAATGTTAACCAAACAGAATAATCCTACTAAAATTGTGGAATATTTAATTAGATTAAATTTTCAGTTCAAAAAAATTACTATCCACCAAAAAAACTTTTTAAAAAAATCTTTAAAAAAATTAGTTACATTTTCAAACAAAGTAACGAATTTTCAACAAAAATTGTAAATATTTAACTGTAATTGTTTAATTTCAAACCAGAAAAATAATATAATAATAAAATTTCCCATTAAATAATTAAATAATTAAATTTGTAGTAAAAAAAATTAATGTTTAACCAGAGATGAATTACCTAAAATTATCGAATATTCAACTGGCATAATATTTAAATTGTCAATTAAAAAATTTAATAATTTTCCACCCAAAAGAACGAAATTTTCAACAAAAAAAATAGTTAAATCTTCGGCGAAAAAATTCCTTTTCATAAAAAAAAAAAATAATTTTTAATTCAACTGAAGAATCTTCAAACAAAATTAATTTTTCAACCAAACAGAAGAATTTTCAACTAAAACTATGGAATATTCAATTGAAATAAGTTAAATTTTCATTTAAAAAAATTACTTTCCACAAAAAAAAAATATCTTTAAAAAAAACATAGTTACATTTTAAAACTCTGTTGAATTTTCGACAAAAATGGTAAATATTCAACTAGAACAGTTGAATTTTAAATCAGAAAGATGATGTTCCAACTTAAATGATAAATATTTAACTAGAATAATTAAATTTTGGAAAAAAGTAGAATTTTCAACCAAGAAGATAATTTGAAAAAATTATTTTTTTTTAACCAGAAATGATAATTATTGAAACAAAAATTGAATAATTAAATACTTGATCAAAAATTTAATAATTAAATTTTTATTAAAAAAAAATGAATGTTTAACCTGAGATGAATTTTTCTCTAAAATTATGGAATACTCAACTGGAATAGTAATTACAGTTTCAGTTTAAAACCTAAATATAATTTTCAACCTAAAAGACACAAATTTTCACAAAAATAGTTCAATTTTCGACGAAAAATTTCTTTTGATAAAAGAAATGAATTTTTCAACTAAAGCTATGGAATATTTGATTGGAATGAGTTAAATTTTCAGTTAAAAAAACTACTTTCCATAAAAAAATGAACTTTAAAAAAATACTTACATTTTCAAACTGTGATGCATTTTAAAATAAAATTGTAAATATTTAACTGGAATTGTTAAGTTTTAAATCAGAAAGATGAATTGCCAAACTAAAATGATGACTCTTTAACTAGAATAATTAAATTTTTGACCAAAAAGATGAATTTTCAACCAAGAAGATTAATTTCTAACAGAAAATACGAATTTTCAACCAAAAAAGATCATTATTGAACCAAAAATTGAATAATTAAATTTTTAGTATAAAAAAAAATGAATCTTTAACCAGAGATGAATTTTTATCTAAAATAATGGAATATTCAACTGGAATAATAGTTACATTTTCAATTGAAAAAAATTTTATAATTTTCAACCCGAAAGAAACAAATTTTCAAAAAAATAGTTAAATTTTCGGCGAAAAAATTTCTTTGCCTTACAAAAAAATTAATTTTTCAACCAAACAGAAGAATTTTCAACCAAAACTATGGAATATTCAATTGGAATAAGATACATTTTCAGTTTAAAAAATTACTTTTCACAAAAAAAAACTCAATAACAAAAAAATAATAACATTTTTAAACAGAGTGTTAAATTTCCACACTAAAATTGTAAATATTTAACTGGAATAGTTGAATTTCAAGCCAGAAAGATGAATTTTTAACTAAAATGATGAATTTTTTAACAAAATAATAAAGTTTTTCACTGAAAAGATGAATTTTTATTTTAAAAAATGAATGTTTAACGAGAGATAAATTTTTATATATAATTATGCAATACTCAATTGGAATAATCATTAGATTTTAATATTTAAAAAACAAAATAACTTGCAAACCAGAAGAAATAAATTTAAAAAAAATAGTGAAGTTTTCGGCGAAAAAATTCCTTTACATGAAAAAAAATGCATTTTTAATTCAAATGATGAATCTTTCGATTGAAATAGTTGAATTTCCAAAAAAAAGACAATTAATTTTTACTAAAAAAAAAGATAAATTTTCTATAAAAATTTAAATAGTTAAATTTTAAATTAAAACAATACATTTTTAACAAAACAAAATAATTTTTAACTCAAAATATGGAATATTCCAAGATAAAAAATTACTTTCCACACAAAAAACTAACTTTCAGAAAAGTCGTTACATTAACAAACTGATGAATTTTCACCAAAAAGATTAATTTTTTACCAAGAAGATTAATTTCTAAAGAAAAAAAAAATGAATTTTCAATCAAAAAAGATAATTTTCTAACCAAAAACTGAATAATTAAATTTTTAGTAAAAAAAAGACTTCAATCAGAGATTAATTTTTATCAAAAACTATGGAATATTCAACTGGAACAAGTTACATTTTTAGTTTAAAAAACTAAATAATTTTCAATCCAAAAGAATGAATTTAAAAAAAAAAAAGTTAAAATTACGGAGAAAAAATTGCTTTTCATAAAAAAAAGAACTTGTAATTCAAAATGAAGAATCTTCAACCAAAAAAAAAAGGTTTTCAATCAAGCAGAAGGTTTTTTAACTAAAACTGTGGGTCATTCAATTGAAATAAGTTAGATTTTTAGTTAAAAAAAACTAACTTTAAAAAAAAGAATTAAATTTTCAACTAAAATTGTAAATATTTATCTGGAATAGTTGAATTTCAAGCCAGAAAGATGAATTTTCAACTAAAATGATGAATCTTAAACTATAATAATAAAATTTCCCCAAAAAATATGAATTTTTAAACAAGAAGATTAATTTCTAAAAAAAAATATGAATTTTCAAACAAAAATGAAATAATTAAATTTTTAGTAAAAAAAAAATTAATGTTTAACCAGAGATGAATTTTTATCTACAATTATGGAATATTCAAGTAGAATAAAAGTCACATTTTTAATTTAAAAAATTAAATAATTTTTAAACCAAACGAAAGCAATTTTCAAAAAATAGTTTAACTCTTCGGCGAAAAAATTCCTTTTCATACAAAACAAAAAAATTAATTTTCAATTTAACTGAAGAATCTTCAACCAACAAAATTAATTTTTCAACTAAAACTATGGAATAGTTAAATTTTAAACCAGAAAGATGAATTTCAAAACTACAATGATGAATCTTTAACTAGAATCATTACATTTTTTAGCAAAAAGATTAATTTCTAACAAAAAATATGAATTTTTAACGAAAAAAAGATAATTTTTGAACCAAAAATTGAAAAATTAAATTTTTAGTATACAAAAAATTAATTTGTAACCAGAGATGAATTTTTATCTAAAATTATAAACTCTAACAATAGTTATATTTTTAGTTTAAAAAACTAAATAATTTTCAACCCAAACCAAACAAATTTTCAAACAAGAGTGAAATTTTCGACGCAAAAATTCCTTTTCGTCACAAAATAATTAATTTTTCAACTAAACAGAAAAAATTTCAACTAAAACTATGGAATAAGTCAAATTTTCAGTTTAAAAAATTACTTTCCACAGAACAAAAAATTAACTTGAAAAACATAGTTACATTTTCCAAAAAAGCGATGAATTTTCAACTAAAATTGTAAAGTTTTAACTGGCATAATTTTATTTTTAACAAAAACTTAATTTTAACTAAAAAAGATAAATTGTCAATCAAAACTTGAAAAATTAAATTTCAAGTTTAGAAAAATAATGTTAAGCAAACAGAAGAATTTTCAACTAAAACTATGGAATGTTCAATTCGAATAAGATGAATTTTTAACTAAAATTATAAATCTTTAACTAGATTAATAAAAATTTCCCCAAAAAGATCAATTTTTAATCATGAAGATTAATTTCTAAAAAAAAAAAAATTTTCAACTAAAAAAGATCATTTTCGAACCAAAAATTAAATAAATTTTTAGTCTAAAAAAAATTAATTTTCGACCAGAGATTAATTTTTCTCAAAAATTATGGAATATTCAAATGGAACAATTAGTTACATTTTTAGTTTAAAAAACTAAATCATTTTCAACCCAAAAGACACAAATTTTCACAAAAATACTTACATTTTATGCGAAAAATTGCTTTTTATAAAAAAATGAAATTTGTAATTAAAATAATCTTCAAAAAAAAATTAATTTTTCAACTAAAACTATGGAATACTTGATTGGAACAAGTTAAAGTTTCAGTTAAAAAAATTAGTTTCCACAAAAAAAAACTAACTTAAAAAAAAAATAGTTACATTTTCAAACGGTGACGAATTTTCAACTAAAACTAAATATGTAACTGAAATAGTTTTAAGCCAGAAATATGAACTTTGAACTAAAATGGTGAATTTTTAACCAGAATAATTGAATTTTTCACCCAAAATGTGAATTTTTAACCAAGAAGAATAATTTCTAGAAAAAAATATGAATTTTCAACCAAAAATGAAACAAATTTTCAAAAAATAGTTAAATTTTCGGTGAAAAAATTCTTCTCATAACAAAAAAATGAATTTTAAATTCAAATGAATCTTCAACCACAAAAATTAATTTTTTAACCGAGCAGAAGAATTTTTAACTAAAACTATGTAATATTCAATTGGAATAAGTTAAATTTTCACTTCAAAAATTATTTTTCAGAAAAAAAAACTTTAACACAAAAAAAATAATTAAATTTTCATTAAAAAAAGTGATGAATTTTCAACCAAATTTTTAAATTTTTAACTGAAATAGTTTAATTTCAACCAAAAAAAAATTTTCAACTAAAATGGTGAATTTTTAACTAGAATAATTTAATTTTTCACCAAAAAGGGGAATTTTTAACCGGGATGATTAATTTCTAGCAAAAAAAAAATGAATCACTAACCAAAAAAGAAACAAATTTTCAAAAAATAGTTAAATTTTGGGTGAGAAAATTCCTTTTCATAAAAAAAAATGAATTTTTAATTCAACTGAAGAATCTTCAACCAAACAAATTAATTTTTGAACCAAATAGAAGAATTTTCAACTAAAACAATGTAATATTTTAATTGGAATAAGTTAAATTTTCAGGGCATAAAATTACTTTCCAGAAAATAAATTTTAACCCAAAAAAACCTAATAAAAAAAATAATTAAATTTTCAAAAAAAGTGATGAATTTTCAACCAAAATTGTAATTTTTTGAATGAAATAGTTGAATTGTATAACAAAAAGAGAAATTTTCAACTAAAATGATGAATCTTAAACTGGAATAATTGAATTTTTTATCAAAAAGGTGAATTTTTAACTAACTTTAAAAAAAGTTACATTTTCAAACAAAGTTATAAGTTTACAACTAAAATGAGTTTTCAACAAAATAGTTTAACTTTCAACCAAGTAGTTTTATTTTCAACCGAACAGATGATTTTTCAAATAAAAATGATAGATATTTAACTGTAATGTACTTGAATTTTCAAACAATAAGATTAATTTTGGAAAAAAAGATTAATTTGCTACCAAAAATATGATTTTTCATTAAGACAGACGAATTTTAACGAAACAGATGAATTTTTAATCGAAGGAGATAAATTTTCAACCAAAGTATTGAATTTTGAAGTAGAAAAAAAATTTTTTTTTGACAGAATATGGAATAGTTATATTTTTAGTGGAAAAAATTAATTTTTATTTTAAATGATGAATTCTCAACTAAAATGATAAATCCACAACGGTAATAGTTGAATTTTAAACAAAAAATGAGTTTTCAACTAACAATTTACTAAAAAATAACATCCAAACAGTTAAATTTTGAACTAGAAAAAATTAATTTTCAAACCAACTGATAAATTTTCATCTAAAATAATGAATCTTCAACTGGAAAAAGTTGTACTTTATACCTACCAAAAAAATGAATATTTAACCAATGAGATCAATTTTCTTGTAAAAAAAAATTAATTTTCCACAAATTACCTAAGTTCTCAAAAAACTAGTTCAATTTTGAAATAAAAAATATAAATTTTCAACCAAATAGTTGGATTTTCATTAAAAAGAAATCTGACCAAAAATGTAACAGTTTTATTTTCCGTTACAAAAATTTGGAAGAAAATTTTTTAACTCTGACAAATTTAACTGGAATAGTTGAATTTTAAAACAGGAAGATGAATTTTCCACTAAAATTATGAGTCTTTAATCTTTAAGTAGAATAATTTAATTTTTGGCCAAAAAGATAAATTTTCAAATACGAAGATTAATTTTTAGAAACAAAAAAAAGAGAAATTTTTAACTAAAAATATCATTTTTTAAACTGAAAATTGGATAATTAAATTTTTGTAAAAAAAATTAATATTAAACCAAAGATTTGAATTTTTATCTAAAATTATGGAACATTCAACTTCAAGTAATACTGGAAGTTTTAACGAAAAAAAAAAGTTTTAAGCAAGACGATTAATTTTCAAACAAAAAGATTAATTGGCTACCAAAAAATATAATTTTTCACAAAAACACGTGAATTTTAACGAAATAGTTGAATTTGCAATAAAAGGAGACAAATTTTCAACCAAATAGTTGCTTAACAATTAATATATTTAGTTAAAAAATCGATTTTCGATTGAAAATTTACCTAATTTTAAAAAAATTAGTTATTCTTTTTTTGAAAAATGACTTTTTTAATTGAAAATTCAACTATGTGTTTGAAAATGGACTAGAAAATTATTCTTCTTTGCAAATTTATTTATATTAGTTAAAAATGTAACTAATTAAAAAATGTTCAGATTTACTTATAATATTTATTTTTGGTTGAAAATTAATTTTTTAGTTGATAACATTTTGGTAGAAAATTAAACTAATTGTTTGAAAATTTTATCTTTCTGGTTGAAAATTCATTATTTCATTATTATTAATTTTTTTAGTTAGAAATTAATTTCTTTTGATTAAAATTGAACTATTTTATTGATGAAAAAATTTTCTTTGTTGAAAATTAATTTTTGAACTTGAAAATTGGTCTTTTTGTCCGAATTCGCTTTTTTTAAATTTAATATTAAAACCTTTTTAGTTGCTGAAGTATCAACTATTTAAGTTTTCATTAAAAATTAATTTTTTTTTGTTCAAAATGATACTACTTTGTTAAAAATTTATTTCTATGGCTGGAAATTAAGCTATTCTATTAATAAATTCGCTTTTTTGGTTAAAAAAGAATCTTTTTAAGAGAAAATTTAACTTATCCATTTTGGGCTAAAAATGTTTTATTTTTTAGTTCAAAATTCCACTTTTTATCTGGAAATTTCACTATTACAATTGTGGTTAAATATTAATTTTTTTAGTTGAAAATCAAATCTTTTAAAAATGAAAATTCGTTTTTTTTTTAGTAGAAAATTTGTCTTATTTCGTTAGAACTTAAAATATTTAGTTCAAAATATTAATCTGTATTAGTTAAAAATTCTACTAATTGTTACTAAAATTAAATAAATATTAAATAGCAAATGTTAT
The DNA here is from genome assembly GCF_010883055.1 of Belonocnema kinseyi. NCBI lineage: Eukaryota > Metazoa > Arthropoda > Insecta > Hymenoptera > Cynipidae > Belonocnema > Belonocnema kinseyi. The sequence continues at coordinate 19,030,521 of NC_046664.1, read as the reverse complement.
CAAAACACGTACTTTAGACTTTTTTTACTAGACAATTTTAATTGAGTAAAATTCAGAACTAAGCAAGAAAAAGTGACCAGCAATTAAAATAATAAATTTTTATTAAACTTTTATAAATAATTTGTATAAAAAAAAGGATATTTTTGATTAATTAAATTCAAATTAAATTCCCCTTTAGTTTCTTACCGTGGCACTCGATCACATTTTCAATCCCAGCCACCTGTTCCAAGGTGTCGATGTTCTGTGAATAATTACGCAAAAGTTTCTTCTGCTTTTCGAGCATTTTTATAAATCTATGACATGGACTTGGTTTGAATTGTCCGGGGTAAATTTCACGTGCAAACTTGAAAAAAGGCCTAGGATCTTGTGCAAAGTAATTGATGTCAAACATAGCCTGCAATAAATTAATAAATAACAAAATTTTTAATCGATATTTCGATGGAATATTTTTTATTTATTGAAGATTTAAAATGATTTAAAAATGACTTACTTGTGGATCAGGTAAATCGGGAAAGTCTTGTGCGAGCCGGGAATAAATTCCGTCTCGGCTTCTAAAATCCGGAATTCCACAGCTAACACTGACACCAGCTCCAGTTAATACTATGACCTTTTTACTAGAACTTATCAGCCTAACTACGTCTGATATCGTATTAATGTGCCTAAGTTTCTGTCGCCTCGGCGGTTCCGACATCATATTTACAATAACCTGAAATTTTTTTTTATTTTTTTTTATCTAACTCTCTACGATCTCCATAAAATTAATCGTTAGCAAATTTTTTGAAAATCATTGACTTTCAAACCCGGAATATTCAATTTTCAATTCAAGAAAATGATCTTTCAACCAAATATATGCTCGAATTTTTAAACAAAAGCGAGTAAACTTTAAAAATAAAAGTTGAAATTTTCAAACAGAAAATATGAATTTTTAAGAGAAAAAAAGGC
>NC_046664.1:19022885-19029479 GCF_010883055.1 Belonocnema kinseyi | reverse complement strand
TCTAGTCGGGAGTGGTGCTGACTGAAAACAGATGATTTGGAGCGATTCGCGCGCCATCTGTTGGTCATTCTAAGGACTTATTGAACTACCCTCGTACCTAAATTAGCTTTATTTTAAGGAACTTATTTCCCTATTTTGGAAGAAAAATCACTCTATTTTCCCCGTTTTTTAAGATGATTTTCTGAGTAGGATCGTGGAAATTTACTTTCAGACTTGACACGGATGAAAAAGACGAAGTATCCTCCACGGTATCTTACCTTTCGGATCTGTCTGGGCTCTCCGACCTCTCTGGTGAAGGAGAATCCAGTCATCACTGGAAAAGCGCTTCCACGTGGGTCCAGAAACAGATGTTGATGGGAGCTGATCCCCGGGAACTTATACAACATCTCTTCATGGAGTCCACGCCTATTCCAGAACAAGTTGATGACCTCACCTTATGGAAGGTACGATTCATTCTTAGAAAAATAATTTTTTTCAACTAATTTCTAACTTTACAATTTACCCTATTCCCCCGTTTTCAAAAAACCATTAACGTTTTCTCTTATTTTTCACTTTAATTCGAACTGATTTACTAGAAGCTAATAAGAAAATCATACTTTTTTTTGGTGTATGGGTCAAAATATCTCAAGTGTGCCATTTTTAAATCAATAGTTCTATTTTCAATCATTTTATACAGTTTTTGATTCTTTTTTATATTAAAAAGAACTCCCCTAAAATATTTTTGCAACAAAATTTATTTTTTAAAAAGTTTTTAACAATCATTTTTTTCAAAAATGGATTACTCGCGAATGGTTCATCGAACAATGATTAAATACTGAAAATAAATTCCACTATTTCGTGTAAGTTTCAATGAATTTAAGTTTAAATAAACTTTAATTAATGTGTGTAGTAACAATTTTTCCATTTGCATGAATAAAAACTGAGTTGCAAATGAAAACACTCAAAGTGGAACTGTTGAATTTCAAACTTTAAAAATTGAAGTTTAAAAGTTTTTTCATTCCATAGTTTTGTATTTAAATCTGAGCTAAAAGATTCAGATTCAGTTCTAAAAATATAAATCAATCAATGAATTAAAATGTTTTCAAAATTATATCATTTAAAGCAATTTTAAGCCAGAAACATAAAAATTGAACGATTACATTTTTTTATAAACTTAGAACTTCTTAAATTAAAAGTTAAATTATGTATATTTTGAATGGTTACAAAAATCTTGAAAATGCTTCCAAATTTTATTTGAAAATCTTGAAGCATCTGCATGTTTGCATTTTTTTTTAATTTTTAATTTTTGAAATTACTTGAGAACATTTAAACATCCTTTAAAATGAATCCAATTTTTTTTTAATCCTATCAAATTAAACACTTCTTTAAATCTTCAACATTCATTTTTGATAATTTTGTAAATCTTTCTAAATATTTTAAAATAATTAATTGAAATTATCTTTTAAAATTAAAAATCATTTTCAATTTTCATAGGAAATGTTTTTTAATCTTCTGAAGCCATTCAAAATTCTTAGAAAGCTTTGAAATTTTTTGTTCGTAATCTTCCAAAATCTATATTTTGTTTTAAATTGAGCCGTGGGCTATTTACACTGAAATTTTACAACTAATAGCCGGATTTTGTCGGTACACGTAGACACTTTGTTTAAATTATTTCAAATTTTAAATTGAATTTGTATATTTTCTTAAACTTATAAATATTTCTTCAACTTCCTTGATTTTTTAAAAGAATAATATGTGTTCAATTCTTATTTACACATCGAAATTCAAAAGTTTGACTTGCAAAGAAATTTTTTTAAGTAGAACAATTAAAATGTAACGTTCAAACTAAAAATCAACTAAAAATATTTTAAATCTAAAATCTTCGATTGCAAATGCTTCTAATTTTTAATGGCTTAAATTTTAAAAAATGAATTTTAAAATTGTTAAAAATAAAATGTACACTAACAATTAAAATCTAAAATTAAATATTTATTAACCCAACTTTCAGATCAGTTTTTAAATAGTAAATATTTCATGTCAAAATTAGTATACAAATTGAAACTTAATTATTTGACATGGAAAACCTTAAATCGTTAAAATTTCAAAGAACTTTTAAACTCTGAATGTTACCATTTTAATTGTTATTTTCAAAAGAATTTTCATTTGTGAGTGAAATTGTTAATTTTTGATATATAAATAACAATTGCACACTTATTCTTTGTAGAAATAATTGAAGTAATTTTAAGAAATATTTACAAGTTTTGAAAAGATTTAAGATTAATTTAAACCATTTAAAATTGTTTCAAATAATTTAACGAAATATTTGTATCGATAAAATTCGGCTATTCGTACTGAAATTTTGGTGCAAATATCAACAGTCTAGTTTAAAAGAAAATGTAAATTTTTGCATATTTAAAAAAAAAATTTAGAAGCTTTTTAAGCAGAGCTTCAAAACAATATTTAAAAAGATTTTAAAGGATTTCCAAAGTTGTCAAAAAAGAATCTGGAAGATTTCAAGGATTTTTTTTTTTAATTTTCAGGATTTTCTAAAAATCGTAGGGCAAATTCGATTCATTTTAACAGATATTTAGAAGTACGGAAAAAAATAAAAAAACAATTTCAAATTTAAAAAATGTAAAACAATTTTTAGATTTTTCAAGATTTTGAAACACAATTTTGAAACTTTTCAAGGGTGTTTAAACTACTCAAGATGAAAATAATTTGAGAAGTGTTCAGTTTTGAAAATTTATATTTTAAAATTTTTAATGTCTAGCTTAAAATTGCTTAAAATATTATAATTTTGAAAATTTTAGAGTTAATTGATTGGTTCTTTTATTTCTAGAGAGTTGGAAATCATAATGTAGATATATATTTTTAGAATTGAATTTGAATCTTTGAACTCTTATATAATTTATAAAAGTACTTCTATTTTATATTTTTTCATTTGTATTGACAATTGAGTACATTTTTTTTGAATTTTTAGCTTTAAAATTCGAATTTTTTAAGTGTACTAACCGTGAAAAATATTTGCTAACCGGGAAATGACCGGGAATTTTTATCGTCGATTGAAAGGACCACCCTGATAAATCTCCATTATTTTAATAACAGCTATTCAATTTTTTTATTGAAAATTCATCTCTTTTGGTTTAAAATTCAACTAATAGGTTGAATGTTTGAACCGATTTGTTAAAAAAAAAAATACTTTTTTGGTAGAAAATTAATATTCTTGGTTTAAAATTTCACTATGCTTTGTTAAAGATTAAACTATTTTATTAAAAATTCAGTTTTTATGTTGAAGCTTCATCTTTTCAAATAAAAATTCATCTTTTTGTTGGAAAAATGAAATTTTGATTGAATTTTTTTTTTCTATTTAAAAACTAATTTTTTCAATGATCATATGATTCAACTTTTGGTTGAAAATCGATTTTTTTAGTTGATAATGGATCTATTTTGTTGAAAATTCATCTATTTTATTAGAAAACTAATCTTCTTGGTTAAAAAAAATTCATCTTTTTGATTTGGAAGGTGGAAGAATTCTTTTACAGACGGAGAAGTTTAATCAATTGTCAATTTTTTAAACCAAACGATCATTTACAAAATAAAAAATTTTTTGTTTACTACCAAACAATTTTGTAGTGTAAAGTATACTTCGTAAAAGTTTTCATAACTTAATTTCGATGAACCGTTCCCGAGTAATCCATTTTTGAAAAAAAATGTTAAAGAACTTTGAGAAACTTGAATTTGAATTGTTCTTTTGCTTTTTAAAAAGTTGGAAGTTATAAAAGGATTGAAAAATAATTAAAAATTTGAAAAGGTTTCAAAAGATTACCAAAATTGCCAAGAAAAAAATGAGAATAGAAGATTTGAAGGCAATTTTTCTAATCGTGCAGAATTTAAAAAAATCTGTAAAGAAAAATATAATTTAACAAAATATTTCCAAGATTTAGAAATTCAGACAAACAAAATAATAAATTAAGAAAAATTAGAATTATTTTAGCAGTTATTCAGGCGGTTGAAAAGTTTTAAAAGGGTTAAAAAATAATTGAAAAGTGTAAAAAAAAGAACCCTAGATTTTCAGGCACTTTTTCTAATAATGCATGATAATTCTGATTCTGCAAATTCAATCATTTTCTTGAAAATTAATCCCTTGTTAGAAATTCAATATTTTTTGGGTAGAAATACAAATGGTTGAATAAGAATTAATCATTTTTGGTTAAAAATTTAATTATTTTTATTAAAGATTGAATTTAATTCATTTTTTTAAATATTTAAAACCGAAATCTTTTCCCATTAATCTGGTTAAAAATTGTTTTATTTTTTCTGTTGATTATTTATCCCTTTCGTTGAAAGTTTAGCAATTTTCTTGAGAATAGTTTTTAAAAATTAAACCAGTTTTGGTAGAAATTTAATCTTTTTTGTTTAAAGAGTCAACTTTCTGTTTGAAGATTCATCATTTTGGTTGTAAATAGCCAAATTTTTTCCTTATAATTAAATCTTTGTTGTATAAAAATTCGACCGTTGGGTTGAAAATTCAATGAATTGGTTGAAAATGTATATTTTTTTAAAGAAATGTATATTATAAAATTAAAATTAATCTTTTGGTAGAAATGTAAATTCTTGGTTAAGAATTAATATTATTTGGATAAAAATTAAATTATATTTTTAATAAATTATAAATTTAAATTGTTAACAACTATGTTAATTCATTAAAATTAAAATCTTTTTCAATTCATTTGATACAAAATTCTTTTTTTTTCGGTTCAAGATTCATCGATTTGGCCAAAAAGTTAACTATTTCCTTGAAAATTGTTTTTAAAAATTAAACTTTTGTGGGAAAAAATTTAATTTTTTTGAATAAAAAATCAACTTTTATGGTTGAATATTCATCTTTTTGGTTGAAAATTGAATTATTCTCGTGAAAATTCTTTTTTGGTTTAAAATTTGAATTTCCCGGATGAAGATTCAACAGTATTCCGAAAAATTCGCCTTTATAACTTTAAAATTCAACTGTTTAGGTGTAAAAATGCAACTGTTTTTCGTTTAAGTTGAATATCTGTTGTTTAAAAATTCGACCATTTGATTGAAAATGAATCTTTTTGTTAAAAATTCGTATTTTCTGATTGAAAATCCAATTTTCTTTATTAAATTATTTCTTTCTTGACTGAAATTTTTTCTTGGTTCTTTAAATTCAACCCTCTTTTTGAAAATTGATCTCTTTTGGCAGAAATTTCATCTATTTGGGGTAGAAAAGCAACTGCTTGGTTAAATTTTTTTGATTAAAAATTAAATTATTATGTAAAAAATTGAATTCAACTTTTTTTCATTAAAAATTAAAATATTTTTATTAATTTGGTTAAAAATTCTTTTTTCGGTCGAAGATTCATCCCGTTGGTTAAAAATTAAACAATTTTCTTGAAAATTCTGTGTTGTTAAAAACTTATTTCTTTTGGAAGAAATTCAATATTTTTTGGTTAAAAATTCAACTTTTCTGGTTGAGGATTCAAGTCATAAACAATTAGCCTTTGTAGCTTAAAAATTAAATTATTTGTATGAATATGAATTTTTTTCTTACAAATTTTGTATTTTCTAAATAAAAATTCAATTTTCTCTGTAAAATATTTATTCTTCGGCTGAAAATTTTTTCTTGGTTCTGCAAATTCCACCCTTTCCTTGAAAATTTATATCTTGTAATTTTTGGGTAGACAACTGCTTATTTAAAAATTCAATTGTTTTGTTAAATATTTAATTGAATTCAACTGATTTTTTTCGGTTGGACTATCAACTATCATGTTTTTCGTTTAAAATAAACTTTTTTATTGTAAATTCAAGCGTCTTCTACAAAATTGGCCTTGTTTTCTTAAAAATTCATATTTTTGTAGTGAAAAGGAATTTTTTTGCTGAAAATTTAACTATTTCTTTTGAAAATTTGTTTCTTTCGGGTTGAAAATTATTTAATTTTTTTAAATTGAAAATGAAACCATTATTCCAATTGAATATTCCATAATTTTAGATAAAAATTCATCTCTGATTAAACATTCTTTTGTTTTTGATTAAAAATTTAATTATTCAATTTTTGGTTAAAAAATTATCTTTTTTGTTGAAAATTCATATTTTTGGTTAGGAATAAATCTTCTAAGTTGAAAATTAATCTTTTTGGTCAAAAATTTAAATATTGTAGTTAAAGATTCATCGTTTTAGTTTGGAAATTCATATTTCTGATTGAAATTTTAACTATTCTAGTCAAATATCTGCAATTTTAGTCGAAAATTCATTAAAGTTTGAAAAACTATTTTTTTTAAAGTTAGTTTTTTTTGTGAAAAGTAATTTTTTTAACTGTAAATGTAACTTATTCAACTGTTTTTATTTTTAAATTTAAAATTGAAATCTTTTTCTGTTCGGTTAAACAATTTTTTTTTGGTTGAGAATTCGTCCTTTCGGTTTAAAATTAAACTATTTGTTTGAAAACTCTGTTTTGTTGTTAAAAATTAATCTTTTTTGTAAGAAATTTAATCTTTTTTTTATTGAAGATTCAACTATTTGGTTGAAAATTAGTCTTTCGTGATTTACAATGAATTTTGTGTTAAAAATTCATATTTTAGGGTTGTCAAATTTAAC
>NC_046664.1:19018757-19022785 GCF_010883055.1 Belonocnema kinseyi | reverse complement strand
ATTGACCAAGTGTATAGAGCTCCAAGGAGATTATGTTGAAAAATAAAAAAAAATTTACCCAAAAAAAATTGTTTTTATACTTCATTCTAAGGACTTATTGAGTTACCCTCGTATCATTTTAAAATAAATATTAAACGCTTTAAATTCGTAAGATTTCGAGTTTAAATATATTGAATTTTCCATCAGGGTTTGATCAGCAGGCCTCACAGCACCTATGGGACAAAATATAGGGACCAAAGAGCACTTTTTTCGCGCCCAAATGTTAACAAATTAACCCTGAAAGGGCAGACTTCCGTAAAATTACATAAAGAGCCTACTGGGTGTTAGGTACCCAAGGGTATTGAAGCGTGGGATTTGCCGACGGTATTGCATAGTTTTTTACAAGAAAATCAATTAATGATGTTTAATCTATCTAGTTTAAGGAAAAAAAGGTTTCATAACAATTTTTGAAATTTAAATTAGTTTTAAAAAATCCTTCTTGGAAAGAAATGACTTCTTTCACTCTAAAATTCATAACTTTTTGATATTTTTACTTAAAATTTTACTTGAAAACTTCCGAGATACGGCGATTCAAAAATAAAATTAGTCTTATAGTGTTCGTTCCAAAGAGGGTGTTTATTCTACAAAATAAAAGCTTCAATTCAATGAAACACCGTACTTTGCGCGATTAAACGATTTTATTGACCTTAAACTGGGTATAAAAATTATAAAAATCAAAATTATGTGAAAATGACATAGAAAAATAGGTTTTCATGTCATTTGTTAATCTGGCGCCATATATTCAATTTTCTTCAATTTGGTAAGTTTTTTTAAAGCGCAAATAAGTCGCTGGGTATTATAAACCCAGTATGCCCGGAAAGGGTTCCGAATAAATTCCTAAATCTTGCATGATTAGAAAAATTGCCTTAAAATCTTCCGGATTCTTTTTTTGCCAATTTTAGGAATCTTTTAAAACATTTGAAATTTTTAAATTATTTTATCCTTTTAAAACTTCTAAACTGTAAAAATATATTTTACAATGATTCTAATTTAACTTTTTTTTTTTAAATTTTCAAATAAATTTTTGTACCTTAAATTTTGCATGATTAGAAAAACTGCCATAATTTTGGGAATATTTTTAAACATTAAAAAATTTGTACATCCTTTTAAAACTTCTAAGTCGTCTAAATATATTGTATAATGATTTTAGTTTTTCCTATTTTCTTTAATGTCTGAATCTCTAAACTTTGTAAATATTTATTTAAATTACGGTTTTTTTCCTAAAATTTTTTTCAATTCTGTATGATTAAAAAAATTGCCTTAAAATCTTCTGGATTCTTTTTTGACAATTTTAGGAATCTTTTGAAACTTTTGAAAATTTTAAATTATTTTTTCATTCTTTTAAAAGTTCTAAACCGTATAAATATATTTTATTATTCTAATTTTTCATAGTTTTTTTTTTATTTTCGCATGCGTTTTTGTGCCTTGTAAATATATTTTTTAAATACGGGGTTTTCCTATTTTTTTTAAAAGTTCGCCTGAATTTCTAAACCTTGTAAATATATTTTTTTTAATTATGTTATTTTTCCTAAAAATTTTCCTTAAACCTTGCATGATTAAAAAAGCACCACAATTTCGGGAATATTTTAAGTATTTTTTCATCCTTTTAAAACTTTTAAGCCGTCTTAATATATTTTATGATTTGAATTTTTACTATTTTTTTAAATATCTAGATTTCTAAACCTTGCAAATATTTTTTTTAAATTATGGTATTTTTTCTAAAAAATTCAATTCTGTATGATTAGAAAAATTGCCTTAAAATCTTTTGGATTCTTTTTTTTACAATTTTGGTAATCTTTCGAAATATTTGAATTTATTTATAATTTTGCTACTCCTTTATTTAAATTTATTTAAATTTCTAAACCGTATAAACATATTTTATAATGATTCTAATTTTTCCTATTTTTTTAATGTCTGAATTTCTAAAATTTGTACATTTTTATTTCAATTACAGTTTTTTCGTCAAAATTTTTTTTATTTCTGCATGATTAGAAAAATTTCCTTAAAATCTTCTGTATTCTTTTGTTTGACAATTTTAGAAATCTTTGAAACATTTGAAAATTTTGAATTATTTTTTCAACCTTTTAAAAGTTCTAAAAACTTCAATTAATGATGCTTAATCTATCTAGTTTAAGGAGAACAAGGTTTCATAACATTTTTTAAAATTTAATTAGTTAAAAAAAAATCTTTTTTGGAACAAATTTTAAAAATGACTTCCTTTGCTCTAAAATTCATAACTTTTTCATATTTTTACTTCAAATTTGACTTGAATACTTTCGAGATACGGCGATTCAAAAATAAAATTAGTCTTATAGTGTTCGTTCCGAAGAAGATGTTTATTCTATACAATGAAAGCTTCTATTAAATGAAAAATTAAACACCGCACTTGGCATGGCTAAACGATTTTATTGACCTTAAACTGCGTATAAAAATTATAAAAATCAAAATTATGTGAAAACGACATAGAAAAATAAGTTTTCATGTCATTTTTTAATCTGGCGCCATATGTTCAATTTTCTTGAATTTGTCAAGTTTTGTTAAAGCGCACATAAGTTGCTGGGTGTATTACACCCAGTATGCCCTTTAAGGGTTAACCAAGAGCCGTGACATTTTCCACCAAATATAGATGAATTTTCCAACTTAAAAGAGGATTAAAAAAAAAAGCTTTAATAAACATTCTAAAAAAAGTTCTATTTTCAACCTGAAAAGTTCATTGTTACCAAAAAACTTGACTTTTCAACAAAACAGTTGAATTTTTAATAAAATGATTACATTTCCAAACAAATATTTAAAATTTCAACCCAACAGTTTAATTTTTAAAGTAAAAAAAGAAATTGTTAACCAAGAGATTGAATTTTCAAATAACAAAAAATTTTAATACGACCAAAGACAGCTGCAGTTTCAATCCGAAAAACAGTGTTTTTGACAAAAAATAATAATTTATTACTTAACCAAGATGAATTTTCAGCCACCTTCACTTACTAAAATATTGAAATCCAAAAAGGCGAATTTTCTTCCAGTTTTGTTTTCGAAAAAAGAGGACTATCTAACAAAATTGTTATATTTTCAAACAAATAGTTTCATTTTTCAGCAAAAAATCGACAAATTTTTGAGACGACTAATAAACTAAACTAATAAAGTGGAATCTTCATCAAAATAGTTGAATTTTTAAGATAAAAATATGAATTTTTAACCAAATGGTCAAATTTTCACAAAAAAGAAGAAAAAAAGATTGAACTTTAACCAAGACTCGGGGAATTTTCGATACAAAAAAAGGTGTCCTAAGTACTTCAATTTTCAACAAAATACTTGAATATTCGAGGCAAAAATAGAAATTTTTTAGATGCTCGAAAAGTTCAATTTTCAATCTAAAATTTACGTTTTCAAGCAAAAAAGATTGAACCTCTATCAAGAAACATTGAATTTTCGACTAAAAAAGGTTTATTTTTAATAAAATAGTTGATTTTTTAAAGAAAATACTTAAATTTGTAAGAACATAATTAAATTAAATTTAATGAATAATTTTTTTGGTTCAAAATTTTACTATTTAGTTAAAGATTTAACTATTTTATTGAAAATTAAAGTCTTTTGTTAAATAGTAATCGTTTTTGGACAAAAAATTATATTGTTTGGCAGAAAATTCATTTTTATTATTGAAAATCGTATTTTTTGGTTGAACATTCATCTTTTTTGATTGAAAATTAATTCTTTTATTTTTGAAAATTTATTATTGTATTTTTGTTTAATAAATAATCTCTTTTACTTAGATAGATATTTATTTATTTTTCAGCCCAACGGCCTTAAAAAATTGGACTTGGTTTACATTTCTTTTTCTTATCCATCCACTCTTGCATTCAAGGATTTTTTTGACAACTAAAAGAAAATAAAATCTCTATATGGATTAATAGTAACAATAATGGTTCTCTATACACTCATATTATACATTTCTCTACTTATCTAGAGTTAATTACATCCTCTTTTCGCTTTTC
>NC_046664.1:19002995-19018657 GCF_010883055.1 Belonocnema kinseyi | reverse complement strand
CCAGAACCATGTAGCTTGGTGTATAACGGTCGAGTCCCAGGGTCCACCTGAGATAACGGTCTTGGATCCTTTCTAGAGTGGCTTTTTCTTCCCATCCCCATAGTTCTACCCCGTAAGACAGAACTCCAACCACTAAGCTGTTAAAAATATGTATTCTTCTGTTGAAATTGTCCTTAAAGAGTCTTTCTCCTATCCCCCACGTATGTTTCATCACAATGTTGGCCTTTTTCACAATCTCCTGAATGTGTCTATCACAGCCTCCATTTTTGTTGAATGTGTACCCTAAATATTTGAATACTTTCACTTGCTCTACATTAACTCCTTTCCAATTCCATTTTCTTTCCTTTTCTCTGCCCCCACCTTTTTTGAAAACCATTACCTTCGATTTTTCTACGTTCAATACTAAACTTTTCTTCTTTAAGAACTTTTCGAATCTTTTCATCATTGCCCTAAAATCTTCTTCATTGTTCGCCAAAAGTGCTATATCATCTGCGTAAACAAGTGACCAGAATTTTTCAATCCCAACTTTTATGCCTCCCACAATTTCTTTTCTCATTTCCTCTTCTATGTCAGAGATCAGGACTGTGAATAGTGTAGCGCTAAGGGGACAGCCCTGCCTAAGGCCCTCTTCTGTGATATTGCCATTTACCCTCACAGCACTAACCGTTTTTACATAGATTTCATTCACTCTTTGAATTAAACCTTTTCTTACTCCTCTTATCTCCATTGTTTTCCACAACTTTCCCCTATTTACCTTATTAAAGGCTGCCTTTAAATCAATGAAGAACGCAAAGATCTTTCCTCCCTTTTTCTCTAGTGCTCTCTCTATGATATGCTGCAGTATGTATATATTGTCTATTGTTCCTCTATTTTTTCTAAATCCTGCCTGTGTGTCCGGTAATATTTTCTTCTCTTCCAAATCCTTCACTAATCTTTCGTTTAATATCATGGCATACACTTTGTACGCCGTGTTAAGCAGAGTGATCGGTCTATAGTTTTTCAGATCCTCTGTTTCTCCTTGCTTGAATATCAGCGCAATAATGCCTTTCCTCCAACTATTCGGGAAGCCTTCTCCACTCCACACTCTTCTTATCAGTTCAAAAAGTTTCCTTTTGCCATCCCCTTCTAAATATACCCATGCTTCATTCGGTATTTCATCTTCTGGTGCTTTCTTCATTCCCAGTTTCTTAATTTGGTCATTAATTTCTTCGTCGCTAAGGTCGGATTCATCTTCCTGTATGTTATTCCTTTTCCCTTGTGTTGTAGAATGAACTTCTGTTCCTTCTAAGTGGTCCATGAAGTGATTTTTCCAGTCCTTCATCTTTATTTCACAACTAATTCTATTCTTTTTCTTCCTTTGTTTATTTATATACTTCCAAATATCTGTCTCCGTTTTTGCATTTTTTATCTCTTCTAATTCGTCATCCTTTCTTTTCTTTTCCTTATCTTCGCACATTTTCCTGAACTCTGATCTTTTATGAGCGTAAGCTTCCCACGAACCTTTATTATCTTTCCATTTCTTGTATAACTTCTTTACCTTCCTCTTGTTTCGTGAACATTCCTTATCCCACCAAGTTTTATGCCCTAATTCAAATCTGATTGACTTAACCTTTTTCTTTTTCATGGCGCTGTTCACTTTGTTTGCAAAAGTATTCCATTCTTCCATTAGATCATTTTCTGAGTAAACGCCAGCACTCATTTTTACATAATAATCGATCTTAATTTCATTGTCCCATACCACAATCTCTTTTTCTGGTATCTGTTGACAACATCGGTTCGTTCTGACAAGTTCCGTTTTTAATATACACCCCATTGGCTGATGATCTGATTCTATTCTGTCAATTATTTTAAAATCTTCGATCTTATCCAAACCTTCATAGTTAGTTATAGTGTAATCAATTACTGATGACCCCTTTCCCCTCTTCTTACCCGAGTTACCCACGTATGTAAATCCTCCTTGATTGTCACCTTCTAAGTTCCCATTTAATATACACCATCCTTTACGTTCGACTAACTTCATTAGCTGATCTCCTTCCGTATTGGCTACTTTGTCCTTAGATGCTCTTTTTACTTCTTCCACTTCTGGTCTTCTGTAAATTGCTCCCTTTGTACCCGTCCTTTGCATTAAAGTCTCCTCCAATTAGCAAATTTTCATTCCCTTTAACCTCTATTTCATCATCCAGTCTAGCTGTCAACTCTTTAATCTTGTCTTTGCAGTATATTGTCCATATATTCCAGGTTTCATTTCCTAGAGTAATTTTGCTGCCCAGAGCCCCTTTAAAATCCTTTGCTGCTCCTTCTATTTCTATTATTTCTCTCCTGGTTCCTGTAATGATACCTCCACTTGCTCTTCCTTTCTTGTTTTTTCTCTTGGCAAATTGACACACCCAATTAAATCCCTTAGGTAACAGTTGCCTGAATCTCGCCCAATCCTTCTCCTCAATCCCCCCTGCTCTCGCACCCTTTCTTTTTTCTTGGTTCAAAGTCGTTGGGATTACTGAAAATTTGCATCTTCCCTTCTCTGACTCATCTCCAGGTCCCTCCAACTTATCCAAACTTAATTAACCCTCAATTTTTGGTATCCTAACTTTACCTCCTTATCCTGTTCTCTTTCAGACCTGGCTATTTCTACTATTTTCCTTTGTATTCTCCTTTCTTCTCTGGTGAGATCATGATCAATAAAAATCTTCTTACCACTTAATACTTTTTTCCTTTCCATGATCGATAGCTTTTCTTTCCAGCTACCTATTTTCGCTATTACTGTTTTCTTTTTACTAAATCCTACTGCTGTTGCTCATATAATTTCTACTTCTATGTCTAGTTCATTTTTAAAGAACGCCTTTACCTCTGCTTTTTTGTCAGTTCCTTCTGCGTGCAGTCCTCTTATCACTACATTGTTTTTCCTTTCCCTTTTCTCCTGCGCTTCAAATGCTCTTTTTATCTCCAAAAAGTCTCTATTGTATGTGTACTCCTCCTTTCCCCTATTGCCCACCGAGTTCCCCGTTTGAATTGAGTCATTTTCTTTCCTTATTTTATTTTCAATCTCCACTACTTTTGCCTTAATTGCTTCCTCTATAATCTGGCTGTTCTCTTTGATCCCAACGATGGAGTTAATTTCATTTAATTTACTTCTTAAAACTGTTCTTTCTTTTTCCCATTCTTCTGTTTTCCTTTTCAATTCTTCGTTTAAATGACTTATTTCTTTTTCGCGATTCTCCTTTCCTTTCTCTAATTGTAATTTCATTTGACGGTTCTCAAATTTTATGTCCTGCATGTGATGCCAGAAATACTTTAAAGCTGTTTCCCAATTCCCACTTTCCAACACTGAATTTGGGAAATCAAATTTGTTTTTCTCCTTTTCGAAATTTTTCTCTTCCTATTTTGCCTGCTCTGTACTTGGTGCATTTATTGTATTCTGTATCGTTGATTCTGTCCCTGTTTTTTCCGAAGCTTTGAATATCTCATCTATCTTTTTGTTATTTTGAGCTTCTCTTACTAGTTTTTCTTCTTTTGGTGGTCTCTACCCCGTTTTTTCGTCTCGTCTGTCTTATCTAGGTTATTTTCAGTTGTTTCAGTTTTGTCAGTCTTGTCTCTATCGATATCGGTATTTTTATTACACTTCGCACCATCTGCTGCTGTTACACCTAGCTTCGTGACCGGTTCCTTGTTTCCCTCGTTTTCTGCCATTTTAATACTTTTTCGATCTAACCTATAAATTTTAACCCCTTACGTATATCGCCAATAATAAAATACAAATACCTTTTGAGACGTCACTTTTTAATCTCACTTATCATCCTACTTTTAGCGCACTTAATAATCACCACTCACACCATATAATATCATACAATAACCGTAATTCTTTATATATACTTCCGTCGATATGGACACACATTCGCACACTTCCACTCCACGTAACCAAGTCCTAATCTCTTTTACTTGAAAAATAAACTTTTTGTGAAAATCCAATGATTTTTTTGAAAAAGTCATCGTTTTTGGACGAAAATTTATACTTTTGTAGAAAATTCATTTTTCTTTTAGTTGTTGAAAATTCACCTTTTATATTTGAAAGTTATTAATAATTTTTATTAAGAAGTCTACTATTTTTGGTGTTTAGTACAAAATTCTACCAATTGTTTGAAAGTTTATTTAGTTTATTGAAAATTGAACTACGTTCTTAAAAAGACACCTTTTTTTTGTTTAAAATTAACCTCTTGGCTCAAAAAATCTATTTCGCTTTAAAAATCGTCTTTTTGGGTGGAAAATTAAACTATTTGCTAAAAAAATATCACCTTCTGACTAAAAATGCATCTCTTACTTGAAAATTCTACTGTTTTGTTTAAAAGTCACATTCTTAGGTTAAAAATTGATCCTTTTTGATTGAAAGCTAATTATTTTTATTTTGAAAACAAAATATATTTTTTTATTTTATAATTAATTCAAATCAACTATTTTCTAAAAAAGTAATCTTTTTTATCATATTTCAACTGCTTTATTAAACACTTGTATTTTTGGATATAAAATCAATCCTTTTGGTGTAAAAATCCTCATTTGTTAAAAAAGTAATATTTTTTAGTTGAAAATTCTTCTTCCTTGCTTCAAAATTAATCTTGTTTTTAAAATATTCATCCTTTCAAATTAAAACTTTAAGATTATGTTTGAAAATGCAACTATTCCTGGTTGAAGTTTAATCTTTTGTGTTTGAAAACTCGATGATTTGGTTCAAGATTCGCCGATTAGGATAGTGTAATAAAAACTGTGTTTGTGTGCAAGTTGTAATTTTAAATAAAATTTTACTTTTTCAACTGAAAAAAAGGTGACAAAAGATGAGAAACCCCAAAATTGGAGAAAAAGGTGACAAATTCTTAAAATAGGTACCCTGTGATGACTGCGAAAAATATAATAGTAGATCTTAGGACCGAAAAAAGATTTAAAACTAAATAAAAAATAGTTAAATTTATCAAAAAACGACGAATTATCAACCAAATGATTAAATTTTCAATCAATACCTAATTTCTAATAAAAAAATATGAATTTTCAACAAAACAATTAAAATATCAAACAAAAGAAACGCATTTTTGATCAGAAAATGAAATTTTCAAATTAGAGGATGATTTTTAAAAGAAGAAAGTTTGAAAGAAGAAACAAGTTTTCAATCAAATAACTCATTTTTCAAAAAAAGAATTTAATCTTTTATGAGACAACTTTAAAAAAAGATCGATTTTCTGAAAAACTAGAAATCTTTTTAAACGATATACGTAAGTTTTTAATTAATAAAGAAACATTTACATCCAAATTATTACATTTGGAACTAGAAAGGAGGAATTTCAAACAAATAAGATCAATTTTCTACGAAAAAAGGACAAATTTTCCACAAATTACATAAGTTTTGAAAAAAATAGTTTAATTTTTAAATTAAAAATATCTATTTTCATCAAAAATAGAATATTTAAATTTTCCGTTTAAAATCTTATAAAAAAAAAAAAAACAGTCACATTTTCTACTGAAATGATTACTACTTTGATGAATATTACTTTTTAATAAAACAGTTGAAATCGTAACAAAATTATTGAATTTTCAATCAACCAGTAGAATTTTTAACCAAATAAATTAATCTTGAGCAGAAAAAAAAGAATAAAGCTGGCAAATTTCTTGAAAATAGAGGAAATCTTTAAATCAGAGGACATAGAAAAAGAAAATAGAGCGTATTTGCAATTTTTTAAATTAGATTAAAATTTTTTGTTACTTACGGGCAACCGGTGTCGTCACTTGTTGAGTCTGTGCGGGGTGGGGTTGATGAAAGATTTGTTGCTTCTGACTCACCGGAAGCTGATTTTAATCCATCGCTTAATTCATTAAATCCACTATCGCCGCCCAGTGTTTCTGTTAAAAATGTATGTAATTTAATGATATAAATTTTGTACAATCAAAAAATATGGAATAATCATTAAGGTGAGTCAAAAAAAAAATTGCAAATTAAAATCCCTAATCAGTCGACGTTTTAATCGAGAAAAAAAACTACTTCGTTTTCAGAGTTGAAAAAATCTTTTGAAATCACTAAATTTGAAAAATTCGAAAAGCTAGAAAATTTGTAATAATCTCAATAATCTACGCGTATAAAATAAAAGCTTTTAACACCTTAATTGAACATTTTTCAGTTAATTGCGGTCGAACTGTACAATTAAAAAATTGTTCATTTATGAATCAAACATTTGAAAGATTTTTCGTTTAAAAAATGTATATCCACACCGTCATTTTCAATGTTCTAAATTTAAAAATCACATTTTTTAGTAGATTACTTTTAAGATAATAATTTTCAAATTAAGAATGGTTAAATTATTTTGTATGCATAAAAAATTAACACTTTCACTTGTAACCTTTAAATTTAGCACTCTGAAAATTTTACGATTCCGGACTTTCTAAGATTTCAAACAATTTAGTTTCTAATTGTTTAGTTTTGAATATATTATATGCAATTTTTTTAGGACATATAAGAAAGATTTTAAACATTATTTTAATATTTCGAGGTTTATAAAAATTAGATTTTGTCCTAGAAACACTGAAAATATTGCAATAGTACAATATTTAAAAAAATTGTACAGATTATGTAGACTACAAAAAAATATTAGCAATTTTCCGAATTCTAAATAATATCAAGAATACGAAGTAATTCAGAAAAATACAAAAAAATCAGGGGTTTCCCAGAATTCGGAGATTTCAGAGAAACTAGAAATCTTGACCGCGTCTCTGTTAATTTTTTTTTTTTTGAAATTGTGTTAAGTGTCTTGAAAATTTTTAAATATAATATTCCTGTAAAATTTCCGTAAAGCATTGAATTTTGTTTAAAATATTTAATTTTCTCACCCTCGATCTCTGATTTAATTTTTGCCTACATTTTAAGTTTGAATTTTTTGTCTAATTATAGAATTCATTATTAGTGTTTCATCCCAACTTCTAAATTTAATCAATTTCTTTAATTATGAACTAATCATTTTAAAATATATAAAATTATTCTAAAACAAGTTTTGTTTTAAAAACATTTTAAACCTTACCCGCTGAAAAAAATATCCAGGATGAAAAATATTTTTGATAACTTATTTTCAAAATAACCGCAATGCTTGATAAATCTATAATTTACATTTTTTAGGAAAAATATAAAAATTGTGGAATAATTTTTTTAAATAAGCTATAATTATACGACTTTCATATTTTTTAAGTGCCTAAATTTACTGAACTCATTATATTATACCATTTGAAAAAATGTATTCCGTTTTTTTTTATAAACTTATTTTTAGTATTTGCACAAATTTTCAACAAAATTATTGCATATTTAATCTGTAAATATAAAATTTCAATAACAAAAAAATCGTTTTCAACCAAGAGAATTAATTATCTAACAAAAAGCCTCATCTTTAAGAAAATGCATGTATTTTCAACTAAAAATGATATAGTTTTAACAAGAAATGGAAGTTCAATTTTTCGTAACACAAAATGAATATTGAAACAAAACGATGTCTGAAGAAAATAGTTAAATTCTCAAGAAAAAAAAAATTAACACATTACAGTTGAATTCAAACAAAAAATAATTAATTTCATCAATCCTTTCAACCTAACAGTTGCATTTTTTAATGTAAGAGATAAACATTTAAAAATTTGCAGTTATATTTTAATCTTTGCAAATCTTCTAAGCCTTATAAATAATTAATAAAATGAATCAATTTTTCCAGATTGAAAAAAAGTACACCGAAATTTCTAAACATCTTTTAAAAGTATCTTTAAAAATTTTTTTTTTAAACTGGTATTTATCCGAAATTTTGATATTCTGCATTATTAAAAAGTGCCTGAAAATCTGGGTTCTTTTTTTTACAATTTTGTGAATTTGAAATATATTCAAACTTTAAACTGTTTGTTATCCCTTTCAAAACTTCTAAACCGCCTGAATATATGTTAAAATAATTCTAATTTTCCCTATTTTTATTTTATTTTGTCTGAATTTCTAAACATTGTAAATATATTTTTTAAATTGTGTTATTTTTCCTAAAATTTTCCTTAAATCTTGCCTGAGTAGAAAAACTGCGTTAAAATCTTCTGCGTTCTTTCTTTGACAATTTTGGGAGTATTTTGAAAAATTCTCAATTTTTAAAGTATTTTTTCAATCCTTTTCAAAAGTTCTTAGCCGTCTTAGTAAATTTTATGATTTAAATTTTTACTATTTTTTTTTAAGTGTATACATTTCTAAGCCTTGCAAATATTTTTTTTTTAAGTATGGTAATTTCCCTCAAATTTTTCATGATTAGAAAAAAGTTCCACAATTTTGGGAATATTTTGAAATATTTTCAAATTTGTAAGTATTTGTTCCTCCTTTTAAAATTTCTAAGCCGTCTAAATATATTTTATGATTTTAATTTTTAATATTTTTTTTTTCATTTCTATATTTCTAAACCTTGCAAATATTTTTTTAAATCATATTTTTTCTAAAAGATTTCAATTCTTCATGATTAGAAAAACTGCCTTAAAATCTTCTGGATTCTTTTTTTTTTTACAATTTTGATAATCTTTTGAAACATTTGAAAATTTTTTATTATTTTATTCTTTTAAATTTCTAAAACCGTATAAATATATTTTATAATAATTCTAATTTTTCCTGTTTTTTTTTAAATGTCCCTTTTTTTAAAAGTTCGCCTGAATTTCTAAACCTTGTAAATATATTTTTTTAATTTTGTTGTTTTTTCTCGAATTTTCCTTAAACCTTACATAATTAGAAAAACTTCCACAATTTTGGGAATATTTTAAAACATTTTCAAAATGTTACGTACCTTTCATCTTTTTAAAACTTCTAAGCCGTCTAAATATATTTTATGATTTTAATTTTTACGAGTTTTTAAATGTCTAGATTTCTAAACCTTGCAAATATTTTATTTTAAATTATGGTATTTTTTCTAAAAAATTTCAATTCCGCATAATTAGAAAAATTGTCTTAAAATTTTCTGGATTTTTTTTTTGTTGACAATTTTGGTACTTTTTTGAACATTTGAAAATTTTTATTATTCATACATTTTTATTATTCTGGATTTTTTTACAATTTTAGGAATTTTTTGAAACACTTGAAAATTTTGTATTATTGTTTCATCCTTTTAAAGGTTCGAAACCGTAAAGATACATTTTATGATTCTAATATTTCATAATTTTTTTTTTAATTTCGCATAAGATTTGTACCTTGTAAATACTTTTTTAATTATGGTTTTTTCCCTGAATTTTTTAAAGTTCGCCTGAATTTCTAAACGCATTTTTTTTAATTATGATATTTTTCCTGAAAATTGCCTCAAATTTTTAATGATTAGAAAAACTTCCACAATTTTAGAAATGTTTAGAAACATTTTCAAATTTTTTTCATCATTTTAAAACTTCTAAGCCGTGTTAATATATTTTATGATTTTCATTTTTTCTTTTTTTTTTTACATTTATCAATTTTGCATACATTTTTTTTATATATATTTTATAATGATTTTAATTTTGCATATGCTTTTGTACCTTGTTAAAATTTTTTTAATTATGGTTTTTTCCTATTTTTTTTTTTTTAAATTCGTTTGAATTTCTAAATCTTGCGAACATTTTTTTAAAAATTATATTATTTTTCCTACAATTTTCTTTAAACCTTGCACGATTAAAAAAACTTCCTCAGAATCTTCTAGATTCTTTTTTCTTTGACAATCTTGGGAATCTTTTGAAAAGTTTTCAAATTTTTTTTTATCCTTTCGAAAATTCTAAACAGTCTGAATATATTTTAAAATGATTCTAATATTCCATATATTTTTTTCTTCTTCCGCTTAAATATACATTTTTTTAGTAAATATTTTTTTATTTTGGCAATTTTCATATTTTTTAAATTCGTCATTATTCGAAAAATTCCCTTAAAATGTTGTGGATTTTTGTTTTGACAATTTGGAGAATCGTTTGAAAGAAAATAAATGTTAATTTTTTAAATAATTTTCAATTTCGTAAGCAAAGAACTTAAAAAATTGCTGAATGTAAAGATTTTTGTTCAATCTTTCCAACATTTCTAATCCTTCTAAATATCTTTTTAAATTATAGTATTTTCCTAATTTTTTAAAATGATCTTTTATTAGAAACATTGCCTCAAAATCTTCTGGTTTCTTTCTTTTTACATACATAATTTTGGTAATGTTCTAAAACATTCTTTTGAAATTAATTTTCAAAAATAAAAAATCATCAAAAATGTTTTACAAAAATAAAAAATAAGGATGCGCACATGTGTATTTTCAAAAATTTTGAAAAGCTTTCCATGAACACTAAAATATTTTTTTTCTTCAAAAAAATTCCAGCGAGTTTCTGTCATCGAGGATTTTTTTGCGCCTATTTAATTTCAAATTAACTATAAAAAGAAAAAATTCTCCACAACTCTCATAAAATTCCTAACCTTGTTTATTCAGCTTTCAGATAAAAACGCGTTTCAAATCAAAAACAGATTTACGATTAGGAAGTTTCCTCAAACTCATAAGGAAACACTCAAGTTTCTAGGAGATAAAAATAGAGATAACCTCAACCTACGGAAATCTACCAAATTATTCTTAGTGAAAAATAAAAAACCTTAAATTCTAAAATAGTTACTAAATACGCTTTTAAAAATACTATGAAATAAAAAATGCTAAACATAACCGCAATAAAATTTGGCCTAAAAAGAAAATTACTTTAAAGTTGTAATAATCACTCTAGAAGAAACTAACTGGAAAAGCGTATCATTACATATCAAATTGTTTTGACGTTTGTGAACTTCGCGTTTGACACTAAACACATGTGGCACCCGAAACGTCAAAACCACATTTCTTTTGTTTGCGAAACTCATCTGCCATCTGTGAACGTCAGCGAATTGCACCTAAAGTACCGCTGTCAGTGACCCTCCTTCCCGCGAAATTCCCAACCCCAAAAACGCGCATTTCCAATCTGCCTCCTCACAAACAACCCAGAAAATGAATTTCAACAACAAAAATCACAACGTTCTTGCCTGAAAAGTCGAAATTCGAGCCATAAATCGATTTTCAGTTTGGCGTAAATTAAAGACGCACTTGCACGAACTGTCATGGCTGTCATGGCTGGGCGATGCTTCTCGAATGTTGCGTGGACGAGCTCGCCACCCTTCCAAGCCGCCATGTTGAAATCGCGAGAATTTCGTAAATTAAATGCCCATATTTTGACGAAAATACCTTCAAGATTCTCGGGTGTGTGTTCGCCAAGTAGCTTCTCGTTTCGAAAATCGAGTTCTGAGCCAAGCGGTGCTTCGTATCTGTTGCCGTCGATCTTCCGTCGTTTTGCTGGGGATGAATATTCTGGCAGCTCCGAGCTCGACGCCATTTTCCACAGCAATGCAAAGGAGACAAGCAGACTCTAAAACTAAAGTAAACGTAGTTCGAAACGTGACCGCCACCCCAAGAGAGGGCGCTCTCTATTTTACCTCCCCCTTTTTTTATCCCCAAAAACATCACACAGTCAAACGACGCTCAAGTGCATTCGACGCGAGTGCACCAACACTTGCATAAAACTCGGCTCTATTCAACGCCCACGCATCTTGCAGCTGTCTCTCTGTTTCCGAGAATTGGCGATGTGGCAACAGTGGCAACGTTGGAATTTCTTTTTTGAACTCCGAAACTTTTTCAAATTTCCGGTCTGAAAATGGAGTGTGATGGGTGGATTCGTGGATTAATTACAATTACAAATTTCTTAATAATCCCTTTTTGAGGCTAGGCGTCGTTTTTGTATTAATCGCACAAAATAAGATTAAAATTAATTTATTAAAGTCCTAGGATTAATTAATTAATTAGAAGGGGAGTTTACCAGCCGCTAGGTAGCGCTAAGTATTTTAGTCAAAGTTCCGCGAAAATTCAAATTGGGTGAATGAAAAATTTATTTTGTTGTACAAATTAATGACAAAAGTATATAGTTTATTTATTAAATGATGTGAAAATGTTAGTTATTAAGCTCAAGAATTAAAAGTTATTATTTTAAATACTTTTCAGTTTTCAATAAAATGGGTGAATTTTCCACCAAACGGTTCAAATTTCAACTAAAAAAGCTAAATTTTCAACCAAAAGGATGAATTTTAAACGAAAAAAAATGTCAACAAAGTACTTCAATTTTTAAGCAAAAATGGGTTTCAATAAAAAAAACATTTATTCAACAAAATAGTTTAATTTTCAACGAAAAAAGTTAAATTTTTAACAACAAAAAATGGTAAATCTTCAACCATTTTCAAATAAGAGGATAATCTACCAGAAAAGATGAATTTTCAATACAAGACATGAATTACCAACTATATCGTTGAATTTTCAAGTATAAAGGATATACTTCTAACAAACAATGAAATAGTTTCATTTTCAGCTAAAAAATTAGTTTTCAACAATAAAAAAACGAATTTTCAACAAAATTGTTAAATTTTCGCTATACAAATTAATTTTCGAAAAAAATGTATAGCAAAAAGTGAATATTTAAACTTTCACATGAAAAATTTAATTTTTTATTGAAAAATATGCATTTTTATTTTTAAAAATTAATTTTCAATCAAACCAAAAATTAATAATTTTCAACCAAAGAAATTAATTTGCGAACAAAAAAATAATATTTTACTAAAAAATACACATACATGAATTTTCAATTAAAAATAAACAAAAACTTTTATCCGAAAAGTTAAATTATTCAACAAACAATTTACTATCAAAATTACGATTTTGCGACCAGATAAAACGATTTTTTGAAAAAATTGTTCAATTTTCAACTATACAAGTTAATTTTCAGAAAAAAAGAAAATCAAATTTCTAGCCTAAATTGAATAGTTAATCTTTCACGTAAAAAATTGAATTTTCAACTGAAAAAGATTTTCAATTGAAAAATAAAAATAAATTTTTACCCTAAAATGGAATAGTTTATGTATCTGGAAGAAGTCAAAGAAATAAAGTTTTTCCTTACAAATTCTAATTTTGGAATAGTTAAATTGTCAAACAAATAATTTACTATAAAAAATACGAATTTTTAAACTAAATAAATTAGATGTCAACAAAAAAAATGGATTTTCAGAAAATAATTTCACCTAAAACAGATGAATTGTTAACAAAAAATGTTAATTTTCAAAGGAGAATAAGTTTCTGTTAAATATACGAAGTTCTAACCAGAAAAAAGCAAATAAAAAAAAATGGTTAACTTTACAACTATAAAAATTAATTTTTAACAAAATATCAAATTTACAGCAAAAATTGAATAGCTATACTTTCACATAAAAAAAAAGAATTTTCAACCAAACAACAATTTTTACTTTAAAACATTATTTTTCAAACAGAAAACAAATAAGTCAATTTCAACAAAAAAGAGAAAGTTTCAACTAAATAAGTTAATGTACAACAAAAGAATAATTTCAAACTAAACAAGAATAACATTTTACTAAAACGAACAAATACATGGATTTTCAATTGAAAAATAAATGTTTTAAATGAATTGTTAAACCAGAAATATAATAGTCAAAATTTCAAAAAAATAATTTTCCATTAAAAAGACGAATTTTCAACTAACAATAATTAATTTTTAACAACATCTAAAAATTGACTTTTTTATTGATTTTAACACACAAAAAAAAAGAATTTTCAATACAGTAGTTAAATTTTTAAGCAAGTAGAATAACATTCTACCATAAAATAATTATCAACAAAATGCATGAATAAATTTTTAACAAAAAATATAAGTTTACTTTTCATTTAAAAAAATGATTTTGAATCAACGTAAAAAAGAGTTTCAATAAAATAGTTAAATTTTCAACCAAAGCAAGTGAATTTTTAATTTAAAAAAATACATTTTCCACCAAAAAGACTAATTTTCGATTAAAAAAATGATTTTTCAGCAGAAAAGATAAATTTAATAGGAGTTATTTCTGCCAAAACGATTTCAAATTAAATACCGTTGCATTAAAAAAAGGACAAATTTTCAAACAATTAGTTAATTTTTCAAATAAAAAATATCTATTTTTAAACACACTATTTAAACTTTCAACCAGGTAGCTGAATTTATTCAACCAAAAAGATAGGAATTTTGAGTCAAAAACGTTAATAAAAAATAACTTTAGAAATTAAAACTTAAAAATCCTGGGATTAATTAATTCATTAATAGGGCATTTTACCAGCCGCTAGGTGGCACTAACTGTTTTAGTCCATGTTCCGTGAAAGTTCAAATTCAATAAATAAAAAATAGCTTTTTATACAAATTAATAATAAGAATGGTTAGTTTATTCATAAAACATTATTCTCTAATAAAATAATGTTTCAAAGTACAAGTTATCAAAAGTTTTCTATTACTTAGAGCGAAAGCTTAAAAATACCATATGTTTGGGTTAAAAATCCCATTTTTTAAATAGAAAAATTCTCGCTTTGTCTTTCAAATTTAACAGTTTGGTTGAAATTTTTTGATTTCTTTACTAAATATTTGTCGTTTTCTTTTTCATTTAAAAATACAATCTTTTGACTGAAAAACTGTTTTCGATATTATTAAAAATTGACCTTTTTTATTTAAAAAATGAACTAATTGGTTGAAAAATTGTATTTTTTGGTTAAAATAACATTTTAATTGAATTTAAACTCTTTTTATCTTGAAAATACAACTACTTGGCAGGAAGAAGAACTATTTTTTTTTAATTGATTTTTTTTTGAAAGATTTATCTCTATGGTTGAAAATTTAAATATTTTGTTCGAGATTTCTTTTTTTGTAAAATAATTAATTAATTTGTTTTGGAAATAAATGACTTACTTTTTGCTTTGTTTTATTAATAAACTATAAAATTTATTATTAATTTGTATGGAAAAAAATATTTTTAATTAAATAAATTTAAATTTTCAAGAAACTTTGACTAGAACAGTTTCCGCTACCTAACAGCTTTTTAACAGAAAATTTACATTTTATACCAGAGATCAACCATTAAATAAACAAATAAGTTTTTTTTAATGGTTTAACTTTTATACCAATAGTTCAGTTTTAAACTTTAAAAGATCAATTTTTCACCAAAGAGATGAATTTTTCAGTTAAGAACGTTATTTTAAAAACAAAATAGATTAATCTTCAACAAATGATGTAGTAGAAATTTCAAACAAAAAAAACTTATTTGAGATAAAAAATAGTTGAACTAAAAGAGACGAATTTTCAACAATATATTAAAATCCCAAAGCCAAAGAAGAATAATTCTCAACCCAAATGGTTGCATTTTCATTAATTTTCAAGAAGAAGTTACTTTTAAAAAAACAGTTGAATTGAAAACCACAATAAGTGATATTTTGATAATATTGTTGCATTTTCAACCAAATAATGCAATTTTTGAACAAAAATATTCCCTTTAAAATTTCCTAATTTTTCTCAGGCCAGTTTTTTATTTTCCCGGACCTTTAATATTCAAAGAACAGAATCTTAATCTTGGAATATTTTTAACATAGAATCTTATATAAACCGAATGAAAGAATTTCAAATTAAAATTGAAAAAGATTCAAATTTATTATCCTTGACAGTTATTTCAAGTGCCGTTTATAGAAATTTACTGACTTTCACCTGAATAATAAAATTTCTTTACTTTTTCTCTGATTTTTAGGTTTTTCCTGATTGGGGTACTCAAAACTGAGGGAAAC
>NC_046664.1:18986200-19002895 GCF_010883055.1 Belonocnema kinseyi | reverse complement strand
TCCGTGCTGAATTGAAAGAACAGAATCTTAATCTTGTAACATTTTAAACATAGAATCTTACATAAAGCGAATGAAAGAATTTCAAATTAGAATTAAAAATTTTCAAATTTATTATCCTTGACAGTTATTTCAAGTGCCGTTTATAGAAATTGACTAACTTTTACATGAACAATAAAATTCCCTTATTTTCTCCCTAATTTGTAGGTTTTTCCTGATTGGGGTACTCCACACTGAGGGAAACTTTCCGTGAAGAATCGCAGATCTTTCTGGCGGATTCCGCTAGAGACAGCACATACAGGCCTGTAACCGCGGAAAGTTGACCTCAATCGGTAGTAATCAGCTATTACCATGCCTAAACGATTATCTGTAATGCTTCGTACCCCCAATTTTTGTGTTCTTCTATCAGATATTATAGACAGGAAAATTAAGTTCAATTAAAAAAAATGTACCTTAATATTTGAATACTTTTGTAAGGTTGTATCATTAACGTGCGTACTAAAAGACAATTAGGTTGCTGATTTTTAATGATAAATATATATTTTTATTGTAAGATACAGAATTCTTATTTTTAATTTCTCAGCATTTTAATTTAATAACTTGAACAAAATTTAATAGCTTATTGTTTTAGGAACAGGAATGCCTCTTCTTTTTCATAATGTGTTGTATTTTCTTTCTAATACTAAGTATCAACTTTTCAGTAAGAGCAGACCTATAATGAATTAAATGTAGCATAAATAATTGAGTTTTTTGTGTTACAATATTGTTTTGAAATAATACTGGAAAGTTGCGTTTTTGCTGAAATATTTAACATTTTGTCCACTTTTTACTCATAGTAATGTATGATAGTTGGGGTTTTTTCTGAATTTTTTTAACTTTTTGCCTACTTTTTAATTAGAGCAAAGTAACAACTCATTCAAGTTAACAAAAATAATTCGTTAAACAATTTATTTTAATTGCTAGTAATATTGTCCTTTCTGAGTGGTCGAAATTTGAGGTTTTGCTGAAATTTTTATCTTTTTGTCCACTTTTCACTAAGTGAAGTAATAATTAAGGCCAGTTAACCAAAATAGTTGTTTAAACAATATATTATTGTTTATAACTATTGTTTTTCTGAATGTTTACCTTTGCCTTTTTATTTATGAGCAAATAACAAATAAAAATTAAAGAGAAAAATATTTTAAAACAATTTCTTTCTTTTTCGTGAATATATTTTGCTGGTGAGCGTTAGGGGGGGGGGGGGGGGGGGGGGGGGGGGGGGGGGGGGCTGATATAAAAATATGTTATTTACAGTCCTAGTATATCCACCTGCTCCCAATTAATCCATCCTTTGTTTTTGTCTCTTGTGTAAGATATAATTTTTGTTTAAATTATTTTGTTTAAACATTGGACAAAGAGCAAAATTAGCTCACTTAGAAAAATACAATAATACTTCAAAAATTATTCTTGTTGAGATTTACTTGTTATGTTTTCATAACTAAAAAGTCGAATCAAAACTAAAGAATTCAGAAAAAAAACAACTTTCTAACATTTTTCTGAGAGAAGATAGTTACAGAAATAATCAATGTTTCAACAATATTTTAACTTGCACTATTTATTACTTTACTTGGTAAAAAGTAGGTAAAAAGTTAGAAGTTTCAGAATAAACCGTAATTTGGTTAACTTTATTTAATTAATTATCTCACTTTAATTGAAAATATGACAAAAAATTGATTTTTAACTTCAATTTTCTAGCATTTTCCCAAGAGGTTATTATTAACATAAGAATAAATTGTTGAAACAATTATTTTTGATGACATTAATTAAGTATTACCTCACTGTAATTTAAAATTGAACAAAAGGTTGCCTTTTTTCTTGAAAATCCAACGATTTGCTTGAAAATCTATTTATAATATTCATATGTTGTTGAAAATTTGTCTTTCGATATAAAATTAATTTTTTTTTTGTTGAAAATTCCATTGTTTTATTAACAATTCCAATTATTTCTTTTAAATTCATCTTTCTTGATTGAAAATAAATATTTTTGTTGAAATTGTATTTTTTTTGCTAAAAAGTATTTAAGTATTATTATCTGTGCATATATAAAATTACATAAACATAATTTCCATACGATTCTTGAGAAAATTCCATAATAATTCTTTAAGATTTCAGATAAGTCAAAAAAGAATTAAGAAAATTCAGAAGATTTTTTTTTTATTTTACAGGATTTTACAAAATAGGCTTGAGACTTCGAGTCAATTTGAAGAAGTTTGGAAGAAATTTAAAAACATTTTAAAAATGTTCTCATGCCTATTCAAGTTTAAAAATATTTAAAATTATAAAAAATGCGCTAAATTCTTACAGATTTTTAAAACACTTTTAGAAATATTTTCAAATGTTTAAAATTTTTTTAGCTTGTCTTAAAAATTGATTATTAGAATAAAAAATAATTTCAAATTTTCCCAGGAGTCTCATGACAATTTTTGTATTCCGTTGACACCTTTTAAAATTATTTAAATACTTTAAAATTTTTGTTCGAAATCTTTAAGAATCTTTTCGGATAATTTTGGAAATCTTTTAGAATGTCTTAAAAAATTTTCTTGAAATAAATATCGTAAAATAAAAAAATAATTTCAAATTTTTCTATAATTTAATATTTCAAACTAAAAATATTTTCTTTTTAAATCAAAAAATATTATTAAATATACAAATATATTAAATATTTGTTATAACAAATGCATGATTTCAGACATTTCTCGAAATACAGTCATGATTTCGGCCCTTATTAGATTTCGAATAAAGGAAGCATGATTTATGGTAATTTTAAAGGTAATTTATGGTAATTCACCATAAATTGCCCAAAATTTAATTTAAAAATGCCTAGACATTTCTGGAAATATATGGAAATTTTTTGTCATTTATGGTAGTTTTACATGTAGATATGGGAAATTACCATAAATTACTCAAATATCAATTTTAAACATTTTTATACATTTCTGGTCATTTATGGTTATCAATTATATGTGGTAAATTTCAATAAATTACCGCAAAGTTGTATTCATAGGCGTCGAAAAAGGGTGAATTCCCACATGTGTCATAAAAAACATATATATTTTTAAGGAAATTATGTAATTTAAATGAAAAAATAATTTTTAATATAAAATAAAATATTTTATTCTTCAAGTTTCTGTTTTTATTTGCTTTAAACTTATACAAATATAAATTCCCTATGTTTCTCAACAATCTTAAAAAGAGTTTTGATGGTTTCAGACACATCGAACAAGCCTCTAAAAAAATCAAAATATTTTATCAGTCATACTTACTGGTTTTTTAAATTTCGTGATTTTTTTAAAATGTTTTAAAATCCTTTTAAAATTATTTTTTTAATATAAATAATCACTTTAAATATTTCCAGGAATCTTTTTTCTCAATTCTTTCAAAAAGTTTGAAAAATTTCGAAAAATGTAGAAATTTCCCCAAAATACTTCCAGATTTCATTTTGAAAATTTTTGAAATTTTTAAAAATATTCTCACAATATAAATTTGGTAAAATAAAAAATTATTGAAAATTTTGCCGAAAATCTTAATAAAAATTCGTTTATTCTCTTGAAATATTTTTAAATTCTGAAAAAGCTTCTAATACTTTCGATTGAAATCTTCCAAAATCTAAATTTTGTTTCAAATTTTTAAATATGTTTTTAAGTTTAATATTATTTCTGTAATTTTGCAAAATTGAAAAATTTTGCTTTAAAATCTTCTATATTATTTTCCGAAATGTCAGCAAAATTATTCGAAATGTTTTAAAATATTTTCTTAAAATTAAGTTTTCGAAATAAAAAATCAGTTTAAATTGTCCTTGAAATCTTGAGAAAGATTTTATCATCGAAAAAAACTTTTAAAATCCTTAAAAAGCATCAAGATTTTGTTTCAAAACCTTTAAAAAATCTACGATATATTTAAGTTTTATGGACATTTTTTCAAATTTTCAATTCTTTTTACATCTTTCAAAAACGTCAATATATTTTTTTAAATAATTTTAAACCAAATTTTTAATTCCACTATAATTAATAAAATTGTCTTAAAAACTTCCAGATTTTTTTTCAACATAATTTGAAATTATTTCAGATTAAATTTAATTTTTTAAAATAAAACGTAATTTATTCCAAAGATCCCAGAAATTGCATTATTGGTACCGATAGCTTCATTTATTTCATAATATTAAAAAGCATTTACAATTGATTATTTAATACATTCGATTATTGAAATGCAGTTTTATGTTAAACAAATGTAATCTAAGAACCCTATTAAAATTCAATTAACAATTGATAGTACATTACATGTTGACATTAACAAAATCAGTGCTTTTAGTTGTATTTTTGAAATTTCCCGCTAAACTTCCAGTAGTTTTTCACGCGTGCGCAAAGTTTGTTATCAATCTTCTTCTGATTTTTTCATGGCTTAAAAAGCTAAAATCCTAAGAGTGTTGTTGTTTTAAATATAAGTAACTAAATATACTTACAATAAAAGAGCCTTATACTTAATTCTGGCATTTTAACCATTTTATTTTATTTTTTACCCTTTTCACTATCCGATGTTGGTCAACCTGCTATTTCTGTTTAGTTTAGTGATGGCGCTGCTTACTTCCGCCAAAGCCTTTTTCGAGTAGCAAGAAAATCGGGCAAGATGGTACGTATTTTCTCATCCAAAAATTACTTGAAAATCACTTATAAAATGATGTTATAATTAATTAAATGCAGAAGATTAATGCCTCAATTGACGAGCAGTGTTAATATTTATTAAAGTTTTCAGTGATACAATTAAAAAATTTGGTGTTTTGACAAAGACGGCCGTCAC
Source organism: Belonocnema kinseyi (assembly GCF_010883055.1). Lineage (NCBI taxonomy): Eukaryota > Metazoa > Arthropoda > Insecta > Hymenoptera > Cynipidae > Belonocnema > Belonocnema kinseyi. The sequence continues at coordinate 18,998,065 of NC_046664.1, read as the reverse complement.
TGCAGGCATGGAGAAACCCCGGATTATTAATTAACTTAGGCCAATTAATTGTTCTTAGAACTTGAAAAATCCTTTTTTTCTAGTGTTCGAATTATGTAGAAAGTAGTGATTATTGCAAATTTGAAGGAGTGTTTAACAAAGTAGTAAGTGTCAAACATAACCTAAAAGTGATATGTGTTTGGAATCTTGTTGCAGGCCGAAGGAACCGCTACTATAAGAACCAGAAAGTTCATGACCAACCGGCTACTATGCCGCAAACAAATGGTGAGTTTAATAATATATTTTTTATACTTTTAATGGAATTTAACCTGTCCTGTTTGCCAATTTCTAACCTCATTGTTAGATGAAAAAGTCCTTAGTAGAATTTTAGTGTATAATTTCGTAATTTATAAAGTATTTTTAGTTTTTTTTTGTGTCTAATATTGTTGCTTTAATAAATTAATGTCTGACGCATTTTTTAAATTGAAATGTAAAATTAGTAATAATAAAAAATTCGTTTATTTTATATTGTCTTATATTTTTTGTTAAAAATCTCCGATTTCTAATTTTGTTGTAATATTAATTTTCAAGAAAAAACACTAACATTATTAACAATTGTAAATCTGATGTTTTTTTGTTAAAAATCGCTGGTTTCTAATGAAAAATGTTAACATAACCTCAAACTGGTGAACGTTATGAATGTTTTTGGAAATATTATGCTTTCTTTTAATATTAATTTATAACGAAAAACACTAACGTAATCGAAAACTGTTGGAAAATTATCAATCTTATTCAATTTATAATAATTTTTGTTTAAAAATACCAATTTTCAATGTAAAACGCCATAATATCATAAAATTCTTGCAATATTATTTGAGATCGAGTAATTTTTGCAACAAAAATCGACTATTTAAATATTGTAAATATTCTTTGATATTTAGAATTTTGTATTACTAATTAGAATTTTTTTTAATCCCAAGACTTCCTATTAAAAAATGATAACATAACCTAAAACTGTTAAAGGTTTTAAATTTTCTTTGAAATACATATTTTTCTTTTTGCTAAAAAAAAAAATAGTTTATATAAATATTGTAAATATTCTTTAAAATGTCCTTTTTACTACCAATTGCAATCTTCGATGAAAAACAGGCAAATGTTTAAGAATGGAAATCTGATGTTTTTTGTCAAAAATAAAAAATGATTTTTTTTCTTCTAAAGTTAATCTTCTTATTTAAAAATTCTTCACTTTGGTTGGAAATTGAAGTATTCCAGCTAAATGTTCATCATTTTTGTTAAAAATTTGTCTTTTAGGTTAGGAATTAATTTACTTGGTTGAAAAATAAGTTCTTTTCTTAAAAATGAATTTTTAAACTGAAGATTAATCATTTTAATTAAAAATTCATTTCCTTGGTTGAAAAATGAGCTAATTGATTGAAATTTTTTTTAACGAATTTTTTTACCGAAACTTGAACTATTTTTCTGAAAATCCTATGTTTTGTTAAGAATTAAAGTTCCGATGGAAAGTACAACCATTCTATTTGTGGTCGAAACTTTATTTTAATTTTTGGGTGAATATTCAACTGTTTGGTTGAAAATTGATATTTTTCTTTAAAAATGAAACAATTTTTTTATTTTCTGTAATTTGTAATTTGGAAAGTTTACCTTTTTGTAGAAAATTTATCTTTCTGGCAGGCAAAAAATTCAACTATTCAGGTTTTTTGTTTAGAATTTAGCAATTTGTATATGTAAATTTTTATTTTTTAATTGAAAATTTAATTTTTTTTGCTTTAAAATTTTAGTATTCCAGTTCAATTATAACCATTTTAGTTGGAAATTCATCTTTCAGGTTGGAAATAAATATACTTGTGTAAAAAATAAACTCTTTTTATTGAAGATTCATCATTTTATTTAAAAATTCATTTTTTTGTTTGAAGAATGAACTATTTTATCAAAAATTTGTTTCTTTTTTGGTACTCATTGTATTTAAATATTCATTTTTTTTAAATCCAATTTTTGGTTGAAAATTCATATTTTATAATGAAACTTCAACTATTTGGTTGAAAATTGATATTTTTTATTTAAAAATTCAACTATTTTTTTAATTTGTATAATTTGTGGAAAATTCATCTTTTTGTAGAAAATTAATTTAATTGGTTGAAAAATCATTTTTTTGGTAGATAGAAAATTCAACTGTTCCATTTAAAGATTCATCATTTTAGTTTAAAATTTATGAGGCTAGTTAAAAGTTAATTTTTTTAACTGAAAATTTAACCGTTGCACTTACAGTTGAAAATTTAAATTTCTTGTTCAAAATTTAAAAATTTGAATGTACATTTTTCGTTTTTAATTGATAAATTTACTTGATTGATCAATACACTCTTTTGTTGAAAATTAATTTTTTTTAAATCCATTTCTTGGGTTGAAAAATGAGCTATTTTATTCAAGATTTGTTTCTTTGTTGATTGAAAATAATTTGTTTCCCAAACTGAAATTGAAGATACTATTCCAGTTTAATTCCATAATGATAGATAAAAAATCTTTATAAATTTAATATTAATTGAAAATCAATCTTATTGTTTAAAAATTCAATCAATCTTTTGTTTGAAAATTCATACATTTTGTTAAAGTATTGTATTTTTTTAGTAAAAAATTGATATTTTTGGTTAAAAGTTCAACCATTTAATTAAAAAAAAAATCTTTGTAGAAAAATTTCATAATTTTCGTTCAGAGTCATCTTTTTGGTCGAAAAGTCATCATTTTAGTAGATATTTTTTTTACTTTATATTTTTTAGTTTAAAATCGAACTATTTCGTTGAAAGTTTGTTATTATCGCTTGAAAATTATTATTTTTTTGTACTGAAAATTTATTATTTGATATTTGGTTTAAAATATAAAATTTACCTTTTTAGTTAAAAATTTGATTTTCTTGGTAGAAAAATCTTCGTTGATGATTCATCATTTTATGGGAAATTAATATGCTTACCGGATTATTTAACTAGTCCATTTTTGGTTGACAATTTATCTTTTTTCGTTAAAAATTCATACATTTAAAAAAAAATCCTCTGCTTCGGTAATGAAAAAATTAAATAATGTTCTTGTTTAAAAACTTACCTATTTGGTTAAAAGTAATCTTTTATTGCAGAATCATTTTAATTGAAAGTTCATTTTTTTGCTTAAAAATTGATTAGATTTGTGTTAAAAAAAAATGTCGTTGAAATTATTAATTCTTTTAACTGAAAATTTAATTGTTCGTTTTTTTTGTTAGTTAAAAAAGCAGGTACTGCTTTGTTGAAAATTCGTCTTTTCGATTAAAAAAAAGTTTGGTTCAAATTTCGAGAATTATAATTATGTTCGTAATTAAAGGCTTTTATTAAATTGGAAGTATTATTTCAGTTTAAATTATTCACTTTTTAACCCGTTTAATTTGAAATTTTGAGATTAAGGACAAGAATATTTATTTAATATTTACCAATATTCGACTATTAATTTAAGACGAGTAAATTGAAACCACATATTCAAAAGTTAACAATTTTTATTTTAATTTTTTGACATAGAAAGCTTTGAATTCTTACAATTTCGAATTTCGTAGAAATAATAATTGAACACTTATTATTTATCGAAAAAATTTGAATAATTTTAAGAGATATTTAGAAGTTTTTGAAAGGATTCAAAATTAATTAAAAACTTAAAATGATATCAAGTAATTTAAACGAAGTGCGTGGAAATTTTTTTCCGAATTTTTAAACATATTTTAAAATGAATAAAATCTTTCCTAAAATTTTTATAAAATCCTGCAATATTGTTTTTAAGCCCTTAAAATCTTTTCAAATATTTTGTTAAAATGATTTTTTTTAATGAAAAATCATTTTTAATTTTTCTAGGAATCTTAAAAAAAAATGTTTTTATTCTTTTAGAGCCTTTCGAAATTCTTAAAAAGCTTCTAAATTTTTTGTTTGAAATCTTGAAAAAATCTACCTGTTGTTTCGCAGGATTTTCTGGAGGTTGTAGGAGAAATTCAATTAATTTTAAAAGTTATATTGAAGTTCTGAAAAAAAATTCAAAAGTGATTTTAATTTTGAAAAAAATTTTAAACAACTTCTAGATTTCTCAAGATTTTGAAATAAAATTTTAAAGCTATTCAAGGATCCTTAAACTATTTAAAATTCAAATTATTTAACTTCTAATTCAAGAACTTTTAAGTGGAAAAGAAATTAAACTTTTTGATGTTTTTAATCTAAAATATATTTTTGGATCCTTATCTAAATGTTTGAACTCTATAATTGTAGAAAATTGATATTTGAATTTTCAGTAGAAAAAAAATTAAATGCTACAAAATTAAGATTTTATAATTAAGAAAACTAACAATTCAATGATTGAAAATTAAGAAAAGTTAAATATTCAACTGTTGAGAATAAGAAAATTAAATTTTTAACTGTTTAAAATTGTTGAACATTAGTAATTGAATTTTTAACATATATAATAATTGAGTGAAGTGTTTGTACCCGCAAAATTTGGCTGTTCGTCCTGAATTTTTGGTGTGAATAAACACAGCCTAATTAAAAAAAAAATGTCGATTTTTGCAGTTGTCAATTCAAAAATTTAGAAGCTTTTTAACTATTACTGTGAAGGCTGCCAAAGAATAAAATCATTTTCTTAAGATTCCAAAATATTATAAAAAATTGCCAAAAAAATATGTGGAAGATCTTGAGGAAAATTTTAAAAAAATTTCCGGATTTTCTAAAAATTGTAGGAGAGATTCGATTCATTTTAAGATATTCAGAAGTTCGGAAAAAATGTCAAAAATACTTCAAAATTTTACAAAATTGAAAAGAACTTCTAGGTTTCTCAAGATTTTAAAATGAAATTTGGAAGCTTTTCAACGATGTTTCAATTATATAAGATAACAATAATTTAACTTCTAATTTAAGAAGTGCTCAGTTCAAAATAAATTTCATTTGTCCATTTTTAATGTTTCTATCTTAAAATTACTTAATATAATTTTGAAAGTTGATTGATTGATTCTGTAATTTAGACGATTGAAAATCATAATGTAGTTATATTTTTGGAATTAAATTTGAATCTTTTAATTCCATATAATTGATCGAAGTTAAAAATTATAAATTTTGCAGTTTATCTGCATTCCACTTAAAATTGTTAAATTGGAAAGTGTTAGCACCTTCCATTTTATTCGTTTTATTTCTATTGAGCATTTGAATGCAGCATTTTTGAATTGAAAGGCTTTTAAACTTCAATTTTAAAAGTTAAAAATTCAAGAGTTCCTCTATGAATGCTCTCACTTTAAAAAATTTCCATTTTAATTTTTAAGCGTGTATTATAATTTAAAGAGTTTTAAAATGCAGTTTAACGGAAATTCTTGATAAGGATTGATTTTATATTAAATTTAATAAATAAATTTATCAATATATTATTTCTATTAATTTTTTTAGCCCTTAAAAAAATCTAAAAGTGCGTTTTAATTTTTTCAACTTAAAAATAACTATAATAATATAGTCGAAATTAAAGGTTTTTATTAAATTATAAATATTGTTTGAATGTAAATTATATAACTTTGAATCCGTTTAATTTGAAATTTCTTAATGTAGAAAAAGAATAAATATTTATATAGAAAGCTTTAAATCTCTAGAATTTCGAAGAGCTTTTAAACTTTTAGAAACAATTTTAATTGTACTATTTGAAAAGTGTTTAATTTTTAAGTGAAATTGTTCAATTTTGACGTATAAATAACAATTGAACACTTAACATTTGTAGAAAAAATTTCTTTTAACATTTTTTTTCAGAACTTCTGAATATATTTTTAAATTAATCGAATTTTTCCTACAATTCTTGGAAACTCCTGCAAATATAAAAAAATTCCTTAAAATCTTGCAGGTTCTTTGATCATTTTTGCAATCTCTTAACATCTTCTTAAACTTTCTGTTACAATAATTTTTCAAAGTGAGAAATCATTTTTAATTTTCCTAAGAATCTTAAAAAAAAATTTTTCATTCTTTTGAAGTATTTTACAATTGTTAATAAAAGTCTAAACGTTTTGTTCGAAATCTGCAAAAATCTACATTTTATTTTAAATTCGGCTGTTGAAATTGTTGAGTTCTAAATTTAATTCGAATTGTTTAAAAAAATTTTAATATCTCGGTTAAATTATAGAATAGCTGGTACCCCCCTTTATTTCCTGGAAATTTTTCTTCTCCAAAATGAAATTATTGTAACATGAAATTAAAGTAAATTCGAAGCGATTTGTTAAAAGAAAGCATTAAAATTATTGTTAATTGCATTATTATAACGTGTCAAAAATGGGTCTAAAAAAATTTGAATTTGCCGTATTTAACTTATCGTTTAAGTCCTTTTACAATTCCCGGCAAGGTAAAAAGTTATAAATAAGTGTAATTTGAACTTTTATTTACATATCTTGACATATTTTGCTGTTTTTTGTTGTTCATATAAGCCATTTTACTTACAAAAAAAGAAAGAGTTGCTAAAGTTGTTAACGAAGGAGTCATTTCAAATTCTAAAGCACCTCGACCCCCTTTTCCAACTTAAAAAAAAATTGCAAATGAAATTTTTATAATTGGTTATATTGATGAAAATAATTCGCAAAATATCTTCCATTTTATTTGAAAGGATTAAAATTTTTCGTATATATACTCTTTTTCCCAGGAAGAATGTTTAAAAACACTTTAATGGTAAGTTGAATATGACAAATTCAAATTTTTGGTAGATCCATATTTGACATGTTATAATAATGCAATTAACAATCATTTTAATGCTTTCTTTGAACAAATAACTTCAAATTTACTTCAATTTCATGTTCCAATACTTTGATTTTGTAAAAAAAAAATCCATGAAATAAAGGGTGGTACCAGCTTATTCTATAATATAACCAATATCTCTTAAAATTACTCTAATTTTTTTTACAAATGAAAAGTGTTCTATTGTTATTTATGAATTAAAATTTTAAGGTTTTTTTTTCAATGTGCAGGATTTTTTAAAACTTCTAGACAAAATTTAATTCATTTTAAAATATATTTAAAAGTTCGGAAAACAAATAAAAAAATTATTTTGAATTTGAAAAAATTCAAAACCACTTCTAGATTTCTCAAGATTTTGAAATAAAATTGTAAATCTGGCAAAGGATGCCTAAATTATTTAAAATTAAAATAATTCAACTTCTAATTTAAGAACTGTTAAGTTAAAAAAATTATTTTTCAATTTATAATTGATAAAAGTTTCAAATTTTTCAGTTTATTTGAATTTAATTTAACATTGTTCAATTGAAAAGTGTTAGTGCCTTTCGTTTTGTACGTGTATATTTTTGAGCATTTGAATACACAATTTTTGCATTGAAGTACTTTTAATGTTCAATTTTAAAAGTTTGGAATTCAAGGGTTCCACTTTGAATGCTTTAATTTGTTGTTTATTGTTTATTGCTTTAAATGGAAAAATGTTTAGAATATAGTTAGATTTTTTAAGTTTCATTGATCGTGAAAAGGGTTTCCAAACCGGTAAATGACCGGGATTTTTTTTCTTCGATTAAAACGGCCAGATCCCGGTACGGTTCCCAATTCTGAATGATTCCTTAAATTGCAGGTCGTCGATGTTTTGCACCCGGGTCAACCTTCGGTCCGAAAAACCGAGGTTCGTGAAAAATTAGCAAAAATGTACAAAGTCACCCCAGACGTTGTCTTCGTCTTTGGCTTCCAAACAAACTTTGGAGGTGGAAAATCCACTGGTTTTGCCCTCGTTTACGATACATTGGACTTTGCCAAGAAATTCGAACCTAAATACAGGTTAGCTAGGCACGGACTTTACGAGAAGCAGAAGCAAACGAGAAAACAGAGAAAGGAACGTAAGAACAGGATGAAGAAGGTCAGGGGTACGAAAAAGACCAAAGTGGGAGCTGCGGCTAAAAAGGTAAATTAATCTCGAAACAAAGACATTTTTATCATTAAATTATCATGGATTGTAATAGATCAGAGAAGAATTGAATTTAAAATATCTCTCGAAAGGTCTATTTCATGATTTTGCTATTATGCGTAAAGTTCTTAAATGCTCAAGAATTTATGTTGAGAATATGCTCAGCATTGAAGCTCGAAGCAGGGCATTTATAGAGGACTTGAGAGAATTTAAAGGATTTATTGTTTAAACAAATTTAAATTTAAAAAATCTAAAATGAAATAAGCATATCCTTTTTAAAATTACAGAGTTGTTACCGATCAATTAATTCCAGAATGTCAAGGAAAACGTGATTTAAAAAGAAAAACTAAAATTAAAGTTGGTTAAGAATTACAACTATTTCGTTGAAAATTAATCCTTTTTGGTTGAGGATTTAAACTATTTGATTGAAAATTGATATTTTTTGCTTGAATTCAACTATTTTTGCTACAAAATTTAAATAATTAGCTGAAAGTGGAACTACTTTGTTAAAAATTCATTTCTTTCGTTGATGATCCATCATTTTACTTGACAAACCTTTTTTTTTGTTTGATAAAAATTCATCTATTTTGTTGGAAATTGTTTTAACTGAAAATTTAACTTGTACATGTTCCATTTTTGGTTCAAATTGATTTTTTTTTAAAATTTAAAATCCAACTAATTGGCTAAAAGTTTGCCTTTTTTTAGTTTTAAATTCCACTGGAAATGGAAACCGGGAAATGACAGTACTTTTTTTTTTGTCCGGGAATTTTAGAAGTTTGTAGAAGAAAAATCTGTCCACGTTCAATTTCAGCAGTTTTTAAATAATTAGTTGAATTATTATGTTTCTCAATTATACTGTTATTGAGCTTACAATGCGTAATTCAAATTTTTTACTTTAAAAATTTTCCCTTACAAATTTTTTATTTTTAAGCTTACCGTTTTAATTTAAAGAATTTTTAAATGGTTTCTTAAACACTTGAACAAGTAAAAAAATAAAAGCCTTTGTTGTTGAAAATTTTTGATAAAAAACATTTTTATTTAATAAATAAATTTTTAGTGTATCTGTACTTTAAGTAATAAAAAGTGAACAAAATCGATTTTAAATCAGTTCAATTTGAAAATTTTAGTGATTAAACATTTATTTATTTATATTATTATATTTTTATATATTTATTGTTATATATTATATTATTATATTATTATTATATATTTATTTAGATATTTATACATCTAAATTGTAAAGAAATTTTCTAAAATTTGCAGGATTTTCTGAAAATTGTAGATAAAATCCAATTAATTTTGACAGGTATTTAGAAGTTCAGAAAAAATTTCCAAAATAATTTTAAATTAAAAAACAACTTCTAGATTTCTCAAGATTTTTAAATAAAATTTTGAAGCTTTCCAAGGATGTTTAAAAAATTGAAAAAGAAAATAATTGAATTTCTAATTTAAGAATTGTTCAGAACGTGTGACTGAAAGTTTATGAACTATTTTAAACTTAAAAATAACTTCATAATAATATATTTCTAATTAAAGGATTTTATTGCATTTAAAACATTGTTTCAGTCAAAAATATTCAATTTTTAACCCATTTAATTTGAAGTTTTTAATTAAAAATATATTAATTAATAAATATTTAGCAATATTTGAATTTTTAGTCAAGACAAGTAAATTGAAACAAAATATTTAAAAGTAAAGAATCTTTAACTGAATTGTTTGACATAAAAAGCCTGGAATCGTTAAAATATTGAAGAGTCTTTTAAACTTTAAACGTTACAATTTTAATTGTTGTATTTGAAAAATGCTTAATTTTTAAGTGATTTTTTTTTTATTTTATGTATAATTTACAAATGAACATTTGTAGAAAAAATTTGAGTAATTTTCAGAGATATTTAGGAGTTTTTAAAAGATTAAAAATTATCATGCAAATTTTAGAAAGTTTTCTTAAAATCTTTTAGAATCTTTTTGAAAATTTTGTTTAAATATTTGAAAAACTTTTTAAATATTCTCTTAAAATAATTTTTCAAAATAAAAAATGATTTTTAATTTTCCTGTGAGTCTTAAGAAAATGTTTTTATTCTTTTGAAGCCTTGCACAATTATTGAAAAGAATCTAATTTTTTTGTTAAAAATCTGCGAAAATCTACATTTTGTTTTACATTAAGTTTGAATCTTTTCAAAACTTCTACATATTTCTGAAAATTACTCAAATTTCGCCTATAAATAATAAATGTTCAATTGTTATTTATACATCCAAATTGTAAAGAAATTTTCTAAAATTTGCAGGATTTTCTGAAAATTGTAGATAAAATTCAATTAATTTTTACAGGTATTTAGAAGTCCAGAAAAAAATTCCAAAATAATTTCAAATTAAAAAACAACTTCTAGATTTCTCAAGATTTTGAAGTAAAATTTTGAAGCTTTCCAAGGATGTTTAAAAAATTGAAAAAGAAAATAATTGCATTTCTAATTTAAGAATTGCTTTAGTTGAAAAAATGTCAAATTTTCAATATTTAATGTTTCTAGCTTAAAATTCCTCAAAATTATATAATTTTGAACATTTTAAAGTTCATTGATTGATTTTTTAGTTTAGAGCATTAAAAATGATAACGTGGATTTAATCTTATACGTGTAAATTATTGAGCACTTGAATACAAAAATTTGTTAATGAAAAACTTTTAAATTAAAATTTTAAAAGTTCAAAATTTAACAGTTCCACTTTGAGTGCTTTCATTTGCAGCTCAATTTTTATTGCCTCAAATGGAAATTTTTTGAGCATTAGTGTTCCATTTTTTAAATTTCATTAACCGGGAAAAACTTTCTGTGGCTGAAAATATAACTCTTCTGTTTGACAATTCGTTTCTTTTTGGTGTAAAATTTATTTTACCAACTAATAATTTAAGTATTTTATTTTTGGTTAAAAATTAAATATTTTCAGTTGAAGATTCTTTGGTTGAAAAAAACTTTACTTGAAAATTCGTCTTTTTTTTTTAATATAAAATTCATCTTTTATGTTAAAAATTTCGCAATTTGATAAAAAATGAATTTTGTTGTTGTTAAAAGTTTCATCACTGTGATCAAAAACTAAATTCTTTGGCTAAAAATTCGTTTCTTTTTAGTTACAAATTAATTTTTATAACTGAAGCTATAACTATTCCATTTTTGCTTGAAAATTTATATTTTTAGTTGAAAATTAATTAGTTAGTTTTTTAGTGGGAAATTTATATATTTTATTGAAACTATCTTTTTTGTTAGAAAACTCATCTTTTGGGTTTAAAATTGATTTATTTTGTTCATCACAACTATTTGGTTAAAAATTAATCCTATTTGGTTGAAGATTTAAACTATTTTATTGAAAATTGATATGATTTGCTTGAATTCAATTATTTTTGGTATAAAATTAAAATAAATTTTGATTGAATATCAAATATTATGTTTTTCGTTGAGAATTCATCATTTTTGGTTGAAAATTCAAATACTTCGCTGTAAGTGAAACTTCTTTGTTAAAAATTAATTTATTTGGTTGATGATTCCTCATTTTAGTTGACGAACCTTCCTTTTTTTTTTTTTTTGAAAATTTAACTCGTACACGTTCCATTTATGGCTAAAATTGATTTCTTAAATTGAAAATCCAACGAAATTGGTTTAAACTTTGACTTTCACTAGTTTTAAATTCCACTATTTCGTTAATTTTCAACATCACAAATGGATTCTCAACAAAATAAATCATTTTGAAACCCAAAAGATGAATTTTCTAACAAAAATGATGAATTCTCAACGAAAAACATAATATTTCATATTCAATCAAAATTTATTTTAATTTTATACCAAAAATAATTAAATTCAAGCAAAACATATCAATTTTCAATAAAATAGTTTAAATCTTCAACCAAATAGGATTAATTTTTAACCAAATAGTTGTGATGAACAAAATAAATCAATTTTAAACCCAAAA
>NC_046664.1:18983020-18986100 GCF_010883055.1 Belonocnema kinseyi | reverse complement strand
TTCAACTAAAAATATAAATTTTCAAGCAAAAATGGAATAGTTATAGCTTCAGTTATAAAAATTAATTTGTAACTAAAAAGAAACGAATTTTTAGCCAAAGAAATTAGTTTTTGTTCACAGTGATGAAACTTTTAACAACAACAAATGTGCTGAAAAATCGTATTTTTTATGGAAAATGAATATTCTTGTTTGAAAATTAATCTTGTTTGAACATTTATTTCATTTTTTCGTTGAAAATTCAAGTAATCCAATTGGAACATTCATAATTTTATTTGGTTGAAAATTTGTGTTTTTTAGTTCAAAATCAAAATATTTCGTTTAAAATTCTTATATTTTGGTAGAAAATTCAACTTATCGGTTTTAAATTGATCTGTTTCGTAAAAATTAATTTCCGTGGTTGAAAATTTAACTCTTTTGTTTGACAATTTCTTTTTGTGGAAAATTTATTTTACCAACTGAAAATTCAAGTATTTTATTTTTGGTAGAAAATTTATCTTCTTAGTTGAAAATTCTTGTATTTGGTTAAAAATTAAATTTTTTAATTGAAGATTTATCGTGTTAGTTGAAAATTTACTTTAACTACTCCATTTTTTTCTGGAAAATTTACCTTTTTTGATAGAAATGTTATCTTTTTTCCTAAAAAATGTTCTGTTTTCTAGACAATTTAAGTATTGTTTTTTTTTTAAGAATTCATTTCTTTAGCTAAAAAAAATGTTGGGTTAAAAATTGTTTTTTTTTTTTGTAGAAAATTCATCCTTTTGATTGAAAATTTCACTATTAGATAAAAATTTCATTTTTTGTTTGTTTGTTTAAAATTTGCTTTTCTAACTGCAAATTATACTATTCCAGTTCTAGGTTTTAGATTTATCTTTTTTAGTTTATTTTATTGAAACTGTATCTTTTTTGTTAGAAAATTCATCTTTTGGGTTTCAAAATGATTTATTTTTTTGAGAATCCATTTGCGATGTTGCAAATTGATTGTTTTAACTGGAAATTTAAGTATTCTCTTTTTGGTTAAAAAGTATTTTTTTTTTGGTATAAAATTAAAATCGATTTTGATTGAAATATCAAATATCACGTTTTTCGTTCAGAATTCATAAGTTTTTATTGAAAATTCAATTATTTTGTTAAAAATTAATTTGTTGAACTGAAAATTTAACTCGTGCGTGTTCCATTTTTGGTTAAAAATTGATATTTTTTTATTCAAAATCAACTAATTGGTTCAAAGTTTGCCTTTTTCAATTTAAATTTTGACGATTTCGTTAAAAATTAATGTATTTTTTTGAAAAATCATATTTTTTGGTGAAAAATTAATATTTATTGTTTGAAAATTAATCTTATTTGAAAATTTATTATTTTTTCATTGATATCTCAAGTAATCCAATTGAACATTCATCATTTTATTTGTAAATTTATCTTTATGGTAGAAAATTTATTTACTTAGTTAAAATTTACATTTTTTAAGTTTAAGATTTATCGTTTTAGTTGAAAATTTACTTTAACTACTCCATTTTTTTCTGGAAAATTTACCTTTTTTGATTTTTTTAAGAATTCATTTCTTTAGCTAAAAAAATGTTTGGTTATAATTTCTTTTTTTTTTTTTTTTTTTAGAAAAAATTTTTTTGTTTATTTAAAATTTGCTTTTCCAACTGCAAATTAAACTATTCTAGCTCTGGGTTTTAGATTTATCTTTTTTAGTTAGAAATTTATATATTTTATTGAAACTGTATCTTTTTTTTTTTGTATAAAATTCATCATTTGTGTTTCAAAATTATTTATTTTGTTGAGAATCCATTTTTGATGTTCTTGAAAATTGATTGTTTTAACTGAAAATTTAATTCTTCTATTTTTGTTTAAAAAATAATATTTTTAATGAAAAGAAAAAATCTTTTTGTAAATTAGTTTTTGTTTTTTGTTAGAAAATTTATTTTTCTAACGTCAAACACTTTTTTGCAATAATATTATTAATCTTCTAGGTGTATGGTTGGCTTTATATTGTAGATACTGATATTGTAGCAACCCTGATATTGTAGCTGTTTAATGCAAAATTTAAATAATGTAATTATTAATAAGGATAGAAAATAGGATTTTTTAAATCATAATTCAAAATGCTTCTAAATTCTCAAATCACATAAATGTCGAGCATATTCTCGAGTATGTTCTCAGGCTCTTGTGAATTTCTCTGAGCACTTAAACTCTTTTAGAACACTAATTATGCGAAACAAAATTTTCATTTGGCGTACAAATTTTCATTTCTCGCATGATGAAGTATTTTTGGTGGTGGTTGCGTAAAATAAAAGCAAAGATGCGAAAAAATTGTCTACTTTTTTATAGTAAAATAATAAATTTACAAATATCTCTAATTTTGTTTTAAATAATAGAGAATTCTTTTATAACAAATTCGAGTTTTTCTCGCATCTTGTCTTTCAACTAGGTAATTTATTCTGCTTTTTTTTATAATCATTTTGTAGGTGGGCTTTCAAATTATTGTCTGGCATTGATTTAAAAAATATTTTGGTGTGCATGTTATCGGGGTTTTTTTTTTTTCAAATTTGGTGGATATTTTTACAAGTTTTTCAATTTCCGTTATCTTGCTCTTCATATTCTATTATTTTACTTTTTGAAATTTACTGCTGTTTTTGTAAAATTTTAACTTCAAGCTTCCCTAATCTATTGAAAAAAATTTACTACTCTATCGAGTTTTATAGTTTTATTTGTACATTCTTTAAACTAGTTTCAGGGCTGTCATACAGAAACTTTTCGTCATTTTTTAATAATAAAAATGTTACTTGAGTCACTTTTCAAAAAAAAAAATGAATCAGAGATCTCAAAGATTTGTCAATTTTATTGATTTTTAAAAATTATTTTGAGTTCACCCTTGAGACTTAAATTCACCTTGAATTCTTATCGATTTTATCAGATTTGTATTCGCTTTCATATTTATTTGAATTTAATAGAATTAAAAAAATATATTTTATCAGATTCTTATTCGTTATTAAATTCACTTATTTTATTTGTTAATTATTTTAATTTGGTCTACATTTTATCGAATTCTCTTGAATCCTTGTTCACTCTAATTT
>NC_046664.1:18976900-18982920 GCF_010883055.1 Belonocnema kinseyi | reverse complement strand
CATTCACTCGAATTTTCTTCAATTTCTTTGTTCATTTCCAAATTTATTTCCGATTCGATGTAAATTTTTTGATTTAAAAAATTTTGTTAGATTATATTATTTAAAATTCTTATTGATTTCATGAAAGTCTCTTGAATTCCATTGAATTCTTCTCATATCATTCGAATTTGATTGAAAGCAGTGAATATCATAAAATTCTCATTTTTCTTAAACTCTCAAATTCACTCGAATTTTCGTTTAATTTTCGACTTTAATTTTTGTTACTTTTTAAGTTATGTTGAATTATGTTTTTCCTGAATCCGTATGAGCTTCATATAAATTTCTATATTCTATATATATATATACATATTTTCGTTCATTTTTTTATTCTTTATTCATCGTGAGGTCTTTTACACTCACCTTAAATTCTTAGGCTTTTAATCAAATTCTTTTGAATCCCATTACATTTTTCAAAATTTAATGACGGCCATTTTTTTTCAATTCACTGGAATTTCTATGAATTCTTTGGAATTGTCATCATTTCCTTCAAATTTTTGTAAATTCACTCGAATTTTCTTCAATTTCTTGGTTTATTTCATAGCTTATTTCCAATTCGATGGAAATTTGTATATTTTAAAAATTTTGTTCAATTATATATTTTTTCGAATTTTAATGAACTTTATCAAAGACTCTCGAATTTCTTTGAATTCTTCTAAATTTACTAGAATTTTATTGAAAGCAGTGAATTTATTAAAATTCTCATTTTTCTCAAACTCTCAAAGTCACTGGAATTTCAGTTTAATTTTAGTCATTTTTTTATTTTGTAACTTATGTCAAATTATATTTTTCCTGAATCGGTATGAATTTCATAGAATTCTCTCGAATTCCCTGAAATTGAATTGCAGTGGAATTTTTTTTTCGTCAATTTTTTATTCATCGTGAAGTGTTCTAAACTCGGCTTAAATTATTAGGCTTTTAATCAAATTATTTTGAATCTCTTTGAATTTTTCGAATCAGTTTCCTTCAAATTTTTGTAAATTCACTCGAATTTTCTTTAATTCCTGGGTTCATTTCTAAATTTATTTATAATTCGATGGAAATTTTTTAATTTAAAAAATTTCGTTTGATTATATTTTTTAAATTGTTATGAATTTTATCAAAAGCTCTCGAATTCCTTTGAATTCTTCTAAATTCTAAATTTATTGGATACAGTGAATTTCATCAAATTATGCTTTTTCTCCAACTCTCTTAAATTCACTCGAATTTTAATTTAATTTTAGTGATTTTTTTAGTTTTTAAATTATGTTAAATTATATTTTTCCCGAATCCGTATGAATTTCATATAATTGTATTGAATTCCCTTAAATTCTTTTAAATTTACTCCTATTTTATTGAAAGCAGTGAAACCATTTTTTTCAATTCATCCTAAATTATTTAAACTCACCTTGAAACTTATTCCAAATTTAGTAACTTTCATGATTATTTTTTTCAATTCATTTGAATTTTTATGAATTCCATCGAATTCTCTTCTCATTTCTCTTAAATTTATCTATATTAATTCGAAATTTAGTTAATTCTTTGGGTTTAAAAGTCGTTTTTTTTTCTTCAATTTGATGAAGTTTTTTTAGTTTTCAAAAATTTGTTTAAATTATTTTTTTTCAACAATTTTTATGAATTTCATCTAATTTTTTTGAATTCCTTTAAATTCTTCTGAATTTACTCCCATTTTACTAAAATTATTGGAATATGTTGCATTTTATTGAATTTAAAAAAAATTTATTCTAAAGTTTTAAACTCACCTTGAATTTTGTGCATTTTATCAAATTTGTTGGAATTCCTTTGAATTTTTCGCAATTCGTTCCAAATTTAATGAATTCCGTGATTTTTTTAAATTCATTTGAATTTTAATAAATTTCATTGAATTCTCTCATTTCCCTTAAATTTTTCTAAATTAATACGAAATTGCTTTAATTCAGTGTTTTTTTTTTCTTTCATTTTTTGTATTCAATTGGGATTTACCAAAATTTTTATGAATTTCGTCTAATTCTGTTGGTTTCCCTTGTATTCTTCTAATTTCACTCAAATTTTCACCTTGAATTTTTAGGTATTCAATCAAATTCGTTCGAATCCCTTTGAATTTTTCGGAACTCATTCCAAATATAATGAGTTTATTACATTTTTCTAAATTTTTTTGTATTCACTGCAAATTTTACTGAAAGCAGTGAAATACTTTTGATATTAACATTTTTTTACATTTATCCTAAAGTCCTTTAAGCTCAACTTGAAACTGATTCCAAATTTAATGACTCCATGATTCTTTTTTCAATTCATTTGAATTTTTATGAATTCCATCGAGTTCTCTCCTCGTTTCCCTTAAACTGATCTAAATTCACTCGAATTATCTTCAATTTTTTGGTCCATTTTTATATTTTTTTTCTTTTTATTTGATTTTTTTTTTACTTTTTAATTTGTGTTCAATTATGTTTTTCCAAAATCCTTATGAATTTCATCGAATTCTCAAAAATGCTTCTAAATTCAATATAATTTTACTGAAAGTAGTGGAATATTTTACATTTCTTTTAGTTTTTTTTTTTTAATTTATGCTGAAGTCTTTTGAATTCACCTTGAATTCTTAAGTGTATTCCAATTCTTTAGAATTCTGTCGAATTGTTCGAAGGTCGTTCAATATCTTAATATTTTCGAATTCTTTTTAATTCACTGCAATTTTACTGAAAACAATGACATATTCTTCATATTAAAATTCTTTTTTAATTCATTCTTAAGTATTTTGAATTCATCTTGAAAGTTATTTCAAATTTAATGACTTTCGTGATTTTTCTTCAATACGTTTGAATTGTTATAAATTCCATCAAATTCTCTCCTCATTTCCCTTAAATTTCTCTAAATTTATACGAATTCTCTTCAATTTTTTGGTTCATTTTTTTTATTTCTTTCTATTAAAGTGAGTTTTTTTTTAATTTTAAATTTTGTTCAATTATGTTTCTCAAAAATCCTTAAGAACTTCATATAATTCTCTTAAATTTCCTTGAATTCTTCTAAATTCAATCTAATTTTACTGAAACTAGTGGGATATTTTACATTTCTTTTAGTTTTTAAAAAATTAATTCTGAATTCCTTTGAACTCACATTGAATTATTAAGTATTTAGTTCAATTCTTTTAAATTCTTTCGAATTTTCCAAAGTTCGTTTAAAATTGTATGAATACAGTGCCTTTTTTGAATATTTTTTACTTCTTTTAAAATTTTTTCCAATTCCATTGAATTCTTTTAAATTAACTGCAATTTTACTGAAGGCAATGACATTTTTTATATTAAAATTCTTCTTTATTCATCTTCAAGTATTTTGAATTAATTTTGAAACTTATTTCAAATTTAATGACTTCCGTGATTTTTTTTTTAATTCATTTGAATTTTTATAAATTCCATCGAATTCTCTCCTCGTTTTCCTTAAATTGATCTAAATTCACGCGAATTCTCTTCAATTTTTGGTTAATTTTTCTTTTCTTTTTTTATATCTTTCTATTTAATTAAAGTATTTTTATTTTCCAAATTTTGTTCAAGTATGTTTTTTTTTTTTTTTCAAAATCCTTATGATCTTCATCTAATTCTCCTGAATTCTTCTAAATTCAATCTAATTTTACTGAAAGTAGTGGAATATTTTAAATTTCTTTTAGTTTCTTCTTTAAATTTATTCTGAAGTCTTTTGAATTCACCTTGAAATCTTAAGTGTTTAGTTCAATTCTTTTGAATTCTTTCGAATTGTTCGAAGCTCATTTAAAATTTTATGAATACAGTGCCTTTTCTGAATATTTTTGACTTTTTTCAATTCCTTTGAATTCTTTTAAATCCACTGCAATTTTACTGAAAGCAAAGACATATTTTTTACAATAAAATTATTTTTTTAATTCATCCTCAAGTATTTTGAACTCATCTTGAAACTTATTTCAAATTAAATGACTTCCACGATTTTTTTTTTCGATACGTTTGAATTTTTATAAATTCCATCGAATTATCTCCTTATTTTCCTTAAATTTCTCTAATTTTAATTTAATTTCAGTCACGTTTTCGGCTTAAAAAAATTACTTTTTTCAATTAAATTAGGTTGTGGCAGCCCTGAATCTTTTTGAACAATTATTTTTCTTCTATATTAAGTTTCTATCGTTGTTTTAAAATTCACTGCTAATATTTATATGAATTTAAATTCTATATTCACTTTAAATAATTTAATTTAATTAACCTCCAAAATTCTCCACTACTTCATGTAAATATTCAGCATAAATTTTACAACAATCTTTCCGTTATTGTTCAGCACCTGAAATCTCTAAAAAAAAATTTGAATTACTACTTTTCCAAATACTTTTAAATCTCTAAAACATTTTATTTGTAAACAGTAACGGAACAAACTTATTGCTTCTTTCTGCATGCAAGAGAGGTATATTTTTTTTATATTCACATTCTAGGCAAAGAAGTAGAGAAATGATCATCATTTGCGTTACATCTCAGGATGGAATGGTCGCATATATATTTATATTAAACATGGTCTCAGCATGTCTTCGCAATCTCTATAGACATTTTTCTTCAGCTTCTATACAATTTTCGGTGGCTTCTTCATAAACATCATTCAATAAAATATCACGTGGGCTCATCACATTTTTTTAATTTGACCTTTAAAGGGCATACTGGGGTGGAAAACACCCAGCGTCTTATTTGCGCTTTAACAAAACGTACCAAATTCAAGAAAATGGAGCATATGGTGCCAGATTAACAAATTACATGAAAACCTATTTTTCTATGTCATTTTTACATGACACGCAAAGTACAATGTTTCATTTTTCATTGAATTGAAGCTTTTATTTATTAGAATAAATACGTTCTTTGGAACGAACACTATAAGACTAATTTAATTTTGAAGCGACGTATCTCGGAAGGATTCTAGTAAAATTTTAAGTAAAAATATCAAAAACTTAAAAAGTTATGCATTTTAGAGTGAAAGAAGTCATTTTTTAATTTTTTTTTACTGCCCTACATTTAAAAAACTGTTATGAAACCTTTTTCTCCTTAAGGTAGATAGATTAAACATCATTAATTGATTTTTTTTTTAATATATCGAATACCGTCGGCACAGCACACGTTTGATTACGCTTGGGTACCAAACACCCAGTATGCTCTTTATATGTAATTTTACGGAAGTGTGCTCTTTCAGGGTTAATCTCTATTTTCTTATTTGCAAAGCGCTTTTTTAATCTAGGCGGAAAAAATCTTGTTGCTAAAGTTTCGTTTGTCTTTATTATATTTTTATTTGGTGGCGGGTTTTGTTAGAAATTCTGTTGTTAGCTTGCTGATAATCTGCTTTCGGCAAAATGGAAGCACTTTCGATCATCCACATCTTTTTCGTAAATCATCTTAATTTTTCTGTATTGCGGTAAAAGAAGGTAATGTTGTTATTTAGTAGGAATTAGAGGATTCGGGTTTTTAATCATTTAAAATTAAGAATAAATATTTAAATTTCTTTTTAACGTCAAACATTCAAATTTACCTATAAAAATCTTGCAAATTAAAAAAAAAGTCTAACGATCGAATTTGGGAAACACATTATGTATCCTTTAAGGGCATGTGACACAGCTAAATACCTA
This sequence comes from Belonocnema kinseyi, assembly GCF_010883055.1. Taxonomy (NCBI): domain Eukaryota; kingdom Metazoa; phylum Arthropoda; class Insecta; order Hymenoptera; family Cynipidae; genus Belonocnema; species Belonocnema kinseyi. The sequence continues at coordinate 18,977,288 of NC_046664.1, read as the reverse complement.
TATTACCGACCACAGTTTTTCAGTTCACTGAATGTTTTTTTGAACCTAAGAACTTTTTTTGTAAATAAAATATCGAGCTGAAATTTTGGGAAATGTATTAAGAGTACAATAAAGTACGTTTAGGTACTGCATTTTGGTAGGAACTTCACTGAAAATTATTTCATCTTTTTTCTGAACCTCAACATTTTTTGAACGTTCCAACTTTTTTTATACATAAAATATCGGTCTCAAACTTTGAGAAATGCAAAAGCCGAAGGAAAACTACGTTTAAGTACAAAGCTTGATAATAAAAGATGTAAAAAAATATATTTCAACAATCAATTCCAATGGCATCAGCCGGTAACGTTGTACACGAAAATACGAACTCTCTAGAGCCTCGTCTAGTGGC
>NC_046664.1:18958155-18976800 GCF_010883055.1 Belonocnema kinseyi | reverse complement strand
TTTATGTATAAAAAAAGTTGGAACGTTCAAAAAATGTTGAGGTTCAGAAAAAAGATGAAATAATTTTCAGTGAAGTTCCTACCAAAATGCAGCACCTAAACGCACTTTATTATACTCTAATACATTTCCCAAAGTTTCAGCTCGATATTTTATTTACAAAAAAAGTTCTGAGGTTCAAAAAAACATTCAGTGAACTGAAAAACTGTGGTCGGTAATATAGGTATTTAGCTGTGTCACATGCCCTTAAACATTTGAAAGGAAAAGAAGTTAAATTTTTTTACATTTGCTTGATTTTTTATTGCCTTAGAATAATTCTAGTAATGGCGAATATTTGCAATTGTTTAGAAAGTTTTTGTGAAATATTATCTTTAATTATTATTAAAAATTCCGAGAATCCTTTACATATAATTTATTTTGAATTGCATCAAGTCAAATGTCATAAATGCATGAAAATTATCATCTCGTCAGTGTTGATAGATGTAAGAAAATTGTTTTTAAATAATTCGAAGTTTAGTTGTTGTAAGAATGAAAACTTGTTCTGATTGGAAATATTTCCCTTTTTTATTGCAGTAAAACCATCAACTACAATGAAGACCGCGATTTGTACGACCCTGGTGTAAAAATTATTGTAAAGTATTATGTTCAAGAATTGTTTACAATAAGTTTTACGCAATAAAATCTTTTTTTGGGACAAAATATGAGTATTTTTCCGAGTTTTGTTTTTTTTTCAGGATTTTATACTATTTTTGTACCTTTTTTTAGTTTTTAATCATTATTTTTGCATCTTTCTTTCGTTGGATTATTTGATTATGAGAACATCGTTACCACATTTCGCCAAAGTAAGTCTAATAAATTAAACAAATAATTTTGTTAATCTTTATTTACTTTTTTAATATAACTAAATTGTAAAAGTGTAATTATAATTTATTTGTCGTACGTGATTGAACAAATATTAATTTAATTAAGTTTTTTTTTTAATCTGGGTAATTTTTCATGCTCACATTTTTCTAATTGATAAATAGAATAACAATTTTTGTTTTTGTTTTGTAAAAGTATCTTTATATTGTTGTGTTTAAGTATTTAGTTAAAAATTCGTTTTTTTTTGTTGTTTTCTTTGCAATTAATTTTTGTTGTTGGAATTTAAATTAATCTTCTTGGTTAAAGATTTATCTTTTTGCTTTAAAATGAAACAGGCTGCAATTTTTTCTTTCTTAAATGCAAAATCTTTTTTATTTGAAAATTCATCTTTTTTAGTTGAAAATGTATCATTTAAATGAAAAATTAATTTTCGGTTGAAAATTGTTTTAACTGAATATTTGGCCAATCCAGTTGAATATTCCATCAGATTAGTTGAAAGATTTATCTCTTTAGTTCGTTTTTCTTTTTTCTTTCTATTTGATTGAAGTTTTTTATTTTTGTTTAATTATGTTTTTCCAAAATCCTTATGAACTTCATCTAATTCTCTTGAATCCCCTTGATTTCTTCTGAATGCAATATAATTTTACTGGAAGTAGTGGAATAGTTCACATTTCTTTTAGTTTTTTAAAAAATTAATTCTGTAGTTTTTTTAGTGGAAAATAGATGTTTTTTGTTAAAACTCTTTTTTTTTTGTAGAAAATTAATCTGTTGGTTTAAAATTCAACTATTTATGTTAAAGATTCATCATTTTAGTTGAAAATTTATGTATTTTGTTGAAAATTCGTTCCTTTTGGTTGCAATTTCAACTAATTGGTTAAAAGTTAAAATCTTGTGTTAACAATGATTTTTTTTAAGATTTATGATTTTCATTAAAAATTCATTTCTTTGGTTGAAAAATTCAACCTTTTCGTTGACATTTTTTTATCGAAATTTTTTAACTGGAAATTTAATTCAATTTTTCTTTAAATCATTTTTTTTATTTGAAGGTTTATGTTTTTTGTTGAAACTCTTTATCTTTTGTAGTAGAAAATTAATGTTATTGTTCAAGAAATTCATCATTTTAGAAACAAATATGCATCTATTTTTTTGAGTACCCGTCCCTTTTGGTTGAAAATTCAACCACGTGGTTAAAAATTTAAATTTTTTGTTAACAAATCATATTTTTTAATATTCATTATTTGAATTGCAAATTCATTTACTTGATTGAAAAATTGAACTATTTTGTTGGAATTTTTTTAACTGAAAATTTAATTCAGTTTTTTGTTAAAAAGCTGGTCTTTTTTGGTAAAAAAATTAATCTTCATGTTTAGATATTTATCTTTTTGGTTTAAAATTCAACTTTGCAGTTAAAGACTCATAATTTTAGTTAAAAATTCGTCCCTGTGTTTGCAAATTTCTGGTTTTAAATTAGTTTTTTGTTTTTTATTCTTCATTTTTTTTGTTTATTTTTTCATGTTGCAAATTAAATTATAAACTGAAAATTTTACTATTCCATGTTTGGTTGAAAATTGATATTTTTTAGTTGAAATTTCAACTACTGGGTTGAAAATTCATGTCTTTTTGTTAGAAAATTAATCTCCTTGGCTGAGAATTGAACAATTCCTATTAAATATTCCTCATTTAAGTTAACAATTAACTTTTTTTGGTTCCAAATTCAACTATTACAGTTCAAGATTCATCGTTTAATTGCAAATTCATCACTTTGGTTGACAATGTAACTATTTTATTAAAAGTTTTTTTTAAAGTATTTTTTTAACCGAATATTTAACATATTCTTTTTAAATAAAAATTAACTTTTTGGACTAAAAATATTGCTATTGCATTTTTGGTAGAAAATTACTATTTTTCAATTAAAAGTTCAGCTAGTTGGTAGAATAATAGTCTTTAATTAAAAGTTCAACTATTCCGTTAAAAATTAATGTATTTTCTTGAAAAATTGTATTTTTTTGGTAGAAAATTAACCTTTTTTTGTTTGAAAATAATCGTCTTGTTTAAAAATTCATCTTTTTGGTTGAAAATTAAAGTGTGCCAGTTAAATATTCATAATTTTAGTTGAAACCTCATCTTTATGGTTCAAAATTTAAATATTTCAATTGAAGGTTCATAATTTTGTTTAAAAATTCATCTATTATTTATGGAATTTTTAATATTTTGTTGAAAATTCGTTTTTTTTTGTTTTGAAAATTAATGTTTGCAACTGAAAGTTTAGGTATTCCTTTTTTGAATAAAAAATTGATAATTTTTAGTGAAAAATTTAAGCATTTGTGTGAAAATAAATTTATTTTGCTCTGTTGTGTTAAAGGATGTTTAGAATGATCATCTCGAATTAAAATAAATGTTTGCGTTTCGCAGAAAATATGATTGTTACGTTCAGCAAAATAATTCCACTTTTAACTAAAATGATTAATTTTTAATTAAAAAGATCACTTTTCTATAGGAAAAGGTCCAATATTCAACAAAATACAATTATTTTCAACCAAAAAACATTTTTCATACAAAAATCGAACTTTTGATAAAAAATTCATTTTTAATCCAAAAAGAAAAAAATTTCAACATAAGCGTACAGTCCTCAACAAAAAAAATGCATTTTTAAAGCTAAAATGACGGATTGTCAACTAAAATAGATCATAGTTGAATTTTCAACTAAACAAAAATTTACTAAAAAATGGAATTGTTGATGTTTCAAACAAAATATATTTTTAGATATTTGAGATTATTAACAATCAAATTCAGCCAACAAAAAACGCACTTTCAGCAAAGTAATTCAGTTTTAAAATATGCACACAATTTTAAGTATATAAAGATAATATAAAAAAATTATTCAAATTCATGGATTTTAGAAACTAATGCAGTTTTCTAAATTTATTAAATATATTAATTAAATCTATAAAAAATGGTTACCATTAAGAAATGACTTATCCTTCAATAAAATAACATCTGTAAAAACCTGGAAATGACAGGGAATTTTTGCGAGAGCGTGCTTAATTTTTTTTTTTAATTAAAATATTAAATTGAATAACAATAATTGTTTATTTGTTAAAGTAGCCTTATATTACTGTATTTAAATATTTTGTTGAAAATTCGTTTTTTGGTTCTTAATAAATTTTTTTAACTGTGAATTTAACTATTCTACTTCTGGTTAAAAATTGATCGTTTTTAGTTAAAAATTTAAGTATTTGATTGAAAAATCGTTGTTTTTGGTCGAAAATTCAACAATATGTTCGAAACATTTTCTCCCGCTTGACTGAAAAATGTTTCTTAGTTGAAAATTCAACCGCTTTGTAATTAAAAATGAAAACATTTTTGGTCGAAATATCAACCACTACATTTTTTGTCCAGTTTAAATTTTAAGACTTTCTTTTAAATTATTTTTTTATTATTAATTTTTTAAACTAAAATTGTAATTATTTCAGTTTAATATTCCATAGTTTTAGTTGAAAATTCTTCTTTTTGGTTAGCATTAATTTTCTGGATTAAAAATTGATTTTTTTTTTAGTTGAATATTTATATTGTTTAGTAGAACTTATTCTTTTTGGTTTGAAATTTAATTATTTCAGTAAAAAATTCATAATTTAGTTTAAAATTTATCATTTTGGTTACATTTGTTCGTTTGAAAATTATTCATTTTGTTTTAAAATTCAATTTGGTTGAAAATGATTAAATTTTTGGTTGAAAACTGATTTTTTTAATTTCAAAATTGAATTTAACTGCTAAAAATTTTCCGGCTTTAGTTAAAAATGCAACTATTTGGTCAAAAATTTATTTATTTTGTTGAAAAATGGACGTTTTTTGGTAAAAAAAATTAATCGTTTTGTCTGAAAATTAATCTTGTTTAAAAAGGAATATATTCCAGTTAAAGATTCATTATTTTAGTTTAAAATTCATCACTTTGGTTGAAAACTTTTCCTTTTTTTGTGGAAAATTAATTAATTTTATTATTAATAATAATTTTTATTATTTTGTTTAAAAATTCATCTATTCCAGTGTAAGGTTCATCATTTTTGTTGAACATTTATCACTTTAGTTGAAAATTAGCCTTTTTTGTTGATTTTTTTTACTACACATTTAATGATTTCATTTTTTATTGTAAACTTCTATTTTTGGTTGAAAATGTAACTTTTTACTTCTAAATTCAACTATATGATTGAACATTTGTCAGGTAAAATGCATTACTATAGTTGAAAATTTTGATTTTTGTATGGAAAATTAATTTGTTGTTTAACTGCAAATTTAATTATTACGCTTTTGGTTGAAAACTGTTCTTTTTTAGTTTAATCTTTGAATGTGTGTTGGAAGAATTATCTCTTTTATTTGAAAATACAAGTATATCTACTAAATAGTCATAATGTTAGTTGAAAATTCATCACTACGATTGAAGTTTTCTTGTTTTAAATTAATGTTACGTTTTTCTTTCTTCATTTTTTTTCTCTTTTTGTAATTTAAATCATAAAATGAAAATTTTACGGCAATGCAAATACAAAATATGTATTAAATATATACAAAAACGCGGCAACTGAAAATTCGAAAAAATCCATATGTACGGTCTGATGGAGAAATAAATGAAGACAGCCTTGTATTTTCGTTTTAAAATGAAAAAAAAAAAATGATTCAAGATTGAAATGTAGTCTATTTTATCATGAATAATTTTATGCAAAATAAGCATGAAAAAAAAAGACCATTAAGGGCATGTGACACACTCAGGTCCCTATATTACCGACTTCACTTTTTCAGTTCACTGCAATTTTTTTTTTTAACCGAAGAACTTTTTTTGTAAATAAAATATCGGTCTGGAACTTTGGAAAATGTATCAGGAGACCATAAAGTACGTTTACTTACTACATTTGGGTAAGAATTCCGATAAAAATTATTTTAAAAGAAATTAACTAAAATTATTTTCTGACATAACCTCGAATTTTTGTGAACCTAAGAACTTTTCTTATATTTAAAATATCTGCGAGATGTAAAAATACGTAATTTACTATCGGCTTTGCATTTCTCGAAGATTGACGCCGTTATTTTACATTTAAAAAAAGTTTTTAGATTCAAAAAGTTTCAAGGTACAAAGAAACTATGTCAAGAAATGCTCCCGGTTATAATTTCTTTGAAAATAAGTTTTAGCGAAATTTCGAGTCAAATGAAGTACTCAAACGTAGTTTATGGTCTTCTGGCACATTTTTCAAAGTTTCAGTCCGATATTCCATCAACAAAAAAAGTTTTGAAGTTCAAAAAAAATTCAGTAAACTGAAAAAGAGCTTATTTTGCATAAAATTATCCGTCGTAAAATATATTACTTTTCTACCTTAAGGGCATGTGATATTTCGAAAATTATCGATTGTATCAGTTTTAGGTTCCCCCGGCACAATTTTTTGTGGGATAATTAAAAAAAATAGGTTTGCTAAATTTGATTAATTTGTGTGGCGCTTAGGAATTAGTATCTATTTCATCAGTGTTAGATTCCCTCAGCTTTTTTCCTACAATAATAAGGATTTTGTCTTCTAACTCTAGGGAGTAATAGTGAACATGCTAACGGACGTCTCTGCACTCTTTTTTTGTGGGTTAACTAAAAAAAAAAATTAATTTGGCTAAATTTTATTGTGTGTATTTCGAGATTACATGTGTTACAATTCTCTCTCATAATTATTCTTGAGTGCTATCAGCAGCATCGGTACGACAGAGACCTACATTATCGGAATGACATCGCTGAAAACCGATCCTAACCTAAAATTAGTGCACATGAATACAATTTTTATTTAGCATAATAAAATATTTTTGGTTATTATCCCTCAAAAAAGAGTCCGAGGATGTCCGTTATGATGTTTTATAACATCTCCGAATTCAGCTTAAAATTTTTTTCATTTTTGTCGAAACAAAGCCGGGGGAACTGTACCCGATTTTCGTCGTATGGTCAATCAGATAAAGTTTCCCCGGCTTTTTTTCCACAAAAATGAAAATTTTTAAAAACTGAATTCGGAGATGCTATACAATATCATAACGGACGTCCCCGGACTATTTTTTGAGGGATGATAACAAAAAAATTTATTGTGCTAAATAAAAATGTTATGCATGTGCATTATTTTTATTGCCTACAAACATGGTTAGTTCCGGGACATTAGTTACTATGTTTATTTGTAAGTCCAAAGTTTTCGGCCAAAAATATTGTGTAGTTTGAAAGTAACGCTCAGGACAATTGTAACACACAACCTTGAAATATACACACACATTTTTAGCAAAATCAAATTTTTTCGAATATACCCACAAAAAAAGTCTGCAGGGGTGTCCGTTAGAATGTTTGCTATCATTTGCCAAATTTTTAAGACAAAATATTTATTCTAAAAAAAAGCTGAGGGGAACTTAAACTGGTCAAATTGATAATTTTTTAAGTATCACATGCCCTTAAGGCCATGTTACGAGTGGGCCACGTGACCAGATTCCTACCTTACCGACATTTTTTTTTCTTTCCTAACTTATTTGCACACCAAGCGTCACAGCGAGTGGATAATTTCGGATAATAAATAAGAAGCACTAAGGAAGGTGGGCTCCTGTCCTAAATTTTAATAATTATGAAAAAAGCAACAAAAAAATTATTTACAAAGTTGTTTCATGTTTATAAAAATTTAGGAGCAAACCCACCTTTCTTAGTGCTTCTTATTTAATATCCCAAATTTACAACTCGATGTGGCGCTTCGTCTGGTCATGAATTATAATAATTATGAAAAAAGTATAAAAAATTTATTTAGAAAAAAAAACTTTCAATAATTACACAAATTTAAGACCAGACCCACCTTTCTTAGTGTTTTTCATTTATTATCCCAAATGTTCAACTCGATCTGGCGCTTTGTTAGAAAATAACTTGCGAAATACAAAAAGTGTCGGTAAGGTAGGAATCTGGTCACGTGACCCACTTAAATAATGACACTAAACTCATGGTTCGTTCCAATTTGCAGGGTTTGTTTATAAATATTTTAAGAGTTTTTTCAATTGAGGTAAGCTACCTCAATTTATTAAAAGAAGTCTTTTTATTTAAATTTTTTTAAGAAGAATGAATCTCTTCGTTTTTGGAAAATGTAATAATCTAAAAAGATTGGTTCAGATCAGGGTTGTGCACGTAATATACCTTAGGTAAATTACATGAGGTTTTTGACGTAATTTACGTACGATATTACGTCCTCAGTTTTTTACAAAACGTAATATACGTTTTCAAGATGGTGTCGACATTATCACATTTCGTTCCATAACTTTAAAATAGCGCCGGTAGCGGTATGCGATATTATGTTGCATGCAAGAAATTTTAAGTGAAGAAAACCTGATGCAATTAGATGAAAGCAACCAAAATAATAATTCTAAAATGAGTGGTGTCAGTTTTGATATTCTTGGTGATATTTTGATGTCAAATGAAGTTCTGATAAACAACAATAATGTAAGTCGGTACACATAAGCATAATTTAAAAAGTGAATTTATACTATGCTCTATCGAACTCCACCATCTTTATTACGTTTTTTACAGATTTTTCCGTATAATACGCCAGAAACCTCGAGTAACGCGTCACTGCACAACCCTGGTTCAGATTCAAGCACAAAAAATATTTGCTTATTCTAGACGTTTTTTCAATTTCACTTTACTTTAGTTCGTTCGGTCGCTCGTAGATGTCTCTACTGACTCGATTTTCTTTCACTGCTTTCTGTTTTATCAGAAGGTATTATCGTTAGGATCGTCAGCCAGACCTTTAGACCTTGGCATCTTCTTTTTTTATGAATGCATTCAAGGGCCAAGATGAAATCAAGAAATACGCAATGTTGGTTTCACAAAGAAACCACAGCAACTATCAAGCTTAACAAAACTATTTAATCCTCAAAACGCAATCAGATGTTTTGATATTTTCCTATTCAAGAAAACAACCTTCCATTTTAATGCGTCTCATTTATTTATAGATCCTATATTATATCTTTGCTGATCTTAAAAACAGATTACGTCACATTTAGATGACGCAGTTTTCAGTAGCAAATATTCACTGTTTGACCTCTCTGATCCTAAAATCCAGTCTCATGATCGTGGATCATCCAGAAACTAATGGAGATTTAGATCACGTGTTGGGAATACATCGATCTGAATTCATTATGACCCTGCCATGTTTGCTGAAATTGTTCATGCACCACCTAATGATGCGACCAAGCTATGTGTGACGTAACTCAGACTTCAACTACGCTTCGCTGAGTACAAAAGAACCTTTGTATTCAGTATTTATACAGCAGAGATACAGAATTCCCTGTTCCTAAAACCAAATCTAGGAAGCCTAACGGATGCCCAACCGTTAGAGCCACGCCCTTTGCGCATTGATCACGTGAGCCGCGATCGAAGTCAGAGTCATCAGACATCAGCGGTTTTAACGACATCAGATTAAGATCTAGGTCAAATCCCCTTCACGTCCGTTCACGATGACTTATATGATCTCAATCACGATCTTTCACTTATTCATAGATTACTCGAATTCGAGCAGCGTTGATGTCAATGAAGTGTCCTTCAGGTCTTTAGCCTAAGTGGATCCCAAGTAGAAATTTTAGCAGCAACCCATATTTGACAAAACCGAGAACAAAACACCTCATGTTAACAATTTTCAGCACAGTCCGACAATGAAAAAGAATGTGATGCTCCCGCCTTTACCTCGAATGCTCGAACGCCTAGAGTGCCCAACCACTGTAGCAAAGGCATAAAATGGAAAATAACCCAAAGAGAAAGTAGTCCTTTGTGTTTAAGTTTTCTGTTCGGTAGATGTGGTTCCCTATTTCATCAGTTCTTATAGATCGTATTGATCATGTTTTCCTTATCGCTTATTAACCTATGGTGTTATCTTCGACCTAGCATTATATTTAAACGATTTGATTTCAAAAGAATAAGAGTAAACAATTGTTGAGATTTATACAATAGAATATATTAGATATGTACTTCCTTTATTCCAAATCATTCTTTATAATCTTTAGGTGTTAAAACTTCCGCAGATTGTGGACCTTTAATACTGTTTTCGTCGTCCCTTTTTGCTGCGCTGTTAGGTGACTCGGTTCGAATCGATACCTCATCGGGCTTCAACGGCTTGGAGGATTGCTCCTCCTCCCCTTCGCCGCCATTTTCAGCTGAGAGATCTTCAGTCACCGCCTTACCCTCATCATACATCTCATGCAAATCATCATAATTAAATCCCCCGGGTTGAACAGGTAGAGTTTTGTTGCTTTTTTCATCGTTGTGATTGATATAGTACCAGTTGCCTATCCTGAATCCCCAATCCTTCTGTGGGTTCAATTTGAGAGTATCTGAAAAACAAATCGATTATATTTGTGTCAGAAAAATTGCGTTTTGCCAAGTCCGAATGTCCTCTTGGTATCTTTATTAGCCGTTGAGTTATTTTTTACGCTGTCGAATGTATCCCCACCCTATTTGGAAGAGCGTATTTCCGGCGCCCCTATCAAAGCAGACACACTTGGAAGCACGGAGAAGGTTTTCTGGAATTAGTTGGTACTTACTCAAATCGATCAAAATAAATTTCCCCTGTCCAAGTTTATCTGGATCTTCCAACTTCGGGTTTCTTGTCCCTCGTCCTTCAAGAATCCGGGCCTTTATTCTACTGAACCAGTCACGTACGCTTTCACCAAATTGAACATTTTGACGGTGAATGCGGGAGATATTACCTGCATTAAAGATTTTATGTTAGTAACATGCGTCTACACTTCAAGTACTGCATGCTACGCTGAAAAAAAGTAATATGGTAAAGTCAACTATAGTGGTGTAGTTGAAATAAAGTAGACAATGATACCCCTGTAGAATTATTGTGGCTATCTTTTATTAGTAAATAGAACTAGTTTTAAATGATCAATTGAGTTTAGTAACGATTAACGCATTTCTCGCAGTTGAATCAATTGATCTATATTTTTAAAAGCGGTGACAACAAAAGTCTAGTGATAAAGATTCTTTGCCATAAAGAGTCGAGTGCAATAAAAATAATAATATCTTCTTAATCGCTGTGCAGCGTTAGGCCTTCCCACACCAGAGAAATTAACTACCACAGGTCAGAGCTGAAATGCGACCGCGAGTTTAGCTTGCCATTGTATCAGTTCGGTGCTTTTGAAGTCTGAAATATTACTCAATATTTCGGATTTTTAAAAATTGTTTAGTAGGTGTGTTGTCAAAGAATAATCTAAAATGATATGTGCTATGAAGGCAATTTACTAATAAAAATAGTTAGAACCATAAGTTTTGCCTACGGACGCCTCCTGGAACTAGGAAAAGCAATTTAACTTATTAAGAAAAGTATTTGAAGTCTCCAGTTAATTTAAGTGCATATGCTAATTACTGCAACTAAATGAAGCAGTTACAGTGTTCAAACAAGATTCATTAATATTACATGTTCTGTGTGGTTTAATCCACTTTAAAAATAGTTATATTTACTGTTTGTGATAGTTTGTTTGATGATTCAATGTATAGTTTCAAGTAGCAACTACGGGAAAGTAGTAATTTATATACCAGGATTTTTTCAGTAAAAAGGGATCTAAGCATTAAAGCTCTTATTTAAGCTGATTATTACAAAACTAAAAGGTTTTATAATTAAGGTAAATGTGCCTATTTACGCCCGTGCTCGTATTTGAGCTCTAACGTGTTTGAAAAATATTAAATTTAATGAAATGTTATATACATTATAATTTATGAAGAGTGTTTATTTGATTAAATTACCGATACTTTACATGCGCTTCGATTCAAATATCGAAGTGTCCAAATAATGAGGTGCTATCTCGGCAGAACCAAATGGACAGGTTCCCTACTTTATATGGCATTGGTGTTCCCAATGCGATTTATATGGGATTTTTGAACATTCATGTTTCACCACCCGAGATGGCGCCTTTTTATTTCGTCCTGCCGAGATAGGACCTTATCATTTGGACACGTCCATATGTGTTTTTATCAAAATTTAGAAATATAACACGAAGTTCATTTTTCATACTGCGTACCATAAGTGGCGTTTACTAGTGCGCAGAGAGCAAATTCTTAGTAGACCGGACTGTGAAATTGACTGCCAATCATGTCTTTGTTAACGATCCTGAGAAATAATTACAAGGTAAGTCAAGGGTCATGTGTGCATTCCAACTCAACAATCTATTCGAAAATCTGATTTGATCACACGAAAGGTCAATGAAGTATTCGTTTTAGAAAATAGTCGCTAAACATGGTAACAATATTTTGACATCCGTATGTTGAAAATATTCAGAATAATTGAACTATGAGTGTATTTATGCTGAAAATTGTCCACAGACAAAACTGGGATTTCCATTAGAACCCACTTTTGGTTCGAAAGGTGCTGCAACAAAAATGAGCCTCACTTGCTGAAAATGAACCCAAAACAATAAATAAGCTCTAAATGATACCTCACATGGTGTTCTAAAGGATCCCAATTGTAAGTGAGCCTATTTACAAAGAACCTATTTTTAGCTTTGCCCACTTCGACATTTCCTTTAATTAATAACCTAATTTTTACTTTAAAGCAGACATGTAACCAACTTCTGGTGGACATAATGAAGATAATTAAATTACAAAATATTACTGCAATTAAAATAGACATAATAAGTTGATAAATATAATTTACAGCTATGCAGCAAATTTTTCTTCATAAAGGCATATTCATATGCAAGAAACTTTTCGTCTCAAGTCATCGGTCGATAACTGTTAGTCGATCACTAGCTGACCAGCCCTACTTTGCAAGTGGTTGGTTTGTGAATGCGCCTCCATGTTCTTTTCAAGAGCACTCTAAAGTCTAAACGACCCCTTTTAGCTCTCTACAGGTATCTATTGGGGCTCAAATTTTGAATGATACCAATTTTTATTTGAGTCGCAACTTTAGTGAACCCCCAGTTTTTTCTGTATCGTAAGTGATGTGAAAAAATATCACTCTTTCGATATGCACTGTTTTTTTTCTGCGGTACAACCTATAAAGTGACATAAGTTTTATCGGAATAATTCGTGTCTTATCATAACTTTTGAAGAGTACACGCAAGTAGGATTCAACAAATTCTTGTCCCTATTTGCGATCAAACGATTCATTATCTGACGCAAATAGGGGCAAGCAGTGGATGCAAATACTTTCAAAAACGAATCAGGTGATTTGTCAAGATAAAAAAAATGTATATGAAATAATGTATATTCTTAGATCACTAATAGTTTTTAGCAAATTTAAATGGATTATACTTATTTATTTGTCTTTAATTCTGCTGTATTTTTTATATGGACGCAAATAGGGGCATTTACCTTATTAAAATGGTCAAACATAGAAAATTACATATTATTTATTGGGATACGCCTAAAAAGAAAAATATAAAAAATGAGACATGCAAAAAAATCATGGATCCTTTTAGGACGTTTATTCAACAAAACAATCTCACGCCAGTAAAAAGTTTGATCCGCCAACCTGATAAAAGAAGTAAGATTTGTGGTTATGCTCGACATTTTTATGAACCGTGACATTTTTGTCTTAATTTTTTATCTCGGATTCGAATGCGGCTCGATCTATTTTTGGTTTTTTGATAACAATGACGTTTAGATCAATTAAAACAATGCAGTATATGAATTATTTTACAGTTTGCTGCCTGGTATCATTTTTCAATATGAATTTAACACAATAAACAAGACAAATACTGGCATCGAAACAAAAGATTATTCTGAAATCATATTAGAACACCCAAAAAATTATCACGGAGTTAAAGTACTGCCCATTGTTTCCTGTGCTGCAACAAGACTAGTTTTTCTCTGCAGAGGTTATAATATGGAAATTATAATCGTTCAAAAAAGCTAGATAAATGATAATAAAATTAACAAAGGGCTCTCACAAAGGAATTAGGAATCGTTTAAGGAAAAAAACTAATGGTAAATTTTATTGGCTTCAATTGGACAACTCGATATACGCAGTTTTATAAGATCACGGTACATCTTGTAGGACTGCAGGTGAAATAACAATATTTAGGTTTTCAATCAGTTTCCTTGGGAAAATGAGAAATATCGTAAATCTGACGATAAATTTTATTGTTACAGAAAATATTTATCAACCATCATATTCAAAAGCTATTACTGGGGGTTTTCGAGGCTTTACTTGTTCATATAAGAATAATATATACTTTTCTACTCAATATTGATACTAAACCTTTGAAAAGGAAACAATAAATAATTTTAAAAATCGTTCTTGTAAAAAGCGGATTTAGCTCAGGTCTCATGATTACATTGTTAGGAGTTTTTTTCTTTTAAAAAGTCTACATGTCAGACGTTGAAGAAAATTATAGGTATATCAGCTCAAGATGGTTCACCTATTAAAATCGTAACTATACCGAACGAAAAGCAATCGCTACGTCTTTGTCGTGTTACTGTATGCATTTCCAGCAAGATAAAATACATAGGCGTGCGCATTACTTCAAACAAACAGTTTGAGTAATGTCTAATCTTTAACATTGGCTTTTCGGTCTTAAGTACGATACAATGTTCGTTACTTTTTTTAAAAAAGACATTCGGTCCCATCCAAATATTTCCAAATTTGCAAAATATTGTTTTAGAATTTTAGGACAGAGTAAAAATAGAATACAGCCTAAACTCACAGTGAACCCTCATAAGTTATTGTGAATATATTGGGCGATCGAACAATTAGAGAATTTTGTAATCCTTCAAACGACAAAATACCTCACACAAGGAGGTTTTTGGGTAGCTGGGGTAGTGAATAGAGGCTAGGGCTAGGCGCTCGTTTTTCTTCCTCCGTATTCCATAGCATAGTCACTATAGTCATTGGAATTGGAATCTCCAGAGGCTCCAGATACTACGAGTGAAGTGGACAACCCCCCGTTCACCTCTACTCCACTTTCATCGACTAACCATACGCCTACTATAGGTGTGGGTAAGAAGAAGCAAGCGTGCAACATCTGTGTGTTGAAAGATTAAAGCCTCTGGGACATACAGGAGCAATAAACTCTCCTTAAAGCTGGCTTCCTTAACAAAATTTGATAAACTGTTTCCTATGGTGAGGTGTTTCTTCTACTGATAATATATCAATGCATTAATTATAAGTTTTCAGATTGCAAAGTTTTTCTAGTTATAACCTAATTGCGACACCTGAATGCGGCTTATATCGTCTTGTTTCAGACGTTCGTGCTTGGGGATTATTCTATGTCGAATCGGCGTTTCAAAATGATAAAGTGTGTTTTTACAATACAAAGCATGACCCTCTCTGCTGATTGCTACATATACTTTCCATATCATCAGGTTTATAAGATAGCATTTTTTTCTTTTTAAGACGCAACGCTTTAATTCGAACATAGTTGATAATTGTTTACAAAATTTGTATATGTAACGACATCAATAGTTGGTCACACGCTCTCATTTTTACATGCAAATACTAAATGCAAAAAGAAATATTAAAGTCACCTGTTGCCTAAATTTCCCTTATATGCAATGTTAAGTTTGTCACTAAACAATATATCGAGTTATGGCTCTGTATAGTCCATTATTTAAGTCAAAAGGTGATCAGTGTGTCTGGTTTTTGCATGGCATCGTAAAAATGAGCTAATAATCAGACTCAACAAAAAAATAACCACTATTTACGTATATGCGGCATATCTGCGTATATATAGCCAGTCTCGTCCATTATTTGAGTCGTCGTGTTTAATTTTTAATCGTGTAATAATGAGCCGTAAGGAAAATATGCTGTATTACCGACAAAAGTGAACACGAAAAAATATTGCTAGATGGCGCTAGGTTCGAACACTTCTTCTTTATCGATTTACCGGGCTCACTATTGACACTACGCGTGATTCAGTAATGATTATGAGTGGCTCACTGATAACTTTACATTCTCTGAAGTACGTGGAACACAAAATCACATTAGGATCGAACTAGCATGAATATATTCTTATGCTCTTTTGTTATAACTTTTGTTAGTTTATGAAAACAGTTTCTAACAATGCACAAACTGATTTGATCTTAAACTGAGAAGCAATACTACATTAAGGCATGCCTTAATTCTACAGTATCAAAATGCTTTATTATAGTGCATGTGCTTCAACCAATTAAACGCTTAGAGAATACCAAACCAGCAAAAACGGTCAAAGTAACCTATGGTTCATCGATAAATACTGCGAAAAAAGACAAATAAACAACTAGAGCAAATTACCGGTTTAACGAATTATAATTACCTGAAGTGGAATCCCTATAAGAAGGCTTGAATTAAAAAGTATTGAAAAATTGCATGCATCAGTAGAAGTTATCTCTTAAATTGAATCCTTTTCTGTACCTAGTACCAACAATATTTTCCTGAATGCCACAAAGCAACCAAGAAATAGAAAAATTGTAATCCCTTTTAATTGATCAAATTTCGCTACTTTTATTTGATGTTTTTCGAATAATAATAAGGTAAAAAGCTTTTTAAAATATAGCATTGGTCATTTTACGATGTCAGGATTAATTTCCACACAGAAGATTCTAGTAAACAATAATGTTTTGAATTTTGTATCATGATTTTATATTTTTATAATTGAGAATATTTTATGATGAAGAGATGTATTCTTGGATACAATTTTACTAGATTTGTCCAAATGAGCCTAACGAGGATTAAAAACCGAAGTACAGAAACGGCATTCTTAGGGATTCAAAATTTGTAATACCTTTTAATGCAAAGCTTCTTACCGGGTGTTCGTGATCGCGAAATATTTAATCATTTCCGCATTTGAAGTTATTAATTCCCTAATAAATGATTTGTTTAAATCGTTTATTTATTATGATTATTTTACTTGAATTTATTCGATTAATCATTAGACTTTGGTGTGAACTTAATGTTTAGTTAAATGATTAATTTGTTGAAGCTCACTGCACTACTCAATTATGTGCTCTTTCTTTAATTATTGTTCGCTTATTGCCCTAAAATTTCTTAGGTTTTTTGTTTTTAATTGTTATTCACTGACTACTAGAACTGCAATCTACTTTCTTGAGCTCTAGAAGCAGCAAATCTCAATTTTCAACTATTATGTTCTCGGTATTGATCAACTACCAAGGTCTTTGCTCCTTTACTTTCAGATACTACCCAATGCCGTTCGTTATCTTGAAGTCACTTTTCAGAAAAATCTAGGCTTTAAGAAAGAAAATTTTTTGCCGTAACTAAATTCTAAAACATCAATTCTAGATACCATATATTGATTGTAAAAAGAGCAAACTTTATTTTGCAAGAAGAGTTTTTTTTAAGTTAATGCAGAATTATTACACACTTCGATATACACGGAGAAAAAGTGTTGGCTAATCTTATAGAATGGTAATTAATATATATACAAATTTTGTAAAGATTACAGAAAATTCAATAAGCTCTACATCAGAAGTTATGCTATCATTACTTTAACACAGGGCAGAACAAACATTAGCATTTACAAACTTTTTTTCTGAGTACAGTTTTAATTACTTTAAGTTGCTATATTCTGTTTCCTTTTACCAGTAAACACTTTCAAAATTTCATCATAATTACTTTTAAGTTTATGTTAGCGTTAGAAATGTAGTTAGTCCAATTATTTATGAATAAAATTAGGGAATATTTGACTTCCTTTTATTGTCTTATACCAATAATGGGATGAATATAATGATCAGTATTGATTGTAGAAATCAATACTTTATTTTATCTTACAAAATAGGATGATGGCATTCATTTATTGTCTTATTTATAAAAGGAATTTTTTCGGCTTAATATTAAAAGCCAGGATCTAGGCTGATAAGTCTACTGTTCAAATTAGCTTTCCCTAAGATGGTGCTAGTCTAAAATATCAAACCTCATAAGTGAGAATGTAACCAATTAAATTGTATCATTAGTAGTTTCCAATGAGAGGTTTATATACTGTCTATTTTGAGAAGTCACTTATTATCTAATGATTGTAACGAAGCACAGAGGACTTTTATTACAATTACACCTTTTAAAATCGGTCTCTTAATCGAAACTATTATTACAACAACAAAAAAACCCTCCTAAATAATAAACTATTGGATTTAAAGCGGGTAAGGAAAAATAATGTATCTATTTTGAGAAGACATCTGGCAGCGGTTTAATTCAGATGATGCAAGGTGACTTCTCAAAATAGACATCAAATAAGAATTCTCTCAACTGAATTGCTTAATAATGAAAGTGATGTGTCTTGTCCTCCCTTAATTTCAGCCTTTTCAACACGAATCTAAAGAACTTTCCAAATACGTTGTTCTTAAAAGCTACTAAACCTCCACTGGACAAGGGCAAGCCTCCTGACGTGGACACGTAGAACACCGCCAAACAAAGAACAAATATCGCGACTCGCATTTTGACCTAATAACTGGTTCGTGCTCAGAAAACTGCGCTCTTTTATGCTCTTCAAACGGAAATGCATGTCGCTCATTAGCGTAAACAATTTTTATCAAAGATCTTTGCTATTCTTCTGAAACAGGTATATATATTGACTTTTAGCATCCGTAAATTCGAAATGGCTTCTAGGATCGCGTAAAGTGAATGAGTAATGTGACGTAGATTGATATTTGAAAGCCCAAAGCGGAATTCAGCGAGACATTTAGTGGGTGTAGCTCTACCGGGTGTCCAAGAATCGATTTCCACAATCGACTGCTTATTGAGCTTATTCAGATTTTCCAGTTTATGCGATTCCTCTTGTAATAGGCGTTACGTATATGCGAATAGATTATATCTTTTTTTCTATATA
>NC_046664.1:18948354-18958055 GCF_010883055.1 Belonocnema kinseyi | reverse complement strand
TTCATAATCGTGAGAATCCTGCCTGTTACAGACTATTGATTTAAAAAATTATTTATTTGTGAAGCACACCCCTTCTCGAATATTGATTGACGTAATTATTCATAACTTCTTTCTTCACGTCCAGACAATTTCTTCATCGATGAAGGTGGAAAACATGTACTGTGAAACTTACGTGCTGACTCTACAAAGTAACTAACTTTTTTATGGGATTTTATTACGGTCAATACTTATATTGATCTGAAGGGTTAAAACATAGAATAGCTCTTTAGTTATGTTTGTCCGCACGCGCAGGAAACTTCGTGTCACTGAACAGGAAGCGTTGGGTTGTTAACCCTATGCGTGAAAAAATGTGTTGCTGATTGAGGCCATTTTTGCAAGACTGGTTAACATCAAAATCGTGGTATGATTAATTTTCTGTAAATTATCAACTTTTATATTTGAATAGTAATTAGCCTTAATTTCGATGACACTAGTTGATAACTCTGGATCATCAGTCATAGTAATTAACATCTTAGAGGGGTTTTCAGATGCTCAAATGATCTCCATCTTACTAAATAACCTCTATCTTAAAGGAAGATTGTGACTAATTTAAACTTACCATTCCAAATTTGATAGAATTGTCCTTCACATGCGAGTCAATGTGATTCAGAAACCTTCAATCGCCCTACTTCGCAATTGGAACATAACTATAGAAATGATTCAGCATGAAAGTTTGAAGAGGTGAAAGAATTGAACTTTAGGAAACCTGCGAATGGAGTATTCAATGTTTTTGGTACGGTTCGTCGTGCTAACTTACCTCGAGTTTCTTGTCAGCGATCATCTCATAGTGGAATTTGCTTTAGCTCTCCACTCACCGGTACTAGAATGCTAGAGAGAAAGGTCGGGAAGACCAACAGGACGTCGCGACCCTGTTATTATAACTGCTTGTGTCATTTTTTCATGCTCATTATCACTCTCTCCACGTGATACGATTATGAATGATGATACAAATGAACTTAAATTTATTATTAATAAACTGATACTATATCGATTAGCAGGGTAATCCGTATGATTGATTATCTTCTACGTGGAATATCTACGGAAGGCATCAGACTACTGTAATTTCACTGAATTATTTCAGGGTAAATTGTTTTCGTAGATTTTAAAATATTATAATATCGACTAGGTATGTAGTTTTCATATGATTTTAAGTATGGTCCTTACATAAGATGGAAACAAATTTATTTATAAACAAAAAAACGACTGCAAGTTTAAGTTTTTAAATCCGAGAAAAACGTTGATATTGAAAACTTTAGATATTAAACTCTAGGACGAATAGAACATTATTTTTACACAAAACACCAGAAACATTTCATTTGAATAATAAAAGTAGGCGAAATATAGTTTCGGGTATATCGTAGAGATCTACGTATTATTCTTTAATTTTAAGATGTTAAAAGACATTTTATGAATAGATGGGAAACTAACAAAAATTATAGAATTTTAAGTTGAACCCTAATAACCTTTCTTTTTGTATGGAAAGGATCAATACCAAAAATAATTAATTGGAACTCCATCAATTAAAGCTTGAAGTAAAAATAAGTTTCCCAATATCTGCGCCTTTCACTACATCTGGAAACCGAGGTAGATGGTGCAAGGAGTCAAGAATACAATTGTTGATTTCATTCGGTGCCTTGGCACAAAGTATCCCTAAGCTTATTCACAATTTCACAACAATAATAATAAACAGTGCTTCTGCTTGAGGTATAAAATTTGAGAATTTGGCAGATCTCTGTCTACCGTTTAGCATGTAACTATTAGCAATGCTATTTCGTTCTCGTCAATTAATTGCTCATGCAATCAATAAGAACTACAATACCGTCATGCTTATACTTCGTCTCGCTTAAGAGAACTCTACTCCTCGGTTCGTTTGATTAAAGCAATAAGAGGATGTAATTAAACAGGAATGGCTTGTATGTTTTTTTGTGTTAGAGCTGAATTTATGGTTAAGATTGAGGTTTTACATGAACTTTTTGAATGATTTTAATGATGTTAGATTAATTCATATGTAAATATTTTGCAGAAATATTTGTTTGCATACATATATTGATATGTTTTTTTTCATTTGATGTCCCACATTATTGTATATCACATTCCCTTTTTCCATTTCCTTTTTCAAGGTTTTTATTCATAGCATTATTCCTCTAACAAAATAGATTCATTTATTGCCAATACGATTTAAAATGGTTAAGGAATAACGATATTATTTGCAAAGAAGCATTTGCCTCGCTAGTTTTCCGCTGCCCCGGTCTATAACTCTATATTCATTCTATCAACGCCTCCAAGCGGAATGTTTTTGAATGTCAGGTTATATTATAATAATAATATACGTACATGAAATAGAATTTTAGTTCCTTTAGTTGTGTGAGTAACGCCCATACTCAATATCGACATTAGAAAGATAGAGGTAATGAAAATCTTTTTTAAAAAGAATAATTGGTTTTTCATATCATATCAACCATAAGAAAGAAACTAACTGTAACGCTTTCGTTGGTCATCAGGCCAACACAGTAAAAAATAATTAAAAATATTATACAAAAATCAATGTGTTTTTGATATGCAACAAAAGTGATACAGGAATTAAGAGCATTTTCATCGGCCGGAAAGAAATGCTCGAATTGGAAATCATAACGATCTGATCCGCGGTGATATATCTTGACCAGGGGGTATGAATTATAAGATGTTTCTACAACGTCCTGAAGACGTTTTTAGGAGAAAAGTTTTAAAATATGTTTTTAGAACGTCAAAAAAAAAAAACGTAATAAGTCAGGCCAAAAAACGTCCAATGGTCCAAATACGTCCTAAAAACGTGTTTGGAACATTGTATGTTTTTAAGTTAAGTGTATAGACTGTTAGAAATTTCTATATACACAGTAAACCCCAGGAATAAATTTTATCTTTATATTTGACAATAAAGCTGCAGCTCGTTTATCTGACGAAACATAAAATTTATCTGATGAAAATATTTATTTGACATATGTGATATGAGAAACGGCTGCGTTTAGTTTCACCGAAAAAATTTCCTTAATAAATTTGAAAATCCTCGCCGTATTCATTTTTCAAATCCACTCACTGTATTTAAATGATTTTACGCAAAAAATCATTCACCTAAACTTACAGAATACATAGGCTGTACTTTGGTTAGTTCATACTTTATAGTGAGCAACCAGCCAAGTTCAGTCTATTATTTTTATTGAGCAAACCTTTAGTTTCCGTCGACCCTGATGAAGATTTAAAAAATTTCAAACAAACACTATAAAATATAAACTGACCAAAGTGCAGCATATGTTTTATGCAAGTGTAGATGAATGATTTTTTGGTTAAAATCATTTAAATAAATAATCAGATAAATTTCGTCTTTCGTCAAATAGACGTGCTGCAGCGTTTTTATCCAATTTAAAGATAACATTTATTTCTGGGGTTTAATGTGCGAATTAATAATATGGAGAAGAAAAAATGTTTATCCTGAAGAGTAGATGAAAGAGCAACATCATTGTATATTTACTGCACAGATCAAAAACTAACACCTAATATATTCACTGTAATTGTCAGAATTTTAATGCGATAACCGCTGCTTTTATGTGAGGTGTCTTAACTATTCACCTAATTGAACTTTTCCACTTAAAACCCGGTGTAATTTATATGTTTAAATAGAAAAAAATATTATGCTTCAATATATATAATTGAAAAAGTACTGCCAAAATTATTTTTAATTTGTGTAAAGTGAAATTACCTGTATTTTCTAAGACCCGATTAATATACACGTATATGAAATTTACTATGCAGCCTCTTGATTACTGTTTCACAGACCGAGTTTTTATAGATTTACTCTAAAAATGTACAGTAAATTTATATTAAAATTGCAAACACCCATGTAGAAATTCAAATGGAGAACTAGTCTGGTTCCCGACCATTCGACCCCACTTAAATTCGGTGGCTAGTCGGCCCCCGACTTGTAGCGTCACGGTAGATTAGTCGGGGGCTAGTCAGGTGACCCGACTTATCCTAGTCGGGGCCTGATTAGGTACTATTAGGGGTCATATGATAATACGTCCGCGTGAAATATTAACCAAATTCCCCAAAATTTGTGGAATATTATTTTTAAAAAAACTTCAGCTGGAACTCAGCAATGTGCGAGCTTCGCTCTGAAGGAACCGCCATGTTGGTCACGATACTCTCTGCTCCACGTAATTATGCTTCGTTAAGTGTGGACTGCTTTCTTAAACACTCGACGCGTCATTTCTGTTGCGCGAGAGGCGGCACGTCGCGCCCTTGCGGATTTTCTTTAAAGCTACCAGTCCAGAACCGCAATACTCAAATGAAGGTGGTAGCGAATTATGAACTGTACCGTGCTTAATAGTTTACTACTAGTATACTCCTCTTCACTGATTAATCAAAAACTTTTCTCTTTCCAATTTGAACTACATGAATGATTAAACTTTATTTACATATGGCAAACCTTTCAGATAAATTTAAAAATAAGCATCTGTACAAACTTAGAGTCTCATGACTTTCGGTAGACTTTTCACCTACATCTATATGTATCTTTTCCAGTATGGATTTTCCTAAAATTCCGTACAAAGTTATTTATAAATGTTCCTAGAAATTCGCAATTTTCTAAAAAATACTACAAAAAAATAAGATTACGTCTTTTTTATGATGTTGATCGTTGTTTTTATAAAAGGTTGATTTTCGTACAAAATTATTAACTTAATAATTATTTATTAAGTATATTTGAGATGAATTTAAAATTAATAAATCTTTTCTCCAAAAAACGGTGTAAAATTATTGTTAAATATATTCTTATTGTTTTAGAATAAAAAAATCATTAGTGAAAAAAAAGCCCGACTAGCCCTTGACCAACCACCGACCAGGCCCCGACTGAAATTTTGACACCAAAAAGCCCAACTAGTCCCCGATTAGTCCCCGACTGGGTACTTTATCAAAATTAATAACCCGACTAGCCCCCGATTAGTGCCCGACTTGTAATAGGGCCAAATGGGGTTATTTCCACACTGGCATGATTAAAAATGCAAACATTGTTAACAGTTTAGCTGGCACTGAGTAATTTATTCGAGCGAAACAAGCCGGGAAACAAGTTCGACTGTCAACTCATTTTGTTTAAATGAAACGTTTCAAAAATGTTACCCAAGAAGGTATAACTATACTCAATATGGAAATTAATTTTTTTAATGGCTAAACTGTAAAATTTGAAATATTGCAATTTCTCTTTATAAAGAAATACGAAACATTTTTTTATTTGTTAATAACGGTAATGAATAATTCCAACAACTGAAATAATTCATACTACTGAAATTCATAATGCTTCATCTTTCTGAATGTAATTTATTGGTACCACACATTTGAATATGGAAAAGTTAGCATCTTTTCCACAGATACAGATGTTGCTTGAACACTGTAAAAGTCACTCTCCATACGTAATAAATTACGTTATAGTTCTTGATATTCGTTCCATCACTTAAGTAAATCAGTTTATGCATTCGCTAAATGTGAATTAGTATACTGGTTAATTTTACTTCCTCAATTTTCCTAGTTTGTGCTTTGCGCAACTGACCTTTTCGTTCTGCTCTTTGAGATATCGGACTCGTAGAGGATTAGAAAATCAATTTCTTCATCACTTGACTCGTCATTGGAAAGTTGAAGGTCAGAGTTCCCATTTTCAAGATGTACATCATCAGTTGGTGAAATGAAATATTCATTTCTGTAAACTTCTTCAAAATCTTCTTCACAATTGCGTGACAGTTTGCGTCTATTTAATCGACAGTTTTTTCATTTCTTCGAGTAGTAAGTAAGACCCAATGAGGACCAGAAGGAGATATAGATATTTCTGCCAAGAAAGAGCTTTCGAAAAACATTTAAATAATTTTTGGTGTTTATATGTAGCTACCAGAAGGGTCCAATCTTCATCATAGAAGCATTATTGTTGCAGATCTGGGTTTGACATACAAAGCATATCCAGTGCTTTCCGAAATTTCTTTCCTTTTTCAATTACGTCATGGATGGAATGCCATCTTGTCTTGCTGTCGGCAGTAGGAACTCAATATTTGGTGTCTGTGGAGACACAACAGCATTCCAGCTTCTGACGTAATTGTTCCGAGTACTCCTCCGCCTCGTTATCACTGTCAACTTCCTCCTCTCTCTCATGAATGTTTTGTATTTTTAATTCTAAAAGAATATCTTGAGCACCTAGATTCACGTTATGAGCCATACACCTAAAATGCTGGTCTTCTGTATCAAAATCTATTCCATCCAAAATCATCAGTGTTTCAAATTACTTGCTAAAAGTTACATTACTCACAAGATTGTCAAGAATAATTCCTGGTATATTTTTTTGCAGTTCGTATGTTTTGATGAAGTCACAAAAAAATTGACTATATCTATTCCAGTCTGGCCTCCGTTTTCTGCAACAAACTCCTAAGTTAAAGATAGAAGTTCCCACTATCCCACTCATCATCGATATAATGACCTACTTAAGAGGGATTGAATTATGCATTAACTGAGTTTAATCAAATAATACTACAATTGACCCAAATAAAATATACGGGTAATATATTTTCTAAGCATATTTTTTTGAAAATCAAATTTTGTTGGAAAGCAACATTAGTGTCAATTTTAATTTTGTATTAAATATTAAATCAACATCCGAGCATCCTAAATAATAAAAATATTTCTTCTGAGCCATAACACTGTAAAAACACAGAAAAAGTTAGCTTTTAAAAAAGTTCTTGACAATATTAGACTTTTAAATATATTAAATTGTTACATGTTTTGAGGATTGATGTGCGCCTTGAGTAAACGCCTTGTTGTATTACTGTCGTGTTTTCATTTTTCATTTTGATAATCCCACATAGCTTGCATTTGGTGAATTTCTCTTTTTCCGGAATGGACCACACTGTATCCTCAAGTCTGTTGCTAATATACTCTTATATTAATATTATTTTGATTCTGTTTGTGTTATAAATTGCAATAAAAAATCAAGAAATTCATTGATATTATTATACATTTACATTTACAGTTAAATAAAAGATATTTTCTGGAAGTTCCTCTATTTCGGGTTCCTTTCTCAAAAATTTCAAGATTTAAATTAGATCTAGTTTGACAGCTTTTTCTGTCATTTGACTTTTCCGGGATACTCGCTCGCTTTTGCGTGAAACTTAAGACAATCCAAATCCGATATTAAGAACTGAATACACGAGCTGAGCGTGCTGAAAATAGCAGTCGATTCCGGACGTCATCGAACGGGACAAATGCGAGGACAAATAAATTTATCGTATCGACGTGTATCACTCTAGTAGTCCAGGCATCTGGTACTTTTACACCGTATCAAGTAAAGTAATGAGCATGTTTTGCTAAAGTGGTTTATTAAGGGGCCTTACAACTTTTTGTGTGGCGCCGCACTTACGTAGCTTCACCCATAATCGAAGTCTTTTGAAAAAACTGAACACGAGTAATTTACCCAAAAAATATGTAAAAAATAGTCAAATTTGAGATGCCATAACTTATGACCTGTCAGGGCTAGGCGATTGAATTTTTTTAGAATTACTCGAAATTGCGTCTACTCTAATTAAAATCCATAAGATTTTTAAATAAAATTATCAGGTTCTAAAGCACAGATACATACTTCAGAACTGGGGGTTTTCGTTTATTTCTTTGAGGAAGTCCTGGTTCTTTGAAAAATCATAACCCCACACCTATCGGAAACTGGATTTTTTTTAACTTGATCAAAATATCCCCTTGTTTTATTTTGCTGCTGAACATTTTGCTCTAAAATTCAATAGGGTGGCGTCAGTCTACGCAAACACGATTTGTGGAACTTTTTACAAAAATATTTTGGGAAGCATGGTAGTCATTT
Source organism: Belonocnema kinseyi (assembly GCF_010883055.1). Lineage (NCBI taxonomy): Eukaryota > Metazoa > Arthropoda > Insecta > Hymenoptera > Cynipidae > Belonocnema > Belonocnema kinseyi. Next base: position 18,950,143 of record NC_046664.1, on the reverse strand, counting down.
TTAGAAAATTTGAAATTTTCATGAGGACACCTTAATAAACCGTTGTCGCAAAAAAACGCGCATTGCCTGCTTAATAAATATACTTGCGCGTGATTAGATAAAATATTTAGGTTATGACCTCCAAGCTAAAAACAGAAAGCCATTTTTGTAGTCTGACAGAAGACCCTGAAACGAGCGAATCAAAAGCACGCCGAGGACGGGGCACTTTGCTCCTCGGGCAAGATCGGTTTTCTTTGCTATGGTGGGCTGCCATAGCAGTTGTAAATTTACACAATTTTAAGTTTATTAGCCCTAAAAATAAACCTAATCTTGAGTTTTAGTGTAATGTCCCGGACAAAAAGCTAATAAAATTCAAGTATGTACATAATGTCGCATCAACCTTCGACTGAGGATTAACCAAACTATAACCCCCTCATCAAATGACATTCTACAATAAATTGAGGACCTAATGCAAAGCATAAACATCACAGTCAAAAATTCTGGTAAACATTTTAGAGTGAAATTTACAACATGAAGAATTTAGGTTTTATTATGAAGAATTTTCAATCTATTAAACATTTGTAGTTGTTTTTCTTCTGTGATCTAACAGAAGTATATTTAATACTGCAATAGAGTAAAGTTGTTTTGAAAGAAAAAAACACAAGAATTTAAAAAAAAGTCAAAAATAGTGTGCATATATGCAAAATGGATTTTTTTGTAGACGATAACATATAAGGATTTGCAAAAATCGAATATAAACAATATTCACTTTAAGGCCGTGTGAAGATGGGTCACGGGATCAGATTCCTACATTACCGACACTTTTTTTATTTTAACTTATTTTCACACGAAGTGCTACATCTAGTTGAAAATTTGGGATGCTAAATAAGAAGCACTAAGAAAGGTGAGCCTGGTTCTAAATTTTTATAATTATAAAAAAAGTTGTTTTTGTAAATAATTTTTTTATTTGGTTTTTTCATAATTATTCAAATTTAAGACCAGACTCACCTTTCTTATTTCTTCTCATTTTTTACCCCAAATCTTCAACTCGATGTAAGGAACCTGTTCGCGTGACCCACTCGTCACATATGGCAGAGGAAATTATAAATACTACCTTGATCAAAAAGTTCCCGGAATTTATTTTTAAAATTAAAAATATAAGTTTATTCTTGAATATTGATGTGGTCCCTTTCAAACTAATTCCCATCGACTGCCACGCACTTATTCCAGCGCTTGATCTAGCTCTCAAAACATTTTTGATACTCAATTTTCGGTATACCCATCAGTGCCGTTTTCGATTTTTGTATTATCTCCGATCGGCTGCTAAAACGCGTTCCGTGTAGTGGTTTTTTCAGTCGATCGAACAAAAAAAGTCACAGGGAGCTAAATCTGCCGAATTTGATGGCTGCGGAATTCTATTAGTTGAGTTTTTGGTGAGAAACTCACAGATAATGATGGCATTGTGCGACGGTGCATTGTCATAATTCATTGCAAAAATCGAAATTCGCAAAAAAACAGATGCACTTAAAATTGCGTTATATTTACAAATGTCAAGCTAGAAAGCTGAAATTCACAGGGAATATTGTTAAAAGGTGTTACAACCTACAGAAACGAAAAAAAATGTGAATCGGACAGCAGGGGGCGCCACACGGTGATGATTCCGGGAACTTTTTTATCAAGGTGGTAGTCTTAAAAAAATCTGAATGCGACTTATTATTATTATTATTATTATTATTATTATTATTATTATTACACCATTAAGCCATTTCCCTTTCGGGGTAGGCGTGACTCACTCGGCAGGGGAAAGGAG
>NC_046664.1:18901463-18948254 GCF_010883055.1 Belonocnema kinseyi | reverse complement strand
CTCGTTACTTACTTTGTCCATTAGGGATTTCCCGCTTATTATGCGCATGAATCTCATGTCAATTGCGTTAATTTTACTCTCATCTTTTTCTTGATAAGTCCAGACTTACCTTCCTTATAAATATAATTATTGATAAAACTGCTCTGTCTTCACAATGTATGAAATCAGCACTTTTAAAAGTACAGTGAAACTCTGAGATAGGGTCCCCTGATGTAGTTCTTCCGAAAATTGACGCCGCGTCACACGTATGAGGAAGAGGGGCTACGGGGCATGTGGGGTGGTCACTGAGGCGTGGCAAAACAGGAGCGTTGCGTCAAGGCGATGTACCCTAACGGCCTACCTATGTAAATGCATCATGACCTAGCATCGGTTTACTCGAAGTTGGGAGCACACGCATAGCACACAAGCACGATGGTGAGCTCGCATCGGCCGGCAAGAAGATTCCAATACTTAAAGCCAACTGGCGCCGATGGGACTGATTCCCTGATCGGATTATTTCGTGCAATCGAATCAGCCTGTCTTAGACCCCGACAACAGCGCCATTTGATATGCGAATATATATCTTGAAGTTATTGGAACAATGTTCATAAAAAAAGAGCAGTGAATATCAATTCATTTTATTCAGAAATGTTATACTACGATTTGAAATTAATTATTCATGATAAGATTTTTTGTTAAAATTTCATTGATGTTCAAATTTGTTCTGAGCGGGTTGCGCAATCATTGGCTCTGGCCAAGAGGCTCTACCCGTGTGGAAATAATTCATCGCGCGTTCTAGTGAAACTAGTAAAATCTAGTAGATCTAGATGCGACCTAGATTGCACGTTTAATACTCATTTTTATAATTAAATCATTCCTGACATAAAAGCACAATGAGCTACATTGCGAATATTAACAAATTCCAGATTTCTGTAAGAAAAATGGAATGTAGCTCGTATGTGCTTTTTTGGCAGAATGTTTCCAATTATTATTGATGAAGAAGAAAATGTTAATTGTAAATGTTTTGGAACCAGGAGCCAACCTCAAAATTGAATTCTCATTTTACTCCATAAATACTAGAATTACATATTTTTTTAATCATTAGGGCCTATTCCTGCATTGATTCAAATTTTTATTCGGAGTGAAAAAATTGTTTAATTTTAATAGCTTTTATATGAGATGTTTTTTCAAATGCTGGGGTTATAATAAAAAAACACCTTATACAAAAACTATTGGAATTAGCCAATGTTCTACTCCGAATAAAGATTTAATTGAAAAGAGGACTAAGCCCTTATTATCTACAAATTATGTAATTCTATTATTTATGGAGTAAAATGAGAAAATCCAGTTTTGAGTTTGGGTTTTGATTCCAATGCCCTTACGTCGAAAAAGAAGCTGGAAATCTTCAAACCTCGTGGTCGCGAAACGAAACGTATTCACGCTGAATGGCGGCACGATAAAATGTCGTTATTCAGCAATCATTTTTTATATTAGCTTTGTCTTTCATTCAATAGTTTACCAATAAACAATGTATAGTGCGTCAGATTAATGGATACTTGGTGATAAATTAAATTAACAAATATGCACTATGAGACAGCACTGAGAACACAGGCAACTTTATTTCTTCTATTTCCTTTGATTTGAGCACTGCAATAAATGTGATTTGTTATCTTTTATTAATTAGTTTTTAAGTGACGCCTTCTTTTTCAAAGTCCAAATAAAAGTACTTTCTAAAGCCAAGCTAGATTTTAGACGGAATTTTTATATTAATGTGATGTCAAATTCTGGCTAGCGACATTAGTGGGTCTACATAGAACTGCGTGATTGATTTTTTTATCTAGTAGGTCTAAATAGCGCCAATCTAATTAGGCGTGAACAGACAGCCACGAATAATCCAGTACTGGCGCTAGAATAATTCCAGTCTACCAGGAATTATTTCCACACGGGTATGATTCGACAAAGAAAACAAAGAAGAAGAAGAATTGGTTATACAGAGAGAGCGAGAGAGACAGTTTTGAAAAAAGACCTGTCATTGGGACACAATTCTGAAAACGGTGTTTTTCGTAGGCAATTATGTAAATATTGATAAAAGTAATTGATTTTATGTGACATACATTCTTTTGCATGTCTGGTTATGAAAAAAGCATCATCATTATGCGCATATGCAACAGTGCGTAATTCCCACTTGAAGTATTGGCGTGACTTTTTTTGGTACAAAAATAATGTACTTTTGGTTTCTCATGCGTAAATGATGCGTTAATGAAAAAATTTGGTTCCGAAATCGGTTCACAGTCATGACAGACGTGAATCGCGCAAGCCTCGAATCTTCTTCACGTCTCTCCGGCACGTGAAATGTGCTTGGACCGTTCACGGCTCTTGCGCTGTTTTTCTCGCGTCATAGAGCTGTGAATGCAACTTTTGAGACAAATGTATGACTTTCACAGTTGTACGAGCCGTGATTTGCGTCTCATGCAAATCCAGACGGTGAAGTCGTTTTAATCGAGCGATATATCGATGCCGAAAAATTGAATTTCAACAGTTCACTGACATGCCTTAGGCAATTAAAATTATAAGACAATTTTGTAAGTATAAAACAACAACAGAAAAATAAAACTATTCTGTACTAATGGTTTTCTTCATTCGATATTGTTTATCCAAATAAAATAAATCTATTCACATTTCTTCAGATATACGAAGTATTGGATTCCGACAGCATCGACAACGCCAATGCGAATTAATGATCAGCTGATATAATCGGTGCTGGGATTCAATAAATACCGAATAGTCGTCTTTTCAGTCGAATGAAACACAATAGAAAATTTCAGGGGTCACAGCTCTACGACGCGTGAAAAACAGCATGGAGAGCCATGAACAGCCCAACCGCGTTTTACGTCCCGGAGAGACGTGATGAAGACGCGAGGCTCGCACGATTCATGTCTGTCACGACTGTGAACCGATTTTTTGAATCCAATTTTTCCATTCACGCGTCGTTCACGCATGAGAAACAGCACGTCCGCTCGTTTCGTTTTCTCCGTGTGGAAGCTCTCCTTTTCGACAGATAAAAACGCTGCAGCACGTTTATCTGACGAAAGATAAAATTTATTTGACAAAAGACCAAATTTATCTGACGAAAATATTTATTTGACATATGTGATATGTCAAACGGCTGCGTCTAGTTTTACCGAAAAAATTTCCTCCATAAATTTGAAAATCCTCACATTCATTTCTTAAATCGTTTCACTTTATTTAAATGATTTTAATTCTAAAAACCATTCACCTACATTTACAGAATACATAGGCTGCACTTTGATTAGTTTATGCTTAATAGTGTTTGTTTACACTTTTTGAAGTCTTCATCAGGGTCAACAGAAACTAAAGGTTTGTTCAACAAAAGTAAAGGACTGAACTTGGCTGGATGTTCACTATAAAGTATGAACTAACCAAAGTGCAGCCTATGTATTCTGTAAGTGTAGGTGAATGATTTTTTGGTTAAAATTATTTAAATAAATTAAGAAGATTTAAAAAAATGAATATCGCGAGGATTTTCAGATTTATGGAGGAAATCTTTTCATTGAACCTGGACGCAGCGTTTTTATCCAATTCAAAGATACAATGTATTCCTGGAGTTTACTGTGACGTTAAACAAGGAAGACATTTATTTTAACGTGTAATAACCCTATTAGTGTGTAATCCGCATTAGAAAAATGATTGTCAAAATATTTTTTACCACGCAGTTAAATCCACTGGAAATGGTTCTTACAACCACAGAGTGGAACTATGTTACAATGTATGTGCATCAACATTCGCAAAGCTAAAAATAAAGGCTTTCATCAAAAGTTTGTTTTCGCAAAATATATAATAGAAACCATAAATTACTAAACTTTCCAGCATCAATAATGGAAATATGTAAATCGTGTCTACTGTCTAAGTTGTTGGAAGGGCTACGTTTTTAATCGAAGCACAGTGTACGTATACTGCATAGTGTTCTATTGGGGACTTGACAGAGTTTGCATCTGTCCAGTAACCATTCCTAGCTGCACCATATTCAATAACGCTCGAACAGCACCGAATCGAAGCCATGAGGACGTTTAGTCTCTCAAATTTTAACATCCAGAATAACATATTGCTAAGAGGATCTGATCGATACGTTGGAAACTATATATTAATATGTAAACTTGGTTACGATATGTCGACGTGTCCAAATGAAAAGATGCTATCTCGGTAGGACGCAATAAAAAAGTGCCATCTCAGGTGGCGAAGCATAGAAGCTTAAAAATCCCATAAAAATAGTATTGGGAACACCAACGCCCTCTGGAGTAGGGAACCTTTCTATTTGGCTCTGACCATATAGCACTTTATCATTTGGAAACATCGATGTATTTATATATAAATTTTAAGTATAAATTTAATTTAATAAAATGAAAAGTTACTAATATCTTGACTCATCAACACCCGCAGCTATGTTTGTGTGCTTGTAAATTCTTTTCGGTTGATTCTTCGCTGTTGCATGAATAGGACTGATTCATGTTCTAGACTGGACTCTGTACAGTGCGCTAGAGGGGTCAGGCTACCGACGAACTGTAATCTTTTGGTTGCTTAAAGAAGTAATAATACCGCGATTACACTTGAATCAATAACCTAATTTCAAACTCAAATTTTTTTACGACACCAGTCCAGGAATGAATACCTCGACTTCTAGCACTTTAGATCCAATTTTTCACTTTAATTTTTCTCCTTCCACCCTGAAAGAAATTTTGAGTGATTTTTGCTAAGAATTCATGTGACATCCATCATTTCACATAGTACCCTGATGACACCTGGACTTTTGTAGAATTTTGTAACGTTTCATTGCAGTACTTTTAACACCTTGAGCGTCATTGAGACAATTGGGCGTCGATTTTAGTGGTGCCCTGGGGGCCATTGATGCCATATGGCGTCAAAACAATGCACCTTACGCATCATTGTTACAATTTTCACAAAACTTTGCGCCTATAGTTTTTTGGGGTCGTAGAATATCAATCCTCGGTCAAAATTCAAAATGACTGATATAATATGGCGTCTTGAAGATGTCAAAAAATCCGAAAAATTGGCACAACATTGAGTCGCCATATTGAATCAGCAATTTATTTTTTCTAAATTTTAACTACAGATTCATATTCTCCTACTTAAAAAACCTAAGAAAGCTAGAATGGATATTTTACACTGTTAAAAATGTTTGCAATTTTAATATAAATTTACTATACATTTGTATAGTAAATCTAAGAATTCGGTCTATGAAATAGTTAATAAGAGGCTGCGTAGTAAATTTAATATACATATATATTGATCAATTCTTAGAAGAGCCAGATAATTTCACATTACACAAATTAAAAATAATTTCCGCAGTCATGTTTAATTCTAAATAATAAAGCATTATTTTTGTTTCTGGTTGAACATAAGTTATACTGGGTTTCAAGTGAATAAGTTCAATTGAATGCATAATCAAGACACCTAACCTAAAAGAAGCAGTACTCAAGTGAAAATTCTGATATTGGCAGTGAATTTTGATGAAAACCCCGCCCGTACGTTGCACTTTGATAATAAATAAGAATTTAGTCGATGAATTGTAGTTTATTATTTTAGCTTTAAATATTTGACAAGATTTGAATACATCAAAGAACTCTCAACTTTTATGCACTCTATTTTACCATACATGTATATTATTTTACAATATAATGGTATATTAAATTTACTACACGTATATGCATATTTCTTCCATTACAGTTTCACCACAGTTTCATCACAGTTTCACACATTCTGAATATTCGGTCATGAATTTCAGCATGGCTGCGTTAGCATAATAGAAAATTATTTGTATTTGGTCACATGGTACACTCAACCATGTTCAGTTAGGTTAGTTGAACTAGAACTGCCCTACAACGGAAAAACGTAGGTAACCGAAATTTTTTAGAAAAATAAGTTTTTTATGTAGTGGAAGCGTAAGAGTAAGCTGCGTCTAACTATCATGGTTAAAATATATGGATAATACTGCACGGAGCCTGAAATTTGTAAGAGTCGAATATGTCACGAAATACAAGGGAAGAAGATATACGCAAAGCATTTTGCGGATCTTTTGTCTGGCAAAAGTTATCGAGCACGCTCCTTGTTTCAAAATCAAAACTCCACGTGTGCTGTACGTAAAGTCTCAAGTTGTAAGTGTTCCGAGTCGATTCGTAATTGAAAAACAACTTGATGTGACATTTATGGGATTTATCGAGATATCAGGTACGTAATTCTTTTTAGTTTACTATATGCCCATTTATCATGTTGATTTTTATCGTTAGTACGTAGAGTATTATAATCATGAGAATTTTACTATTTAATAATAACAGAAAAATCCTGTTATTTTTGGTTTGGTATCTGATTTTCAAGCTAATCTGCGTGTTTAATATAACTTCACATAATCTGTTAACAATAGTTAATAATACCTACGATAAAAATATTTTATGCATCATTTGTGATATTATCAATAATAAGTGTTAATGCTGTGTTTCTGATATTCAAGAAACTTAATAAATGGTATTATAGCTTTTAAGAAAAATGGTTGTTTTTCCGCACTCCACGCCAAAATATACAAAGCCGTAAATACAAAATTTATGTTGTAAACGTCTTTATACATCAAGCTTTTAGCAGGATTAATTTATTTTCTTACAGATATCTCATTATTAATAAGTGTTGTTCAATAAATAGGGGAATAATTTAAATATGATTTTATTACAATTTTTTTATTTCGAATCACATATTACTTCAAATATAAAATCGCACAAGTCTTTGAAAAAATCCATGTCTATGACGATATTATTATAATATTCATAGTACTTTATTTTGATACTTTTTCTTCGTTTCACCAGCGAGTATTGATCTGGCTTTCAGTTAACAGCAACATATTTTTTACAATATGAAATGCGAATACGCAGTCTATTTATTTAAGCTGAAAAATAGTTATAAAATTAAGAGAGGCTCCAAACAAGTCCTAGCCCCCATGCCTTGCATGGCGTTCGCGAATTTCCCTTGTTGTATCAAGTGTCAACGCTCGAAAACTTTAAAGAAAAACACTCTGTAAGTAGCTTTGCGTATTTCTTACCTGAGATTTGATTCCAGAAAAATCCGCAAGTACATTTTCTAATAAAAATCGTTAATCAATTTTTTATTGTGAAATCAGAAAGAGCACATGCGTTTTAGCAAAAAGGGGTACTTGCATGAATGAAAATGTGTTCCTATACGAAAGTTCTTAACGCTAATAGTTTTTCTTGAATATGTCCGTTCAACGCAGACAGTAGCTATATAACTTTTTAGTTTCAACTCAAGAGCATGTATGACGACTCTAGATAGCGGTTTATTCTGTAAAGTAACCCTACGCGCTATGCTGCATAGTAAACTCTCATCCTGTTTCAAACTACTCAATATGCTACCGCTATACATTGTAAACTCAACTACACAGTAAATCTCAGGGATTTTATTTATCTGAGGTAGGATAGAAACGTTGCAAACAATTAAAAACTACAATTATCCGATGACGAATAATTTTTATCCGCCTCATGATAAAGATTATCTGCTGTCAGATAATTGTAGTTTTTAATTTTTGTCCGCGTTTTTATCCAACTTCAGATAAATAATATCTCCGGAATTTACTGGTAGATTCAACTAATAGATATGTACCTGATAAATACGTAAAAGTATCATAATGAATAGATTTTTGTACTGTGCCACACTGTAATGCTAACCACTTCAAGGAAGAGTTGTGACATTGATGAATAGCTCTGAATACTATAGTCTTTTGTGATATGCTACTACATCCTGCACGGTCATTTCAATTATAATACGTACTTCAAAAATATCACAGTTTAAGGGGTAGATATATTTGGTTGAATTGAGTAATGTTGAGAAACCTTTCTTTATTATTATTTATGTTTATTTTCATTTTTCACTATTATTATTAGTTACAGTTAAAAAAAACACTTCCTCATATTATTTTTAAGTAGAAGGCATCTGATAATTTTCCTGTAGCGTTTACAGTTTCTTAATTAAGTCCATGTGCGGAATATTATAAACATTAGTAGTTTTATTAAATATGATGCTGATTTTTGCCGCCAATGCAAGCAAAATCTTACGTGAACACTTTTAATGGGAGACCGGAATTATCGATGCAACAGCCCCGCTCTCTGATAATAATTCTTCTCGTCAATGCATTCTTATCAATATTCGATAAACGGCCGTCTTTTTGAAATTTTTTAATCAGCATTTTAAATTCATGGTCTCTTTTTATATAATCTCGCACAGTCTGAAAGGAAAATTTCAATGTAGTGCTTAAAAAGTTAAAATAATTGAATTCCTTATCTCATTATTGTAGGGAGAATAAGCTCGTAGTGACCGACTTTGCCCTTCTACTTGTACATTTCTATAGGCTTTGGCTGGCTGGGTACAGTGGGAGTGTCAATACTAATAGCAGGTGAATTCGAAAATACAATCGCCCTTTCCTTCACATTCAACTGCAGCCCGTGTAGACATATAAATCAGGGCACTACCAGGTCCTGAAGAGATTGCCCTATTTCATTTAAGGCCCGAATACGGAAATCCTATCAGGCTCTGATGGTGTTTCATCACGTTCGGAATGATAAGGGTCGTGTGTAGCCAACCTTAGACGGTCCGTATCAGGTAATCTTTCCTGTGCCTTTAAAATAAGTAAGATTTTTTAAAATTAAAATGTAATAAATTATGGGCTTCAGTAGAAAAAGCAAATAAAAATTCAGTTGAGAATTAAATAATTTAATATATTTGATCTGAAATAGGTAGACTTACCGCCCGATTCCTGCTCACATACATTGTTGTTGCAAACCGAATTGGCTTTTGAATGACTTGATCGAACTTGTAAGAAGGAAGATGTCACTAGAAGCGCATTTTTATTATGTAAAAAAAGTAAGTACTATCAAAATAAAATAACCTACTATGTACCCTTAATAAAAAGAATAAAAAAACATGCGGCAAATAGTATACTGAAAAAACTATATCGCACAAATTACAATATATATCGTAATTCCTGCGCTATATATCGTAATTATCGCATTATAATAGAGCAAAATCGTGATATCGTACATTGCAAGTTTTTACATTATATACCGCATAATTGTGCAATCTATAACGTAAGAAATGGGGATTTTCATCCGTCAGTTACATTTTGCGCTCTTGCTAAATTGTATTAAGTAAGTTCTAATTCGTCTACAACAATGTGATTTATTTCGGAGGATTTCGTAGATTCTACATGTTTTACTGAAATTTGCTCACTTCAGCGTGACGCAATCGACGAGTTCAGAATTATTTTCCTAACCTCAATGGAACTTTCGCCGAAAAATGTTTAATCATTAACAGTTACAGGTTTTACCTGCAGCAAATTTTTAATTTTCTCTGTGATTGTTTTAAATCTAGAGTCCCGATTTATAGCTCGAACTGACTCATTCTCTGCCTTTTTCCCATTGCTGCTAAGGACGCCGTAGCAGACGACATGAACAAAATTTAACTTCATTTTTGTCTGTGATATTACTGCATTATAATATCGTACAAAGCTCCGGGACCTGATTGTACGTTATCATATTGCGCTTTCTTGCAATATAGAGGTTTTGCGATATCATTGTGCGATATCTTTTTCTCCGTGTACATTTGATCTACTGAGAGAGGGTATTTTCACTGTGTGCAATGTAAAAATAAAGCATTATTTCAGGGTTAATTTTAGTTATTAAATAAGACACAGAAAAACAGTCTCGAGTGGTACTAAACTGAGATTACTGGGGGCAATTCAGATTATTTTCTTTTACATTGAAAAGAACAGCATGAAGTTATCCTATTAAAAAACGCAAACAATGATACCGTAAAAAAGACATCTCTTATTTTTAGAGTGTGGAGTAGTAAGATGTCTCTTTATACCTTTGCGTTTAATGCTCCTATCTCGATTCATTATGTACCATGCTTGTTTGAACAGATTAATATGCATGTAGCACGAATCACTGGTTTTATTTACTAGTTTTAGAATAATAATTACGCAAAAGGCCTTTAAAAACAGGGGATTGGTCCTTTTGCATTATCAGGATTGATTTCTACACAAATAGCTCTTTTGAAAAATAATTTTATAATTTGTTTATCATAATTTTATAATTTTGTAATTGTATAAATTTGAATAAAGCGAGCGTTTTATCATAAGGTGATGCATTGTTATCTAAAATCCTAATCGGGGATTCAAACCAGAAAAACAGACATGTCCTTTTTAGGGATTGAAATTTTTCTTCCCTTTGAACGCAAGCCTTCTAATTAAGTAATTATTCCATTCTAATGAACATGCTGTCCAAGGCTAACATAGGTGACGCGTACCGTCGAGACCTTATTTTCTTGGAAAAATAATGATATATTGAAAAACGCTTAATTTATTCTCTACCGGAACGTTTAACGAAATACATATCCGAAAAAAAGCAATACGCATGACGACTTCCGGAGATATGAATAAAGCAGGTTTAAAGTCTTTTGTTGTCACACCACTCGTCAACCATATTGCTATAATTACATTCTGCTTTTTTAATATCTACGATATTGATAGTTACTATCACAGATTTTATACTTTCAATATAAACGGATATTGCTCTTCAATATATTTTGTATGAAATAGAAAATTTAAGATATTATGCTGCAATATCTATGTATTATTCTTTTAAATATCAACATTTTTAATATCTCTTTTTCTCCATGTATTAGTGGCACTATACCAATCATGCAATCAGGATCACCAAGTGGAGCGTTTTTGTATTTGTAGTTATATAATAATACTAATAATTATTATTATTATAAGTATTGTGTGCGTGAGGCAAATAGTCAATATCGTTATCAGAAAAATAGATTTAAAGGAAAGCTGTGTATATAGAAACATTAATTGATTTTCTGTAACGTGCCAAATACAAGAAGAAACCGATCGAATCGAATTTGTTGGCTGTGGATCCAAATTGTGATTAGCACTTGGCCAAGTCTTTGATTTGGTTGATCAATAATGTGCCAACTAGAATTGAAGTCAATTTAGATATCTCTACTTCGTAGACAAATCTTGTCCAATGAGACAATTGTATATCTAAAAATGCTTACAAGTAAAATTCTAAGTAGGAGTTTTAATAGAGATTTTATATTCTGAATATACTATTAAGACTGCCAGCCGAAGCTGGTTAGTGATTTCCGACTGGTCCAGATTTCGAACGTTAAGCATGAACACGCACGGTTAGAGCGCGGATTAGTGACCGTTTGAAATTCTCGCTTGGTCGTCGTTTTTACTGAGTTTAACTAGTGTCGAGCGAGAGGTTTGAGCGAAGATGGATGTGGATACTCGATGCTATCAAACATCTATATTTAAACTCACCTTTCGGTAACCGGCAGCCCTCAAGAGTTGTTTTCTGCAGTTTTCTTCTACTCTGTCAAAATACTCATGCGACAGCGAGCGCTTCTAATAAAAATCCGGGTACATGCAGTGCAAACAAAAACCCAGAGTATCAAAACGTTGCAAATAGTTGACAGCTACATTATGTAACAAATGAAAAACATCCACTGTGCAAAGTTTTGATGCGATTTTCTAGATCAATTTGATACTTATGCATTTCGTGTGTAAGGGGTCTTATAGATTGAAAAAGAACAAGATTTAGTGCGTCAGACATTGCTTTCAGGCTTATTATGAGAGTCGGGAGAATTAGGGGGTTTTGGGAAGATATGTGAGCTAAGGGGATTAATGTTTGTCGATCTCCTGTAGTAGGAGGGATTTTAGATGTGTAAACCCCCGAAAAGGTTAAACATAGAATATAAATCTAATCTAATCTACTTCTAGTACGACGTATTCTCGCCGCTTGAAGATAAAATAGCAGTTTTTCTGGACTGCAAAGGAAAGTGTGAAAAATAGATAATAAAAGTAGCGATAACAAAATTATAATTCCTTAGTTTCCTGATAGTGCTTATCATATTCAACTATGTAAAACTTTACAGCTGTACAATTTCAGTGAATAATATATCCGAGAACAGACTCAGATATATCTAAGATGTCACTTTTTGATCCGAATCGAGGCCAAAGTGTTGCTCAAGAAAAAAACATTTTATTTTTTGGATCGAAAAGTGACACCTTGGGATGTAGTATGTAACAAGTCTCAAAAACAGATTTACAATTCTTTTGAGGAGTGTTCCATCAATCAAGATCATCTGACAACTCTATAAAGAAAATCTGATAATTTTATGAACATATTCTATTCAAAAATCAATATTATGAATCAAAGATGAAATATTCATAGGTTCTCGATAAATCTACTGAATTTCGGAACAAAACACGATATAATACTATTGTATTTATGAAACCAAGCCTCGCTAGAGATTGTTGAAGTACGCTTGGAGACGACCTCGATAGGCTTCGTTGTTTCCAGGAGATTGCACATGCGCAGCGTTGCCGCAGGGGTCGGAAAACCGCACGTGTTTAGTTGCGCCGTCCCGTACATTTCCACTCTCTAGACTCTCTAGCCTTGATGAGCGGGATCCCTACAGTGTTGCCGTTGATTTTCAGAACGAGCACGAGGACGGCAACTCCAATGCGGGGTTGCAACGAGTGTCCTAGCTTAGCTCGTCCGACGCCCCAACCCAGCTTACCTAACCCAATGTCCCAAGCCAAGTAGAATACCATGGCGAAGGAAGCGCAGATAATGCTGCTATGAGGGTCCTTGAATAGCCTATCGTTGTACTTGTAGTAGGATATTTCCAGAGGTAGTTTACAATCAACTTAGATGATTTTCCTGAAGAAAGGATGTAGGAAGCTTTAGTTTGCAGGCTGAATTCTCTCTTCCAGAATTTTTGTGATATCAGATATTTTAGCATAGTCTAAACAACATAATTATGCTTATAGCATAGCAGTTTTTCTATAATGACATCTGATCATAATGTAGGGATTAGTCAGCTTAAAAGAAAGTTGGTGGTGTATTTATATTATTCTGAAAGAATTTATTTGCAATTGGTAAATACTTGTCCTTATTCCAGTCTTAGATAGTGTGCTATAATAGGTTAAATGCTTTGAAAGCTAGTCAGATAGTTTGTTTGAGTAACATTGAGATCGTGTACCGTAAGTACATACGGTTCATATAGATCAAATGGCAGTAGACGCTCTAACAGCCAAGTGCTGTACCAGAATATACTCCCATTTAACATGGATCAATCGATATATTTAGTTTGACTTTCAAAAATGCACTCTCCTTTATACATATCGGTTACATACAACCAAGTGACTATTGAAATTGGATTTTCAAGTCAAAGTAACTTAATCTGAGAAGACCCAATTAAATCCTGTAATCCATTGACAGTAATAATCCTATAAAGATGATATTAATCCATCTGTCCTGAATAATAACCACGATATGCAATTATAGATACCCTCATTGTATAATTAATAACCCGCCATTGTGTTAAAACGCCGGTTTCAGATACGAGAAAGTGAAAAACGGTTTTATCGCAGTAGACGGGAGAATAAAGCAGGCATATTAGAATTGTAGACCCGTGGGCAGAATCGCTAGTCGAGATTCGAGAACAGCCGGCTGACGTCGGGTTTCCCACCACTACAACTGCACATTTGGGCGCTCCCCTCGTCTCCAACAGTGGTACGACGCAGTTGCCACCCGAGCCACCTGCTCTTGATCGCATGCTACCAAGAACGTACCAATTCTTACGGACGAGGCACAAAGCACATGGAGGAGAGTGGAGACGAGATCATACATTACAAAGAGTATAAAGGAGTTTGCGCAGCCGTGACTCAGGACTCCTGCCAAAACTTCACTCAAATTTCCAGCCCGGCTATGCTGTTTTATATTGACCCTATATGTGGCCAAATGTTATCTCCAATCGTTAAACTCTTTCGAGATATTGACCAATAATTGGGGGACATATACTGGAATTTTCCTCCCAATATTGCTGGCAATTGGCCTCATGCGGGTCAACGCAAGTCGCTCTTGCGCAAACTCGTTACCTTACGCGTGATCTGATTTAGCCTATAGACAAACGAAATTGGGAATAAGAGTTTTCTTCATTCCACAAAGAGAGAGGCTAGCAAATGGATAAAGCATGGGAGGAATTTGGAAATTTTATGTATTAAGAGAAGTCTTATTAGATAGAAACATATACGATGTTGCCTAAGGTAGAGTTCTGATGTTTGGGAATTGATGCTTATTGTTTCAGAAAAATATACTTCATACCAAGGTGTAAAATTTTGATCCACAGTGGATCAAATTGTTACACAATGGAGAAGCCATTAACATCGACATGGGAAGATGTGAATTAATTTGTAATTAAGCTATTGTCTGGAAAAACCACCTTAGTCCAATTAGGTTTTGACCCGAAATGGTCAAAGAAACTTTTCAAATGTGTTTTTGCAAACCAAAAAAATAAATATTTTAGATAGTGCAAACATTTCAAAACCATAACCTATCCTTTTTGGGTTGCAAAAAGGTTTTTCGGCAATTTGATCGCAAAACCTAAGTGGCCTTAGGTACTTTTTCTAGAGAACTATTTTTAATGTAAAAATAGTAGGGTTGTAGTATAAATATTTTGATGTTAACACAAGTTTCCTCTAGTTGCTTGTTATGCTTAATTCCTTATCAAGTTTTCACAATGCAGTTGTTACATCAGTCCTGAGCCATAATGCGGACCCAACAATCAGATGCGATAAATTGCCACCAGGTTCTCAATTCTTGATAATATATTTTCAATGGAAAATTATTATTAATCAGATGTGTTGGAACAAGTAGACTATGTGCTTTTGTTGGCTGGTGACATGATAACGGCAACGCTGTATGATAATCGATTTACTGCGCTCCACAGGCTAGACTCGGCTTCAACTGATTCATCCCATACGCTATACATATATGTTTTCTTTCAGTAAAGCCATGTCTCTCATCAAGATAATAGAGTACAGTCGGAGTAATGTTATACAATTTAATGCGAAATAGCCTAGATATCTGATGGTAATATACATTCTGCAGAGCTCTGTTCCAAAATACTACCATACTAAGAAAAAACTTACGTAAGTGACTTTCCGATTAAGGTTTATTTCCTTATACCTGGAAATGGTAAAGTCGACCTAAATGACTATATCACTAACGTAAGATTTTCCTTAGTACGGCAGAATACCATAAGGATTACGAGAAATATGCATCTGGATTTATTAAAAAAGGATCATCTATGTATAAGACAATTTATCATACACACTCATCAAGTTAATCAGTTATTAGCTTATGATGTTGTTACAACCGCAGCTTTTTGCATATATATTCTAGCAAAATGGTCACCTTAGGTACAAAAAGAAACCATTTCTGATTTTTATTTTTGTCCAAATATCAGCGGTTTTTATATCTGACCTCTTCCAACCATGTTCTGTTTCATTTTTTGTACATTGCTACTTTCTAGAATCTTTCCAGAACATCTAGCAAATTCTTTGACGGAGCATAAGCAGTGTTTCTTATTCAGAGATACTAAGAGAGACCAGGAAGGTACCTTTTACAAACCAGTTCGTTTGTGGATGGAAGCCTGTTTTTCATTGAGTTGTGTGTGTGTGGCTTCGCTGCGGTCGTTGCGCACGCTCGCTTCACGATGTACTCTCTGCCTTTCCTATCATACGCATCAGCACACAATAATATGTAATGAAACAAATGTTAGGATATGGACTTACAAAACAGAATATAGAAAATGTTATGCTGGTTCTTATAACTGAAATAGCGACAGTCATTATTAGATGACTTCGTTAAGAGAGATATGACCAAATGCCATGTTTGATTATACAGGTCTCTGACAAAAAATAAGTTATTACTTAAAGAGTAGATACGCAGTTGTTATTATAACGCACAATTTCCATGTCACTCAACATATTTTTAATAATCAATACATGTCAGCCAACTGCGTGTCTATTCCCACAACAATAAACCTTTATCAACACATTTATTCGCATATTTGATGGTTACTGAAACAAGTTAAATTATTCAGTTAAGGTTATTGTTATCTCAACTTCTATTAGTAAACAAGGTCACCAAAATCTAACTGATAAACGTATCCTAGTTGAAAGATGGCTCTATTGTTATATACTTTTAAGTAACATTATTGTTTTACAGTTGTTTGCAGAGTTACTGGCAAACTAACAGAAAACTATGGAAAGCAATGTACTGAAAGGCAATAAGTCTATTTTGAGTAACTCAGTAGCAGTATTAACCTCGGTTTTGACCAACAGCGTTAGACGACTTTCCAGACTTCAGGGTTTCTTCTGAATTACATTCATATAAAATATGTTATAGTTACTACTCAAAACCAAAAATGTCTCCTAAGTGAGGAAAGTCATAAAATTGATGGGTCGATGGGATCTCATCAGGTATTGTGAGGCATTTAGGGTGCTTCCAGACGATTTTAGAGCCCTGAGTCTGAACAAAACTATAGGGATCCTAAAGCCAGATGTCTAGACTCAAGTTTGAAAGAGGGGCAGATGAGCCGAGCGCGTCATCTAAATCACGTGATCTGCTGGTTTTCGCAGGAACTTTCCAAGCTTGATGCTGAAGCCTGGAACTTGGACTCGCCCAACTTGGCTCCCCTCCGAGGCACTGCTTGTCACGACCGAGTCAGGGACGTAACATCAAGCCCCAGATCCATTATCCTGAGCATCTTTGGACTCCTGAATCATTACCAAATAGGTCAATTTTAATCTAGTTAAAACGCTGATCACGTGTGACATGTAAATGCGCAAACATGATTTTCAGTTGTCAACAGATAGACTGGATTGTTTTTTTTTGCTGATTTGATAGACATCAGACATCACCGTAGGCGTATATGGTTTGGTGAAATGCGAGTAGCGTTTTTGTAAAAACAAATAGATGATGATGTTAAGTTTAATTCTTATCAGAGATGTATAATTATAAGATGTAACTGTTGCTTATGCAACTTTACACAACTGCTTTAACTATTATTTCTTTCTTCATTCAAGAAAATATATTCGGAACATATAAAATATGAGTTTCTTATTACAGAGTAAATTCATTATGGTATCATTTTGCTGTTCGGCTGATTCAAATTCAAAGGATATTAATTTGATGATGTGTCTGATTTCATGGAATCTAGTGTGAGAATATAATAGATTAACTGATTGACATTTATTATCCAGAATTTGCCAGATAATCTGCGGAAGATAGGAGCTTTGTTTTATTATTGTTCAGTTTCATGAAACAGTAGAGAAGTCACATCTGAAAATCATTATTACTGCATGCTACATAATGTTCTTGATATTAAAACATTGTTTTTTATCCGAATTTTTATATTTGAAAAACAAATTGAGGAAACTGGATTTATTTATGCTTCGATTGTACTAGACACCTAATTTTCTTATAAGGGTCTTTAAAGAATTTTAAGAATGAGGTGAAAAGTTGGTGAAACGTTATTTATAACGGGCTTACTAGCATGGATGTCGCGAAAAAGAAAGTTCTGGTAGGATTATGTGTAAATTCACGTACATTTCGAATGGTTTCTTTTCAAGAGGGATTTGAAGATGGAAGCGAATAAAGTGATTCTTTATTTCTTATGGTGAAACAAAATAAAGACAAAGGGTTTTAATCATAAACTAATGAATGATCAGCTTGTGAAATAAAAACAATAGTTGGACTCAATTTACAATGAGCTAGAATTGACATATTATGCAAACTAACGGCTTTTTTTTAACTAATAATTTGTTTATTGTACAATTTTATTGCCATAAACAATTTTTGTAGACAAATAAACCATGTTGATACTTGTCTCACGAAAAAATTCTTTGTTATATAATATGTATCAAAGTAGCTTCTCCAAAATAATAATTTATAGAAAAATGGTAATGCTTAACATTTCGCAGAAAATTGTTTTTTCATCTTATATTCACCAAAATAGCTTGCTCAACTTATTACAGTACAAAACATTGTCAAAGCTTAACTTTTATCTTTGTTATAAATAATTCAAGTTAATAAATAGCAAATTTAATCCTTTTTTCTCGTTAATATTTCTTTTTTTATTGTAAATGTATCGATATAGCTTAGTAAAATTATCAAAATTTTTTTAATTCTATATTTTAGTAACTATGCTAAGCTATTCGCAAGGCTAGATACATATTTTCTATTTTTCAGTTTTAATTATTTTAAACGAACCTAAATGTTAATTTTTAACAATTGTCTGTAGTTTATTCGGGTTGAAAAGTTATTTCAAAAGATAATAGATCTCGAATAATTTTTTACCGAGAAAAATGGATGAAAATTTTATATTTTTTTAATTAAGTTATTTATAACAAACGTACAAGATAGATTTGAACCATTTTCTAGAGTTTATTAAGCTCCAGAAGCTACTCTGATACATATTAGATGGCAAAGAGTCTTTTTAAATAAAAAAGTATAAAAAATGGTTTATTTGCTTTACAAATTTTGTTTATGATAATAAAATTGTACAATATACAAATTATTTGCCCTATGCGTATACTAAGGTTGTCATTTTAGTTTATTTCAAAGATATCTAATGATTAAGAGCTGAGAAAAAAATGTTTTTCTTGAAAATGTACTTTTTTATCATTTTGTTTATAAAAAATTGGCTCAAAAGTAAAAAAGTTTAATTATCGTTCTGTACGTTTGTTAAGAATTTAATACAGCGTTTCATAACGAGATCGTGACATTGTTATGGTACAGTTACAGAACTTAATTAGAAAGTTACGAAATGTCTGAGAGACTTTGGTTCTGTAACAGTTACGTAACAACTGTTACCGAATATTTCCTACTCAAAAATTTTAATTTATTAACGAAATCAATTAGAACAAACTTTTCGGATGAGAATCTTGTTGCTTAATAGTTATAGCAATAGTAATATTGCAAAATTAAAAAGTGGAAGCTTTTTTTTTTATTAAAAGAAAGTCTTTAAATACTACAATTAAGAATACGAATCTTCTGCACCATGAATTAGAAAGAATTAAAATTTCCAAGTAATTTTATGTGTTGCTGAAATTTATTTTAAAATTTTTCTAAATATTATTGATAGAATAGTCCAATTTAATTGTAAATAATTTTTTAATAGTCGGAAATGGTTCAGTTCTTAAAATTTTGCTACCGGTACCAGTACGAATAAAAAAATTACTGGTACCGATTGTAAGATTTCTGTGAAAATTAAAAAAACATATTGGCCTTGTTTTAAAAGAAGTTTAGAAACTTTCCCAAGATAATAACAAGAAGTTTAAGATTTATGGCGCAATTTAAACTATATTTTTTTTTAATTTGTTCAAAGAAAGTGATTAAAGAGAATTGAAAAATATATATTTTTTAATTTATCCAAGATTACAAAATTTTAGAAAAAATCGTGTGCTTTTAAGAGATATTTAAATGTTTTAAAAAGATTTCAAAGTAATTGAAAATATGATAAAATAAAAAAAAATAATGTGGATTTTTTTGCATTTTGAAAAAGAATCTTTTTAAGACTTTTAAAAGGTTTGGAAAGTGAAAAAAATTCTTATAATTTCTATATATTGATTATGATCAAGTAGACAAACAAAATTAACATCTTAAACAATTTGTTTAGGTTTAACATTTTATACAGTATTTAAAAAAATTTAGTTGAAATTCAAGTAATTTCAAACGATATTTACAAGGTTTGTGAGTTTTAAAACATTGAAAAATAATAAAAATTTTATAAAATTTCTGGGAAATTTTTTTAATGATTTTTTATTTTAATAAATTAATTGTAAGAGAATATTTAAAAATCTTTTTAAAAACTTTAAAAATATTTCTCAAATTCTCAAGAAAGAATCTGAAAGATTTAAAAGTATTTTTTTCTAATTTTGCAGAATTTTAAAAAAATTTTACAAAAACTTAATTATTTCGAAAGATTTTCAAAAAGTTATAGTAGATTTAAAAAGATTCGAACTAATTTAAATCTTAAGAAGATTGAACAAAAAAGTGATTTTTAAGAATTTTAGATTGGTTCAAAAAATAAAAAAAAGTGTCGTAAGATTCCTAGGCAAATATCAAACGATTTTTTATTTTAAAGAATTAATTTTAAGAAAAAATTCAAAAAGATTTCAAAAGATACTGAAGAATTGCTTAAAGTTAAAAAAAGCATGACAGATTTTAAAGCAAAATATGGTTATTTTACAAAATTGAAAAATTTACTCAAATATTCAGTGAGTTTAAATGATATTCAGAACTTTTGAGAAGATTAAAGAATCATTTAAAACTTGAGAAAATGACGTTTTTTTAAAAGATTTAAAAAATATTTTTAAAGCTTATTAAGAATATTGAAAGACTTCAAGAAAATCAAAAAGTTTTCTTAAGATTTCTGGGAAAATGCAAGATGATTTTTCATTTTCAAAAATTTATTTAAAGAGAATGTTTGAAAAGATTTCCAAAATCGTAAAAAAAATCCGAAAGACTTTAAGGAAATTTTTGTAATTTTACAGAATTTTATAAAAATGTTAAGAAAAATTAGAAAGTTTTTAAAAGACATTTCAAAGGTATATATTTATAAAAAAAAAATCATTTCGAATTTTCCCAGAAATCTTAAGAAAACTTTTTATTCTCTTGGAAACTTTCAAAATTCTTAAAAAGCTTATAAACTTTTTGCTCAAAATCTTATAAAAATCGACATGTTGTTTAAAGTTGTTAGAAATCTTTCCAAGTCTTAAATTATTGTTGAATCTTTTTAAATAATTTAATTTTTGAAGTCTGCAAAACTTTTTAAGCTCTAGAAAATTGTTAACATTTAACATTCAGCTTATTTATAAATAATAAAGAAAAAAACAAACATTTTTATTCATTTTCCTTTAAATAAAATTATTTTCCCTCTTATATGTAGTATTAAAATAGTTTTAAAAGCTTAGTAAACTCCAGGAAATTGTTAAGACTCAACATTATGTTTTGTTATAAATAATTGAAGTTAACAAATACATAATTATTACCCTTTTTCCGAATAAAAATTCTTTCCCGCCTTATAATTTAATATAATTTTAAGAATTAGAAGTACAATCCATAAGTATTAAAAAAAAAGTTCAAATACAACATTAAAATAAATAAACTAGAAACTTTAACAATATAAATCTAAAAGCAATTTTCCACCCAAAAAGACCAGTTATACGAATTTTTTTCTAATACCAGAATTTAAAAAAATAGTATATTTTTTACTTTCAAAAATTGCTTTCAAACAAAAACAACGACAGTTGCATTCAAAAAAATTGTCTTTTTAACAAAAGAGATCATTTTAAAACAAATAGTTGAATTTTCTACAATAATAATCAAATTTTAAACCCAAAAAGACCAATTTTAGATTTTTTATAAGAAAAGATTTTAATTTCCTAGCAAAAAAATGAATAATAAGCCAAATAAAAAAATTAAGTTACAAAACTAATTTCAAACAAAGCAGTTCAATTTTCAGTTAAAAATAATAATTTTCAGCATTAAAAAATAAAAATTCACAACGAACAAGACTTTTAAGTTAAAAATATAATTTTCAGAAAAAAATACGATTTTGCAAAAAAATCGTTGAATTTTATGTTAAAAAATCTTTTTCAACAAATTAGTTAAATTTTCAGTAAAAAAAATTATTTTTATAAATCAGTTTTGTAAACATAATAGTTTAATTTTATATTACAAACATTATTTTTGACTACATAATTGATTTTTAGGGTAAGACCTAATTTTCAAAAAATTAATTGGAAAATTCTCAAACAATAAAATTCTCGAAAGTATAAAATTATTGCCGATACATAAACATCCCGAATTGCAATATTTCAGAATAATAAAATTCTCGAACAGTTTGTAATGTCACCAAATTGCAAAATTCCCAACAGAAAATTGCTGAATTACGAAAGTTTCCGAACCGCACTATTTATTTACTAAAAATACAATAATAAAATATTTTATCATATACATTTTTTTCCATGTTTGATTTTTTTTATATTATTTTTTTATTCTTTTGCAGAATTTAATTCAGCACGATTAATTTTGAAGTTTATTTTTATTTTTTAATTAATTTTTATTATTCGGGAATTTTCCAATTCAGGATTTTTATTTTTCAGTAATTTTATAATTTCAAGAATTCTCTGCTTCGCATATTTTATTGTCGGGACTTTTCGATTATTTCGGAATTTTACTATTTACTATTTAAGAATTTTTTTAATTCCCCGAATAATAAAAATCCCGAATTTATAAAATATCAGAAAGAGAACATTTTCGACATGAAAAGATTTCATAATTTAAACAATTAAAAAAAATTGTTTATTGAATATTATTTATTTAATAAAAATAGAATAATCAAGTGAATAATGTTTTTTAGGCATTACATAAAACGTTCTCAAAAATCGAATTTTCAATTTAATAACAAAAACTAAAAAGAAATTTGAAGATAAATCAGTCCTAAATTGAATTCTGCCAAGTGCGTTTGGAAAGTGTATTTTGGTTAGGAGAAAATTTAGCGATAATTTTTTTTTCGTCTAAGGCCCACGTGTTTTTAAATTTATTTGTTATGCCATTTTGATTGAATTTTTGTTATTTTAAATTCAAACAATAATTTTTTTCAACTTTAAAAATTAAACAAATATTTTTCCGATAAAAATAGTTTTAATTGTATTTTTAAAAAGTATTTTATTAATTATTTAGATTTAGGAATTTTATTCGGTAATATTGTAAATTGTTCGGGAATTTTCCAAATCGGGATTTTAAAATTTTTGTAATTTTATAATTTTTTGAATTTTACATAGTCGAAAGTTTTGTTTTTCGGGATTTTTCTATTATCCCGAAGTTTCACTCTTAAAGAATTTTTATAAAGCCGGCATTTTTACATTTTGGCAATTTTTCCATTTTGTAAATTTTCTATTTCGATTATTTTATTTTTCGGGAATTCGCGGGATATTTATTTTTCGAGATAGCGACGACTGACGAATTCCGAAAAATAAAATTCCGGCCACTCTAAAATTCCCCGAACAGTAAAAATACTGAAATTATAAAATATCCGGAATAGAAATTTTTCGCTAAAGAAATTCCCTTATTTTAATAATTAAACAAATTCTTCATTAAATATTATTTATTGATTAAATAGATATTAATCAAATATTTATATATTATAACATTTTTTAAGGCTTGAAGTTCTTAATTAATTATTGTTTGAATTATAAAAAACAATAATCAAATATAATATATTTCCGGATAAAAAACTTTGTTTAAAAATGTGCATAGTACTTTTATCAAATTACAAAAAATGTTCTCAAAAATCAAATTATTTATAAACAAAAATAATTAAAAAGCAGAAAATTTAGGGGAATTTTTTTTCTCGTTTGCGACGCAAGTGTTAAAATTTTTTTTAAAACCCATTTTTATAATATTATTGCTGTTTAAATTCAAATAATAATTTTTATAAGCTTTAAGAATTAAAACAATTTTCTTTGATAGAAATATTTTTGTATTGTATTATTAATAAATAAATAATATTAATTAAAAAAGACTATTTTATTAATTATTTAGACTTGTGAATTTTATTATTCGGGAATTTTGAAACTCGGTGATATTATAAATTGTTCGGGAATTCTCCAATTCCGAAATTATGTTTTTCAAGAATTTTAGAGTCAGGATATTTATTTTTCAGGATAGGGAAGACTGACATCCCGAAAAATAAAATTCCGGCTACTCTAAAATTCCCGAAATTATAAAATATCCGAAATAGTACATTTCCGACCTGAAAAAATTCCTTAATTTAAACAATTAAAAAAATTCCTCATTAAATATTATTTATTTATTAAAAATATAATAATCAAATTTTTTTATTTGAGAATATTTTCTTAAGGCTTAAAGTTTTTATTTAATTATTGTTTGTATTTAAAAAAACAATGGTTAAAAATGATTTATTTTTGGATGAAAGTTTTTTTTTTCAAAATTTGCATAGTATTTTTTTTTAATTATAAAAAATCTTCTCAAAAATCGAATTATTAATAAACAAATAAAATTAATAAGTAGAAAATTTGGGGTGATTTTTTTTCTGTTGCAGGGCAAGGTATTACAAATTTTGTAAATACCATTTTTTTTTATTATTGCTGTTTGAAATTCAAATAATAATTTTTAAAAACTTTAAGCATTAAAAAAATGTTTCTTTGATAAGAATATTTTTTTATTGTATGATTAAGAAATGAACAATAATAATTTTAAAAACTATTTTCTTAATTATTTATATTTGGGAATTTTATTATTCGGGAATTTTCAAATTCGGTAATATTATAAATTGTTCGGGAATTTTGTTTTTCGGGATTTTTAAGTCTTCCTGCAGGATGTTTATTTTCGTGATTGTTATATTAAAAAATTATTTGACCCTTCGAATCGAATAACATAACATAATAATGTGATTTAATTTAAACAATTAGAATTACAATCCACAAGCAATATTTTTTTTAATTCAACACCAAAATAAATAAAAATTACAATCCATGTGTCATTATTATTTTTTAAATTCAACACCAAAATAAATAAATCAGAAATTTAAAAAATATAAATCTAAAAGTGGTTGCTCCCACGATTCGTAGATACGGTACTGACCCGAGACAGCAGAAAAAGGAATAGGTGGGGGTACCGGCGAATCGAGGAACAAAATGGAATGAACGAAAAAGCGCCAGAGTGCAAAGATGTCCGCTACACAACGTTCTCTGCGTTAGCGAGAATTGCTCCGAATGCATACCGACGCAGTCGCAACGCGTTCAGGGCAGTGTCGTGTCCTTAGTTTTTAGAAAAAAATCGCGATACCAGAATTCATTTCACGATGAACGAAATAACACCCCCAGTTGTTGCGAGTGCCTCAAATTCGGAAGTGAACACGGTCCTCGCGACTACCTGCGAGGAAGCAGTTACCATCAAGCAAGAGCTCCAGTACACCCACGATGAAAATTTCGAAACCCAATCTCCAGAATCAGTGACGAGTGTAAGTTTTTTTTTAAATTTAATTTTTAAAACATCGAGTGACAGGCGCTCGACTTTTCTCGAGAAGTTCGGGGTTTCTCTTCGACTTGCATGTGTGACCTGTCTTCACTTTGTCAGTTTTGTTTTCCGATATTTTTTTTTTCTTGAACCTCTTGAACTGTGAATAACGTGTGCAAAGTGAGATTCCTAGAGTTTCGAATTAAGCCCATTTCGTGTTTTCTTTTTGTGTTTTAGAATTTATTATTGATTTCGGTGTTGAAAGCTCCCGGAAATCACCGGCGTTTTGTCGGAAAAGAGTGAAAAAGGCGCGTAAATTCTTGTCGGTTTTGTTTTTGTGGGGGAAATGATTTGAATGTCTTTAGTGTTTTCCACTTTTTCGGAAATTTTTGGTCTTTTGTTTTTTTTTCAGGGTAAGTTTGCAGGGGTAGGTTTCGGTGTTGCGATTGAATCATTTTTTCGGGTTAAATCCTTCAAAAAGAGATTTTTCTTTTTGAACGCAGGTGTATTCCAGCTTTTAATGAATCAGCATTAAATGATACATTTAGAGAAAAATGAAGAAGGGAATTCGGAACATTGATCAAAGTTAACCTCAAAATCAGAAATAATCTATGGAATAATCATCTGTTTGTGAAACATTGTAATCTAATCGATTATCAATTATTGTTTCTATTCGTATTTTCCTGAATACAACGTATATTGTGAACGCAATGTGTTCTATTTGATGTAAACATTACGGTTTTGGAAATGTTGATAATTGTTATTTTGCAGTTTTTTATTTTTAACGAATGCTAATTATTTATCGTTATTTATAGGGATATTGTTAGAAATTGTTGATTTTTAAAGATCACGTGGGTTTCTGAGTTCCCGCCATAAATTTGAAAATTGAAATCTGCCGATAATGCAGAAATCTATTTACTTTTACCAACAATCACAGTCTACCTTACCATCAACCAGTGCCGTATTGTGTTATCTTTAGCGGTGTATTCAAATTTAAATCAATATTTCAAATGCGCCCTCTTTCCTTTCTACCTTTGAGGCGAAACATAATAAAGTTTTTTTTTAGGATACATTGAACTTGGTTGGTATTATAGAACTTAGTATTATTAAGAATTATTTTTTAAATATGTATTGATAACAGGCTTCAAAGTTCTAAATGCTTCTAAAACATGGAAAATAAGGAGATTTTTCACGAAAGTAGCAAAGCAATTTTTTAAATAACCAAGTTGCAGTTTTAACCAAAAAAGCTGAAATTTTTACCAAAATGCAAAAATTAACCAAAAACTAGTTCAATTATTACTTAAAAAAAAAAATTTACACCAAAAGTTTTTTTTTCAAAAAAGATTAACGTTAATAAAATAGTTGAATTTTCTGCTAAGAAACTAATTTTTAATAAATTGCTTGAATTTTTAGTTCAAAAACAATTTTAAACAAGAAGAAACGATTTTTTCAAAAAATATTTGAATGAAAAGTTTAAAAAAATAATTTTCTTCAAAATAATACGAATTTTGAACCAAAAAGTTGAATTTTCTGTAAAAATATTTAAATTCCAATAGTCAAAAAATAATTTTCTACCAAAAAACGCGAGTTTTAACCCAATAGTTTACTTTTCAATTTAGAGAAATGTTGAACCAAATAGTTGAATTTTTAGTTAAAAAATTAATTTTCTCCAATAAAATACGAATTTTTAACCAAATACAAGAGTTTTTAGTTTACAAAATTAATTTTAAGCAAAACAAAAAAATGATTTTTGAACAAAATAGTTTAATTTTTTGTTAAGAATCTAATTTTCAAGAAAATAGTTCAATTGTCGATTAGGAAATTAATTTTTTGCAATAAAACATGAATTTATAACCCATTACCAAAATTTTAAGTAAAAACGTTATTTTAAACAAACAAACAAAAAACGATTTTTCAAGGTTATAGTTGAAATTAAGGTTTGAAAAATTAATTTTCTTTAATAAAAGAATTAATTTTAAACCAAATGAAAAGATTTTGCAACAAAATAGTTGAATTTTCTACCACAGATAAATTTTTAACCAAATACATGAGTTTAAATTTTGAAAAAACAACTAAATTTCTATTAAAAAGATAAATGCTCAAACAAAAATAAGAATTTTCAGCTAAAAAAAGATTTTTTAACAGGATTTGATTTTTCTGACACAAATATTAATTTTGATTTAAATATTTTTTATTTAAAAAGATGAGTTTTCTGTAAAAAAAAAATAATTTTGAAACAAAAAAAAACAACAAATTTTGGACAAAAGAGTTGAATTTCCTACCTAAAAGATGAATTTTAACCAAATATTTGAGGTTTTAGTTTTAAAAAAATGTAATTTTGAACCAAATTGTTGAGTTTTCATTTGAAAACCCAATTTTTAACAAAATAGTTCAATTTTAAGTTAAGAAAATTAATTTTCGTCGACAACACACAATTAATTTTCAATAAAAGTCTTGAATTTTCGGTTAAAATAATTAATTTCCAATGACATAGAAAAAAAACAATTTTCAGTTTAAAAATTTGTTTTCAGAAAAATAGTTTAATTGTTTGTTAAAAAGCAAAACAATTTCAAAAAAAGCGTTGAATTTTCTACCAGAAAGATGAATTTTCATCCAAATAGTTGACTTTGTAGTTACAAAAAAATTTCAAATTTTCATCGAAGACAAGAATTTTCAGTCAAAAAAATTATTTTTTTATCAAAGTAGTTAAATTTTAAACGAAGTAGTTGAATTATCAATCTAAAAAGATGAGTTTTCAACAAAATAGTTGAATATTCAGATCGAGACAGATTAGTTATCAATTAAATAGTTGCATTTGTAACCAAAAAATAATTGAATTTTCTCAAAAATAAATTAATTTTTTTAGCAAGAAGTGCTAATTTTCAGTAAAAGGCGGAATGTTAAATAAAACAGTTGAATTCTCAACCAAAACCGATTATTTTCTACCAAAAAGTTGCATTTAAAAATATATATATATATTCTTTACCAAGAGAGATGAATTTGTAAATTAAAAAGACGAACTTGCGAAAAGTAGTTTAATTTTTAAGCAAAAAAAGCGTTTGAAGAAAGATGTTTAATTCTTAACAAAGTAATTAAATTTTTAACAAATAGCAATAATTTTCAACCAAAAATAATTCACTTTAAGCCATATAGAAAAGTATTCTGTAGGTTTTTTGTTTAATGACTGATTAAGTTCTCTTAATTTTTATTATGTCAGAGCTAAAAAAAATTCTCTTTAAAGGGTTTATTGCTCTCGAAATTCTGTATAAAATGAGCCCAGGATGAAGCCAAATTGTGCATTTTTAGGTAGATATTGCAAAATTAGTATAAATTTCACAAAGAATATTGCAAATTTTCCAACTTTCTTTTTACTGTATAACTCATTTTCTGACGAGAAAAATGCTTAATATTTTTTTGGGACGACTGAAAAATCCCGAAAAATAAAATTCCCGAAACTAAAATTACCGAATTCGAAAATTCCCAAATAATAAAAACACCGAATTGGAAAATTCTCGAATAATAAAATTGCCGAATTATAAAATTCTCGTTATTGAAAATTCCTGAATAATAAAATTCACGACAGTTTATAATATTACCGAATTGTAAAATTGAAGAAATTAAACAATTACAATTTTTTGTAAATATATTTTATTTATTACAAATACAAAAATGAAAAAAGGTAGGATGAAAATACAGAATGATTTTTTTGGTTCGAGGTTCAAATTTGGTCAAATTTAGAAGTCTTCAAAAAAATCTAATTTTCAAGTTCAAAACATGAGAATTTAGCTTGCAGCTACTGAGTTGCTGAATTTATACACTGAAATCAATAATATATATATATATATATAAATTGTAATTGTTTAATTTCTTGAATTTTCCAATTCGGTATTTTTATTTTTCGGTAATTTTATTTATTCCGATAATTTTATTTTTAAATAAAAATTTTCATGCTTTTTCAATACAATATTTCAAATTCAGAGTCTCAGGTCTTCCTTTATATTATTTTTTATATTAAATTTAATAAATAAGTTTATTAATATATTATTTCTATTATTTTTTTAAATAATATAGTCGTAATTAAATGTTTTTATTAAATTTAAAATATCGTTTGAATGTAAATTATTTAACTTTTAACCCGTTTAATTTCAAATTTCTTAATGTAGAAAAAAAAGTGTTTAATCTTTAGCAATATTTCACTGTTGATTTAAGATGAGTCAATTGAAACCAAATATTTAAAAGAAAACAATTTTAAACTAAATTGTTTTACATAGAAAGCTTTGAGTCTCTAGAATTTCGAAGATCTTTTAAACTTTTAGCGTTACAATTTTTATTGTACTATTTAAAAACTGTTTAATTTGTAAGTGAAATTGTTAAATTTTGACGGATAAATAATAATTGGAAACTTAACATTTGTAGAAAAAAATCTGAGTAATTTTAAGAGATATTTAGAAGTTTTGAAAAGATTCAAAATTGATTTAAAAATTGAAATGATTATAAGTGATTTAAATGAAATGTTTTAGCTTTTTTTTTCAGAATTTCTATAAAATATATTTCAAAAAAGTGCTAAATTTTTTGTTTCAAATCTGCAAATATCTAAATTTTGTTTTAAATTCGACTGTATGTATTTGAAATTGTTTAAAGTTCTAAATTTCACTCGAATCTTTTTAAAACTGCTAAATATCCCTTAAAATTACTCTATTTTTTTACAAATAATAAGTGTTCTATTGTTATTTATGAATTCAAATTTTAAGGATTTTTTTAACTTGCAGGATTTTCTAAAATTCATAGAAAAAAATCAATTCATTTAAAAATATATTGAAAAGTTTCGGACAAAATTTCAAAAATTATTTGGAATTTGAAAAAATTTAAAACCACTTATAGATTTTTCAAGATTTCGAAATAATATTTTAAAGCTTTTGAAGGATGCCTAAACGTGTTATTTGTTGTTCATTACTTTAAATGGAAAAATGTTTAGAATAAAGTTTGATTTTTGTAATTTCATTGGCCGTTAAAAATGTTTCCCAACCGGGAAATGACCAGAAATTTTTTTCTTCGTTTAAAACGACTACCCTGTTTTCATGAAACTTGGAATCTGGTAGTTTTTGGGGTCTCTGGTAACGAATCTGAAGTCAGATTTTAAAAGTTCAATATGGCGGATCCAAAATGGTGGGCAAATTAAAAAACTACTTCGTCACACTGGATCCGCCATTTTGAATTCTGCAAATTAGGCTCTGGATTCGTAATCAGCGACTTTAGAATCCCCCCGAGTAACAAGTTTGATAAAAATCAAACTACTTTTTAAACATTTCTTTGCTTTGGACACGCCATTAAGAATTTTGGAAATCTGATTCGCGATCAGTGATCCCTAAAGTGTCCTAAGCTGCATATATCCGTAATAAAATGATAGTAATCATCATTTCTTACGAAGATGAAGTCAGCTGACGATGAAGTGAAAATACCTAATTACTCTCGTGTTAATTAATAATTTCTTTCCAGGATGTAAGAATTGACAACGCAGACATGTACTCTGCTCAGAAAGAAAGCTACAATTTAAAAGACTGTTTCATTCGTCTCGAAAAATGTGACAAAATCTGGGAAACGCTCAAGGTCATAAAGAACCTCCAGCTCTCAGATTGCAAGGAAAAGAGCACCGAGAATTCCGAAGCTGCCTTGCAAGATGCTGTGCCGAATCAGCCAAAGCCTCCGACACCAGAACCAATGCAGTACCATCCGGTCCTCAATAACGGAAATGCCGCCTTGCCCAACTTCCAGTTCGCCATCAAGAGCTGGAAACGCTTATACACCTGTACCTATTGCGGAAAGCAATACACCGAGAACCGGAATCTCAAACTGCACGTTTCAAAAGTTCATGGCATAGATCCTGTCCCCAAAGATGTTTCTCGACCCAAGGATGCTCCTAAAGTTCCCCTTCCCACTGTTCTCAAAGTTCCTGTCCCTGTCGAAGCTCCACGTCCTCAAGAAATTCCCCGTCCGAAAGAAATTCCTCGTCTGAAAGAAATTCCTCGTCTAAAGGAAATTCCTCGTCTGAAAGAAATTCCTCGCCTGAAGGAAATTCCTCGTCCCAAAGAAATTCCTCGTCCCAAGGAAGTTCCTCAACCGAAAGAAATTATTCGACCCAAGGACATGGTTCGACACCAGGAATTGGTACGGCATCAGGAAATGGTGCGGCACCAGGAAATTATAAGACATCAGGAAATGGTTCGACCGGAAATGGTTCGTCCCAAGGAAGTTCCTCGTCCCCAGGAGGTAGCAGCTCGTCCCAAGGAGATTCCGAAAGTGAAAACAGATCCCCTAGTTTGTCAGACGTGTGGGAAAAAATACGCGGATGGCCGTTCAGTGGCTGGTCACTCTCTTCGCGTTCACGGTATTTTAACCGAATACCACGAGCGATGGTTGGCTCAACAGGAAAATCCGAATGACTACACCGTTGAGGATCTGCTGAAGAGACACGCCTGCAATACTTGCGGCAAAAGATACAGTTGCATGAAAAGTTTGCGACTGCACTACTTGCGGGAGCACAATGTCGTCATTCCTCTGTTGCGAGCAGGTCGAAACGTCGGCTCGATGGTTTCAGTACCGACGAACACAATTACGCACTCGGGCGACATGCTGAAGCACATGAATGTCTGCAACATTTGCGGCAAGAAGTACACCAAAAACTGGTATCTGCGCGTCCACTGTCTCGAGGTTCATGGGATCCCGATGCCTTACGGCAAAGTCAAGGCCAACTTCACTCCCAATCTGCGAGTGATCAAGAAGGAGATAGTCGAGGAGCCGGAAGCCGCGAATTATCCCCAATCGGAGGAGCAGAAGTTCTCCTCGGTCGTGAATTTTACAACAAGGACTCCTCAGAATTGCGGGATGACGGAGAACGGAATGCCGGCGCGAGTTGTGAAGATGTACCAGTGCATGGCTTGCAAGAAGGAATTTATCTCGATTTCGAAACTGCGGACGCACTCGTTCGCACGCCATGGAATCGTCATTCCGCGGTTGAGGAAACCCTACCGAAAGAGCAATCCGTCGCCCATGAAGGTGGAATTCGACGCGAGGGTCAAGTCGGAGGAATTGAAGAAGCTTCAAGTCTCGACGCCGAAGCAGGTCAGTTTGGACCGATACTTCAAGAGTCCCCCGAGTGGAGGAAGTGTCAGCCTCAGTCCGAGTTTACCTCCTCCGCAGCCCGCTCCCATCAAAGACAAAGTGAAAATGGCGCGTCCAAGGGACATTCCTCCAGTTAGAACTCCTCCTGCGCCAATTCCAGCGAAGGCTCCCAATCTACCGGTTCCGAAGGCGCCAGTGAGAGTCGTCTCGAATCTTCAAGTTCCGAAAGCACCAGTGAAAGTTGTCGCCAATGTACCGATGCCGAAAGCGCCAACCCAGTTAGTGAAGTGCAACTTGTGTGCTCGGACCTGCAAGGACATCCGGAAGCACTACACTGCTTATCACAAGATTCGTTATCCCGAGTCGGTGATGGACGCTCCCTTTTTCAAGGCTGATGCTCTCGAGAGTCCCGCGACTCCCGCAGTTGTTAAACGTGAACTGGCCTCGCCGCCGCAAGAGATCCAAGGACTTTTGGCCAACAGAGCCCCGAAGAAGAGGAGACGAAGATTCGCCTCGTTGACGATGCGGAAGAGACGTCGGACTGAGAAGCCACGACAAGTCCCGGATCCGGGGATTGCGAGTCCAGTCGTTCAGAGTCCAGTGATTCAGAGTCCAGTTGTCAAGAGTCCGGTGATGAAGAGCCCGGAAAAGAAGAACTTTGGAGTTGAGATTGCCAAACCGAAAAAGGTCGTTAGCCCCGTTATGAGCGGCTACAAGTGTACGATCTGCAGTGGTTATTACGCGAGTCCGAAGAGCCTGAAAATTCATCGGCAGAAGCACAGAATGAAGGGCGAGACTAAGGAGAATATTCATCTTATAAAGCACAACTACAAGAATGGATGGAAGGCGGCGCAGGAGAGGAAAGTGGACGTGTCGAGTTTTGACGAGTCTGCAGTTAGCATGGAGATGGATATCGATGTGGGGAATGAGTCTCGCACCTCCTACACGGAGAGTGTCAATCAGTCGTCGAGTTCGGAGTCGAGGGACAGCAGCAGGAGATCGACGAGGTCTAGTCTGAATGCCTACAGTTTGAGCGAGACGACCTGCGAGTGCGGAAGGTCCTTCCGCGATCCGCATACTCTGTTTATGCACAAAGAGAAGTGCAGAACGGCGCACAGAATCGAGAGGGAGAAGTCGACGGTGACGAGGTCGAGCAGCGATCGAGATTCCGGAATTGGCATCAGTATTACAATCAAGAAGAAGAATGACTCGTATGAAATTGTGAGCAGAGACAGTGGTGATGATGACAAGTCGAAGGATTCCAGCACGTCCAAGGATTTGGATCAGATGTCGAGGTCTTCGGACAATTCTTCCATTCCGGACTTTGGCGAGAGGACGTATCCTGACCTGTTGCCGGCGCAGTGCAGTAAGGATCACAGCGTCTTGAAGATTCAGGTAATTGTGCATTTTTTTGTTTTCTTTATAGATTTTTGTGTGTTTTGGGTGTCCTGGAAATCTTTAAAAACCTGGAAAAATCCTTGAATTTTGCGCATGGTCCTGGAATTTGTATTTTATTTTCTTCCTTAACCCTTGTGTTGCCACCCGCGTACTCGGGTACCCATCGGCATACGTTTTGTCAATTAACTTTTTTTCTAATAAAGATAGGCCGGATGCTTCCCGAAACAGCATGATTTAACTGATTCTCTATCGAAATTTGCATTGCACATATTTTTAGAAATTTTTTAGCTTGAAATATCTTGCAATTAAAAAAAAACAAACACGGTGGTGCCACCCGGGTACCCATCGGCATACGTTTTGTTAAATAAATTTTTCTGATAAAGATAGGCTCAACGCTTCTTGAATCAGCATTATTTATCTGATTCTCTATCGAAATTTACATTGCACATATTTTTAGAAACTTTTTAGCTTGAAACATCTTGCAATTAAAAAAAAAAACGGTGGTGCCACCCGGGTACCCATCGGCATACGTTTTGTTAAATAACTTTTTTTCTGATAAAGATAGGCTCAACGCTTCTCGAATCAGCATGATTTAACTGATTCTCTATCGAAATTTGCATTGCACATATTTTTAGAAATTTTTTAGCTTGAAATATCTTGCAATTAAAAAAAAAAACACGGTGGAGCCACCCGCGTACTTGGGTACCCCGACAGAAAAAGCATGATTTTCGTACAGTATATTATAAAAATAAAGTTTGTTATAATAGTATATGAAGTAAATATGGATAATTTTATAAATAATAACAAAATATATACACATTTTTAATGGAATTTTCTTGAATTCTTGGACGTAATACCGAGCCTCCTCGGAAACTAGAAATTTGCGATGTAGCTGCGCACGTTTTATATATGTTTCAGTACTACCAAGGTCACTGCATATTATCAAATTATTATATTCAAGTAGGAATACCTTCCTAGAATATGAATAATTAAATATTCATTGAATACACATAGTTACTTCAAGTTACAATGGACTTCTAACAATAATTTCGTTGGCGTGGTACCCGGGTGGCAGACGCTGTGAGTTTTTTTGGGTAGCAACACAAGGGTTAAAGAAAAAATAGGATTTCAGTGGTGGGTGAACCGTTTTTCTTAGTAGTTTCTATTTGATTTATAATTTTTTATTCTGTTTGAAAGTAGAAAAACACACCTTTTTAACATTTGATTGAACATTAGGGTGGTTCAAAAATGCATTGGAAATTTTTTTTTATTTTAATAGGGACATCCCAGAAATTAGTTCGAATCCACACAAAAATAAATGCGTTTTGAATTGAATGAAATTTAGACTGAATAGTTCACGTGATACCTAATAAGAGAAAAATACTCACAAGATGCAAATATATTTTCCAAGACCGGAAAGTCGGGAACTTTTAATATTTTATGAAAAAAACTGGCTCAAACTTTTAGAAATAGTGATACATTTTTTTAAATTAACACTTAAATTTCTTTATTTACATCGGCCAAACTAAAATCCAAAGGAAAATTCGTACCTCCGATTTTTCATTTTCCTGAAAAATTGAATAAAACAAGAAAACATACAATAGCTTTTTCATCTAAAAACCCTGAAAATTCACGTTTTTTCACGTTTTATCAAATTGTTCACGAAAATAAAAAATGAGAAGTACCAATTTTTCTTTGGATTTCAGCTTGATCTTTTTCTATTGTGTTGTCACTTAGTTTCGAATGCGTAATTCGAATATCTTCACTTTAAATATTTTCCAATTTAGATTTTTAGTTTTTAGGCGTAAATTTCAATTTAAATACTTGAACAATAAAAAAATTAGAAGCATTTAAAATTGAAGATTTTTGATAAAACTGTTTTTAGTTGATCAACTGTAAATATAAATAAATTAATGATTGTTTTAATTGAATTGTACTTTCAGATTTAAAAACAGGTTAGCCGTTAGACCGGGAATTTTCTGAACCCGGGAAATGACGGTGACTTTATTCAGTGCGTAATTTGAAAATATTTCACTTACAAATTTTCCATTTTGGTTGTTAATTTTTAAGCGTACATCTTTCATTTAAATAATTTAAAAATACAATTTTTAAGATTTAAAAATTTTGAAATTACTGGCGTTTGAAATCGACAAAATTTAAGAATTTCCAAATTTTAAGGTAGTTGTGCCAAAAGTCAGATAACGGAAAAAAGTGGTTTTTCTATGATTTTAAGAATAAAAATATTATAACTGATGTCATTTTAAATAAAAAACATTATTTTTTATGAAAAATGTTCTAAAAAAAAACACATTTATTTTAGCCATGTTTTTTGCAATTGCATCTTTTCTCGCCTCCGCTTCTTACCCATTTTTAAAAAATGATTGGGTTTTAATAAACGTTTCCAATTTGAAAAATAACTAAATAATCTTCAAATATAATTATTTGTTTCAAAAATGTTTTTTTTTTTTAAGTAATTGTTCTAAGGATTTCAGCCATAGAAAAATTTACTTTCAAAATTATAAACAGTAGAGTTGTAGATAATGTTTTCCCGGCAAAAATAAGCCGTTATTTATTAAAATGCCATTATTTTTAAAAAATTGATAAGAAGCGACGGTAAAAAAATTCAATTTAAAAAAAACATGGTTAAAATTAATCTTCTTTTTTGTAAATTTTAATATTTTTCATACAAAATAATTTTTTTAATTTGAAAGGACATCAGTTATAATATTTTGATTTTTAATATCATAGAAAAACTATTTTTCTAGATGTCTGACTTTCAGCACAACTACCTTAACGTTAAAAATTAAATTGTTTCAAGTAGAATTTTGAAATTTTTTGTTTATTTAAACAAATACAAACGCCCGATTGAAACATTAAAAACTATTTAAAACTTTAAAATAAATTCAAAATAATATATTCATAATTAAAATTAAATTATAAAAGGCTTCAAAAAAATACAAAAAATGTGCTTAAGATCCCTAGGAAAATGGGAAACGACTTTTTATTTTGAAGAGATAATTTTAAAGAAAATATTTTAAAAGATTTCCAAAATTGTAGAAATATTTTTCATTTTATAGGTTAAAACAAAAATTTAGGAAGAAATCGAATCATTATACAAAATGTTTAGAAGTTCTGAAAAAAATTTTAAATAATTGAAAATTTCAGTAAATGTAAAAAAGAAAAGACGAATTTTTGACCAAGAAGATTAATTTTTACCCTAAAAAGATTAATTTGCTGGAAAGTAGTTGAAAATTTATATAATTTCTTCTATGTAAATTTTATTCGACTAATTATATTTATTTTATTTTCAACATTTTTAAATTAGGTAACAAATAATTTAATTTTCTACCAAATAGTTGCATTTTTTACTGCAAATTTATTTTTTACCAAAAAGAACGAATTTATATAATTTCTTAGGTGTAAAATTTATTTAACTAATTTTTAGTTTATATTTCTTTTGCTTCTTTATTTTTTTAACTTAATAGCTGAATTTTTTAACCAAAAAAAGATCAGCGTTTAAGCAAAAATAGAGTAGTTACATTTTCATTTAAGAAAATTAAGTTTCAATAAACAAAAACGAATTTTCTGCAAAATAGTTTAATTTTGTACCAAATAATAGAATTTTCCACCCAATTCTTCAATTTTAAACCAAGGATTTGAATTTTCAAGCTTAACAGATGAATATAATAAAATATAGTCGGTGTAACGAAAAAAATTTCAACAAAATGTAAAATAGTTGAGTTTTCAGTTTTAAAAAAATTAATGTTTAACAGAAAAAAAACGAATTTTCAAGTAAAATTATGAATCTTAAAAAAATAACTTTTAAGAAAGTAGTTCAAATTTCAATCCAGGAGCTTTATTTTCAACTTAGAAACATGAATTTTCAATAAAATACTCAAATCCTTAACTAAAACTGACCAATTTCCAACCTAACTGTTGTATTTTCAACCTAAATGTCGATTGTTTAATAAAAAAGACGAATTTTTGAACAAAATACCCCATTTTTCAACTAAATACTTATATTTTCTACCAAGTTGTCAAGTTTTCAAGTCGAAAATAAGAATTTCTTACAAATCAGTTGAATATCCAACAAATACATTTAGTTTCAAACGAAGACGATTAATTTTTAATCATACTTGCATTAAAAAAATTTTTTATCAGTTTAGAATTATTAGATTAGAAGACCAGGAAATTTTGCTTAAAAAACAAAGTTAATTTTCCATTGCATTTAAGACAAAATTTAAAATAATCGGGTAGTTTTTTTTTTAAGTCAATTCTTAACGAAATATTTGCCGAAGATTTCATTATAACCGTATTTTAAAATTAATTTTTAAGTATAATTTAAATGTTAGAAACCCGAAACTTAAATATTACTACTTTATAATATTATTTTGGAAAATTGTTTCATTAAAAAATAATTAAACTGAAAGGGAGCGAAAGAAAGCGAATTTCGAAATTGGAATTTTGCAGCAACCCTGTAAAAGATGTACAAGTGATAGGTTTGAATTGAAAATTAAAAATAATCAGGATTGCTAACGACCCGGAGGAGCTGTAAAAGTCATTGAATTTTGAAAAAATTCTGAAAAACTTGGAAAATTCATGGAATTTTCAAAAAATGTCTGCATTTTTTTATGTACACCCACTTCAAAGTCTTAATAATTATTTTAGTACTGCAGGGCAAATTTTAAATTTGCTTATTAATAAAAATTAAAAATAATTAGGGTGGCTACTGGGCCGGGAAACCGGGCATTTTTTTGAGAACGAGAAAAACCAGACTATGATAGTGAATTTTTTCTTTGGCCTGGGATTTTACAAATTTTTGGAAGAAAAATCTATCCAATCACTCAAAATGTAACAAATTAGGGTCAATTTTTTCTTTTTAAAAATTTTGAGTTCAATTTTTAACTTTTTCTATAATGAAATCACATAAATCTAAAATATTTTACTTTTTAATGCAATGCAATACGTTTCTGCATCTATTGGTGATAAACTATTTATAGATTTCATCTTTGAAAATTGAACTTCATAACTATTTTTAATTTTTTTTAAATTTCTAATTAATAGATTTCTAATTAAACCCTTTTAATAAATTAAAAATAGTATTCAAATATTGTTTCAGTGTAAAATATTCCATTTTTAAGTCATTTAATTTGAATTTTTTGTATTTAACAATTTTGGATTATTTATTTAAAATAATTGACGAATCATGTATTAAAAACTAAGGAATTTGATTTTTAAATGTTGTACTTTCAATTGTTCGATTTAAACGATTTTTAATTTGAAAGTGATGTTTTTAATTTTTATGTAAAAATAAGAATTTTCCAATTATTGAAAAAATTAACTTACATGGATTTTTGTATAAAATATTTAAGTTTCACGATTTTAATTGCAAAAGAAAGGTAGGAAATTTTGCTATTTATTTTTGTTATCGAATTGGAAGAACTTTTTTTACATTTTTGTTGCATTGAAGACTGCAAATCTAGTTTTTTTTTTAATTTTTAAATTAAAACATAAAATTTTAGTAAACTTGTAAAGAAGGAAATGTTAGTTTCTAAAGTTCTATGAATTGGAAGAAGGCTCATTTTTCATTTTTAACGTTTTTCTTGAGTTGGATGGAGGAAATTTTCGATATTCCATTTTTTTTTTTAATTAAAAGAGGGAACTTTTTTGTTTTTAAGATCCTTAGTGATTAGCAAGGGAGGAAATTTTAGTTATAGTTTTTTCTGAATTGGAATAAGGATACGTTAGATATTTTTCTCAAGTTGGAAAGAAGGAAATGTTGATTTAAAAAGATATATGAATTGGAAAAAGGATAATTCGTATTGTGTTCGAAGGGACATTTTCGTTAGTTATTTTTCTTCTGAATTTGAAGAGGCAATTTATTTCCTTTTTAATTTTTTTTTTTAGTTTAAGGGATGAATTTTTTATTTTTAATCTGTTTTTTCTGAATTTTAAAGATTTTTGTCGACTAGCACAATGGAGATATTTTAGTTAAATTTTTTTCTGATTTGGAATAGGGATATTTTTTATTTTTAAGATTTATGTCGAATTGGAAGGGAGAAAATTTAGACATTCAATATTTTATGAATTTGAAGAAGCCCTTTTTTGTTATTGTCATTTTCATCGACTTAAAAAGGTTGAAATTTTTGTTATTTATTTTTCTTCTGCATCGAGAGAGGACATTATTCTTTCTTTTAAAATTTTTTATTAAGTTTAAAGGAACAACGTTTTTTTCAATATTATTTCGGAATTGTAAGAGGGTAACTTTTTATTGGTAACATTTCTATTGATTTTTAAGAGACGAAATTTCGATTTTCAATTTTGTTGTGAATTGGAAGAGGTAATTTATTTTATTTTTTTTTCAAGATTTCTATCGACAAGGCAGAGAGGCGATTTTTTTATTTTTTCTGAATTGGAAGCGGATTGTTTAAGGGATTGTTTTAAGACATTTAGCGACCACGAAGGAAGGAGATTTTAGTTTAAGTTTTTTATTAATTGGAAGAGATAAATGGAAGATATGAATAAAACATTTCTTCATCTTTAATTTAAACGGCGGGAAATTTTTTTCTGGAATAAAACGGCCACATTGGATAATGATTTTTAGAATAGTTTTGTATTCAAAATGAAAAACAAATTTTAGAATAGGTTTGAATTGAAAATATAAAGAACTCATTCCGAGGATATATTTAAATGAAAAATGAAAAACAGTAATTTTTATAATAGGTTTGAATTAAAGATAAAAAAAACAATGATTTTTAGGAGAATGGGGAAGAAAAGGGAAAGAGTGGATCATTTCAATCATTTCAACGGAGCATTTCAAGAAATATCTTTCGACAATGGCAGGTTAAACTCAAAGAGCGATTA
The DNA here is from genome assembly GCF_010883055.1 of Belonocnema kinseyi. NCBI lineage: Eukaryota > Metazoa > Arthropoda > Insecta > Hymenoptera > Cynipidae > Belonocnema > Belonocnema kinseyi. The sequence goes on along the minus strand of NC_046664.1, from coordinate 18,907,887 downwards.
TTGCAGCCTCGAGATCGTGAATTAATTTCACAAGCAGTGAGTTCAAGTCAAGATTTTATTAATTCTAGGCAGCCTGGCCTAATAAAATAATGTTTTTGTAGGGTTTTCAAAAAAGCGATTGGAACTTACGACAATGGCAGGTTAAGCTCAAAGAGCAATTATTGCAGCCATGGGATCGTGAAATAATTTCAGTGAGTTAAGACAAAATTTTTTTATTTTTAGGCACCCTGGCCAGATTTCAAAATAATTGATAGGGTTTTTTTTTTTTTTTAATATGAGATTGGGAGAAAAAAAAGGAGTTGGAGAGTCTAGGGAAAATATGTTAAAATGATTATGGACTTAGGGTTTCTCAATATTAGGGCCTAGCCTTTTTTTATTCTATTCTTTATTCTTTAAAATTTTTTTAAACTGGTAAATGACAGTGAATTCCTTTTTTGACCGGGAGTTTTATTTTTATTTTCAATTACGCTATCATTCGGTTTACAATGCGTAATCCAAAAATGTTTTATTTTTAATTTTTTTTATTTTTAATCGCACATTTTTTATTTAAAAAATTTTAAAATACTGTCGAAAAGAATTCAAATAAAAATTAAAAGCGTTTGAGGTTGAAAATTTTTGAGAAAAAAAAACTTTTATTTTATCAACTGTGAATATATATAAATAATTTGTTTTAATGGATCTGTACTTTAAGTGTCAAAAACTGAACAATAATTGATTTAACAATACGATTCTAAATTTGTTAAAAATTTCCAGATTTTAACGTTAAAGATTAAATCTTATTTAGACATTATAAACTATTTTCAACTTAAAAATAACTTCATATTAATGTATTCGTAGTCAAAGGCTTTTATTACATATAAAATATTGTAAGTGAATATTACCGAGAATATAACCGAGAAATAAATTGTCTGAGAATCTATGAGAATCTCAGAGTTTATTTTAATCAATAGGAAATTGCATTTTTTTCGTTACCTTTTTGGTTGAAAATCCAACTCTTTCTTTGAAAGTTTATCTTTTTTATTTTAAACTTTACCTGCTTTAGCAGAAATTAAATTTCTTTTGATAAAAATGCAACTGTTTGGTTAGAAATTAAGCTGTTATATTATTTTCTTGAAAACTTAACTATTTCGTAGAAAATTTACTTTTTGTTTATAATTTATATTTTGGTATTGAAAAATGAACTAAAATATTTTTTGGATAAAAGTTCCACTTATTAAAAAAAAGTATTTTTTATTACAATTGCATCTGTTTTAGTACAAAATTGATCTTTTTTGGATAAAAATTCAACTATTTGGTAGAGAATTTAACTATTTTGTTAAAAGTTCAGCCTTTTTGGCTGAAAAACTTCGTCTTTTTGGATCGAAAATGAAATTTTTTTCATAGAAACTTATTTTTTTTTTTTTTTTGTTACAAAAATTCCATTTTTGATGTTACTGAGTTAACTGGAATCTTTTTTGGATGAAAAATCAACTTTTATTGTTATAAAAAATTCTTCTGCTTAAAGATAAATTCCATATTTTTTGATAAAAATGTAGTTATTTGCTAGAGAATTCAACAATTTTGCTAAAAAAATCATCCTTTTTGTTTAAAAATTCGCCTGTTTAGATTGAAAATTCATAGTTTGATCCTGAAAACTCGACTAAAATCTTTTTCAACATAAAATTCAACTACTTTTTTAAAAATTTATCTTTTTGATTTGGAACTTCATCTGTTATAGAATTTTTATTTTTTGTATGAAAATGCAACTTTTTGGTTAAAGATCGTTCTTCTTTGCTTGATAATGCAACTAATTTGTTTAAAACATTTAGTTGAATCGCTTTCTCAAGAAATCACTTTTTTTCTTAAAGATTTATATTTTTGAAGTTGAAAAGTTATATCGTTTTTTTTTTGTTTAGAATTAATTAATGACAGAAAATGGAACTTTTTCGTTTTTAAGATTGATATTTTTTAGTTAAAAATGCGCGTTTTTTTTGTAAAAAATTATTTTCTAGTTGAAAATTTCCTTTTTTTTTGCGTAAAATGCATCAGTTTCGTGGAAAATAATTTTTTGTTGGACAGTAATATTTTTTGTTTGAAAATTGAGTTTTTATAAAGAAAATTTGTCTTCTGGTTTGAAGGTTCTATAATTTAGATAAACTTTCATTTATTTTTTGAGTCAAAAATCTTTATTTGTTGGAAATTCGTCTTTTTGATTTTCAAATTATTTTCTTTTGTTGTATAAATTTCATTCTTTTGTGATTAAAATATAAACTATGAAACTTTTTCGTTGGCAATTTGTCTTTTTAGTTTGAATATTCAACTATTATGTTAAAAATTCAATTATTTTGAGAAAAATTCCAGTATTTTGTTAAAGAGTTATCTTTTAAAGTAGAAAATTTTTTTTTATGTTGAAAATTTAATACATTTAAAAATTTTAAAGTATATAAAACACTGTAATTCCCGAAAGTGTAGAAAGTTTCTTTTTTTTTGTTTAAAAGTTTAACTAGTTGGTATTGAATGCACCTGTTTTAGTTGTAATTTCATTTTCTTTTTTAAAAAATTTAGCTATTTGGTTGAAAATTTATAATTTTTTTTAAAAAATTGTCTTCTCGGGTTTCAATGTCAACTGCGTTTCCTAAAATATTCGAAATTTTATCATTACAACTAGAATATCATTGAATTTTTTCTTTGGGTTGGAAATTCATCTATTTTGTTTACTAATTTTACAATTTTATGGAAAATTCTTTTTTTTTTTTTTGTTAAAATTTATATCTTTTCAATTTGAAAATCTATTATTTTATTGAAAATTGTATTATTTTGTTAACAAATCAACTGTTTTTTTATTGAAACTTCTTTTTTTGGTTGAAATTTATATCTTTATAATTGGAAAGTCTATTATTTTATTTAAAATTGTATTATTTTGTTAAAAAATCAATTGTTTTATTAAAAGAACCTTCTTTTTTGGTTGATAATTCAATTTTGTCGAATATTTGTATTTTTAGAGCGAAAATTCATTTTTATTTTGATTAAAAATGCATTTTTTTTATAGGAAAGTAATCTTTTTTGGTCGAAGATTCATCTTTATTGGCTGAAAATTCAAATATTTGGTTACAAATGTAACTTTTTGTTTTATAATTCGTATCTTTCGTTTAAAAAGTGTACTACTTGGTAAAAATTTTGATTGAAAAAATTGTCTTTTTATGTAACTTACTCTTTTTCAATTGAAAATTCTATTATTTTATTACAAATTTAATTATTTTGTTGACAATTTAATTGTTTTCATAAAAACATGGTTTTAAATGCAACTGTATGGTTGTAATTTATTTATTTAGTTTTTGCTAAAAATTCAAATGTTTGGTAGAAAATTCATCTTTCTTGGTTGAAACCGAACTTTTTCTTCTTATTTAGAAATATTTAGAAGGTCTGCAAAGATTCACAATTGATTTCAAGTTTGAAATAATTTCAAAAAGTGTAAACGAAGTGTCTACGTATAAATCGATTTAAAAAAATATAGATTTTTGCAGAAAAAATTACAAGCTTTTTAAGAATTAGGAATGGTTTGAAAAAGAATTTAAAAAATTTTCTTTTGATTCCTACGAAAATTCCTATTAAAAAAAGATTGAAAAAGAGTTCCAAAATTGTCACAACTGAATCTGGAAGACTTTAAGGAAATGTTTTTAATTTTCCAGGGCTTAAGAAAAAAATGTAGGAAGAATTCAAATGATTGTAAACGAGTTGTGACACAACTTTCCACTGTTTTCATTGGCTACCATAAAACCGGAACCATAAATAATAAAAAGCGCGCGATTTTCAAACCAAATTTTACAATAAAATTACAATTTTGAAGAAAAAAAGTGAGGAAGAAGATAACATGAAATATAAACATAACAAAACTGTATGAAATATATGAAATTAGAAACATTTAGAAAAAATATTTTAAAAAGTTCTATTTTATGTTTTAAACGTTACTTTTTAAAGTTGAAAGTTCGTCTTTTTTAGTAGAAAATTAATCTTCTTGGTTGAAAATTCAACCTTTTTGGTATATTTGCTTTGGTTGAAAATGGAACTATTTTGTTAAAAATTCGTTTTTTGGTTTGAAAATTAATTTTTTTTGTTTAATTGAAGATTTAACTGCTCCATTTTTAGTTCAAACGTGCCCTTTCTCAGCTGAACATTCATGTATTTCATTGAAAAATCATCGATTTGGATAAAAATTTTTGTATTTTGTCAAAAGTAAATTTCTTTAGTAAAAAATTAATTTTCGTGGTGGTTGCAAATTTATTTCCTTGGGTGAAAGATTAATTATTTTTGTTAAAAATCTATTTGTTTGGCTGAAAATTGATTTATTTTGTTAAAAATTCATCTTCTTTGAATGAAAAAAATTTTTTAAGCTGAATGTTTAACTATTTCATGTTTTATTTAAAATTTGCAGTTTGAAAATTCAACTAATTTGTTGAAAATTCGTACACATATTTCATTGAAAATTCGTTGTTTTTTTTAAACATTAATATTCTTGATTAAAAATGTCTTTATAAATAATTTCCAGAAATAAAAATTAACATATTAAATTTTTGTTTGAAAAATATTCTTTTTTTCAGTTGAAAATTCAACTAACTGGTTAAAAATGCATGTATTTTGTAAACAAAAAATAATGTTCGTGGTTGAAAATTCATCTTTTGGTTGAAAATTTGTCCTTTTGAGTAGAAAATTAATCTTCTTAGTCTATTTATTTGGTTGAAAAATTAACTATAATGTTGAAATTCCGTTTCTTCTTGCCAAAAATTATATTTTTATTGACTAAAAATTCAACTATTTAATTTTTGGTTAATTTTTATTTATTTTTTTGTTTTGTTTTTGAAAATTGAACTATTTGATTGAGGATAATGTATTTTGTCAAGAGTTAATGGCTTTGTAGAAAATTAATATTTGTGGTTGAAAATTAATCTTTGTGGTAGAAAAATCATCTTTTTGGTTAAAAATTCGTCTTTTTTTTATAGAAAATTAATCTTCATGGCTGAAAATTCACCATTTTGGTTAGAAATTCCAATTTTTAGTTCAAAGTGGAATATTTTGGTTAGAAATTCATTTTGCTTGGTGAAAGTTAATCATTTTATTAAAATTTATTCCTGTGACTCAAAATTTATTTATTTTGTTGAAAAATCGTCTTATTGATGGAAAAACAATCTTCTTTGTTGGAAATTCATCTTTATGGTTAGAAATTTAACTATTTGGTAAAAATTTAATTTTTTGAGTGATAATTTTCTTTGAAAATTAATCTTTTGCTTGAGAATTTATATTTTTGTTGAAGATTCGACTATTTTGCTAGAAAATTAATCTTTTTGATTGTAATTACATCAGGATTGTTAAGAGTTTGGTAAAAAATTTAGTTTTTGGAGTAAAGATTGATAATTTTAATTGTAAATGTGTGTGAGTAGAAAAATCTTCATTCTGGTTGGAAATTCATACATTTTGTTAAAGATTTATATTTTTTGTTAAAAAAAAAGTTTGTTTTTTTTTTTGTTAGAAGTTCAACCATTTGATTAAAAATTCATTTCTAGTAGAAAAATTCATAATTTTCGTTTCAATTAATCTTTTTGACCGAAAATTCATCATTTTAGTAGAAATTTTATTTTATTTTATATTTTTTAGTTTAAAATTGAACTATTTCGTTGAAAGTTTGCTATTATCGGTTGGAAATTATTATTTTTTTTTTTTACTGAAAATATACTATTTCATCTTTGGTTTACAGTATAAAATTTACCTTTTTAGTTAAAAATTCGACTTTCTTGCGAGAAAATGAATCTTCTTCGTTGAAGATTCATCATTTTAATAGAAATTTATTATTTTTTTGTTGTTAAAAATTAATTTTCCTAGCTGAAAATTTAACTATTCCATTTTTGGTTGAAATTTTATTATTTTTTTTCGTTAAAAATTCATGTATTTTATTGAAAAATCGTCTGTTTTAGTAAAAAAAATAATGTTCTTGGTTAAAAACTCACCTATTTGGTTAAAAGTTATTTCTTAATTGAAGATTCATGATTTTAATGCAAAGTTCATTTTTTTGCTTAAAATTTATCATATTTGTTGGGGAAAAAATGATTTGGTTGATTTAATTATTCGATTTTCTGTTTGAAAGTTGCCTTTGTTAGTTAAAAATTCAAGTACTTTTTGGAAAATTTGGCTTTTTGGTAAAAAAAAGTTTTTTTTTTTGGGAATTTTTTCTTCTTTTTCAATACATAGTGGCCGCTGGATCGGGAAACCTGGAAAACTGGGGAATAACCGGGAATTTTATGAGGCCGGGAAAAACCGGGAAACATTTTTTCAACTTTGATTTCAACCGTTATTTAAATAATTTGTTAAATTGTGATTTTTATAAATTATTATATCATTCAGTTTAAAATGCTTAATTTAAAAAATGTTCCATTTTCGTTTTTAAGCACATATA